>NC_048225.1:56970795-57028247 GCF_002007445.2 Ailuropoda melanoleuca
AAGAACATTCCAAGTAGAGAACAGAAAGTGTGAAGTTTGATGTTGAAGCGTGGTATGGTGAGTTTAAGGAACTATTTGGAGCTGGTGCGGGTGTAGTAGGATGAATAAAGGGGAGATTAGTAGGAGATGAAATATAGGGGAGTTAAATCATATAGATACTCATGAGATATTATAATGACTACAATGAAAGTAGGAAGATCTACCAGGAAACTATTATATTTCAGGTCCAAGATGATGATGGCTTGGCCCATGGTGGTAGCAGTAGAGGTGGTAGAATGTAGCTAGATTCCAGGTACCAGTATCTGGAATATCTGAAAGAAAGAGTCATCAGCATTTGTTAATAGGTTGGGTGTGGAGCAGGAGGGTGTCAGTAATAACTCCAAGAATTCTATCTCAGCAACATGAAAAATAGAGTTTCTGAGTTAGGGAAGACATGGTTGATGTGAATATTAGGATATGTTTTTGGACATGATGAGTCTGAGATGACTATTAAACATTCGAGTAGGAGTAATGATACACGGGATATGAATCTGGACTTTAAATATCAGTTTGGGATTTGCCAGCATGTAGATGAGATAATCAAAATGGGAATATAATGAAGAAAAAACAGGTCTGAGAACAAAATCCTAGAACACTCCAACATACAAAGATTAGGGAAATGAAGACCAATAATAATGGAGACTGAAAATGTTATTGTCAAACGTACTGAGAATTTTGACACCATCCTCGTTATTAAATAGTACTGTTGTCACTTAATAAACTCCCTGTAGCTATGACTGACTAATCCTTCCTTGCTGGATCTGATACCACTTATCCTTATCACTTATCCTTACTGAGTGATACCAATGTGTCATTGAAACATGTGCCTTAAATATTTGAGAATTAATGGACATCCCCAGGTTGGAAATAATAATTAACTTCCTGAATTAAGCCATTATGTGAAGCATATGCCACAAATTAAACATTTCCAGGTAAATGACACAAAGTGAAATTCATTTGCAATTCTTAGTCATTTTTGAGTTTCTGATGGGGCAGAAAGTTGATGGAAGGCAGAGAGAAATTCTGGAATATGTTTAGTTGGGAAGGAACATCAGGTAGAAGTACATTTGTATTTTTCAGGTTTGAAAATTCTGTTTTGGGGGCACCTGGGTGGCTCAGTCGTTAGGCGTCTACCTTTGGCTCAGGGCGTGATCCCGGCATTCTGGGATCGAGCCCCACATCAGGCTCCTCTGCTGGGAGCCTGCTTCTCCCTCTCCCACTCCCCCTGCTTGTGTTCCCTCTCTCATTGGTTGTCTCTCTCTCTCAAATAAATAAATAAATAAAATCTTTTAAAAAAAAAGAAAAAGAAAATTATGTTTTGGGCCTTTTCTCCATAATTTGGTTAGAAAATTTCTAGAGGATAGAATCGTGGGGTTTTGTTTTGTTTATTTGTTTGTTTGTTTTGCTTCTTTATGTCCCCTAGTACAAATTACATGGACTTATATATATGTATATATACAAATTATATGCATGTATACTTATATATAGTTTATATTATAGGTAGCAGTATAGCTAAAGTTAAGAGTGTTAGGGGACCCTGGAGTCAGTTTTGCATGCATGCGAAATATGGTTCTGTTGTGTATGAGCTGTTTAAGTAAGTAACGACATTTTTGTGCCTAAATTTTCTCATTAATCAAAGAAGTAACTAACTTATAACATTGTTTTAGATATGGGCTAATAAATGTAAAAAACACTAAGAACCATGTAGTCAAAGGAAATAGTAACTGTTAGTAAAAAGTATTATTGCAGTTAGAAAAATACTACCTATTTCTCATAAAGGAGTGGCTTTCTCATAATGTGTCATTCCAACGGCTCTAAAGTGGACAAAGTCAGAAGATACAGTTTGTTGGCAGGATAAACAAGTTTAGAACAAACAGTGATGCATGGGAGAAATGCTAGACTTAGGGCTTTACACTGTTCATTCCTTCTATTCTTACATCTCTGTCTCCTCATCTGTAAAATAAAGGGTCAAGCTAGCTGATGTTCTAAATATATTCCAGCTTTAATTGTAAATTTTTGTTTCATGAACACCAGTTTTGTTTTTAAGTTGACAATGTAGGCCATCTCTAGAATTCTGTGCTTCTATGTATCTTTGGAATGGAGAATTTTTATTACAGCTCTGCGTATCTGTTTGGTCTTCACACTATAGATGATGGGGTTCATTACAGGAGGGATCAGGAGGTAAGTGTTAGCAATCGTTGTATGAACATAGGCTGGGGCTCGTTTCCCAAATCTGTGAACAAAGGACAGACTGATCAATGGAAAGTAGAAAATAGCAACAGCCCCAATATGGGAGATACATGTGCTGAAGGCTTTCTTCCTCTCTTCTGGGGATGCGATGCTGAGGACAGTCTGAATAATCAAAATGTAAGAAAGGAGGATGAGGATTGAGTCCACACCAACAGTAGAGATCATGGCAGTCAACCCAACTGCATTGTTGATCCTGGTGTCTGTGCACGAGAGCTTCATCACATCAGGGTGGAAGCAGTAGGAGTGGTGGAGCACGTGGCTGCGGCAGAAGGACAATCGTTTAAGAAGTGCAACCATTGGTGTCAGCATTAGTGTCCCCCTGATGACAATTGCCACTCCAATCTGAGCTATTCTAGAATCAGTTAAAATGGTGGCATACCTGAGTGGATTACAGATGGCCACAAAACGATCAAAGGCCATGGCCAACAGCACTGAGGATTCCATGACAGTGAAGAGTTTAATAAAGAACATCTGTGACAAGCAGGCATTAAAGCTGATCCCCCTGGCATCGAACCAGAATATGCCCAACATGGTGACCAGGGTGGATATGGACAGGCCGAGATCAGTGGTGGACAGCATGGAGAGGAAATAATACATGGGTTCGTGGAGGCTGGGCTGGGTGACAATGGCAAAGAGGATCAGGCTGTTTCCTGAGAGGGCGGTTATGTAGAGAAGGCAGAAGGGAATGGAGATCCAGGTGTGGAAAGTTTCCAGCCCAGGAACTCCAGTTAGCAGGAAAATGATGGAAGTAGGTGTGGTATTCTGGAAGTTTGACATGCTGGGTTAAAAATACAGAGTTCCAAGATGAAACTCTGGAACAACAACAAAACTATATTTTTTGTATTAATTCAATTAAAAATAATTTTATTCAACCAAAAACTAACCAAAGACGAATATTTATACACTATATAAAAATGAATTGCTTATTGAAATTGATAAAGGGATCATAAGATTTCAACTGCTGTAGTAGGTACCATTCTTTCTTATATGTACCTCAGCCCATCATTTTTCTTTCCTGGGACCATTTGCTGGTAGCTATGTTCATACTAGATGTGACCTTTCCTTCTACTTCTCTAACCAGAGATGACTGAATGAATGGAAGACACTTTACTCAAGACTTGTCAGTTATATTTCATCCTTTCTGGATTTTCAGGTTGTGATAAAGAGGTAGCAGGTTAGTTTTTCCATATAGTTAGCAACAGACAAAAGTAGACTGGGACTGTGGAGCGGCAATATTACATCAGCCTCAAGTGTAGAAAGCAGAGAAGCTTATAGGCAATTTGGGCAGCCAGAAAATATTGAGAAAAAGAATCTCATGATACAGAGTAACACATATGAAATGCTAATAGATGGCTTAGGCACCAGTGAAGTCATGTGCAGATGTCTACTGTATTTAACCTTGGAAGTGACACCTGCAGCATAGCATCTGGAGTCTCATTTGGGAAGTGGAGTTAGAATACATACCTACCACCTTAGGGATAGAGGTCTCTGCCCCCCATATGATATAGCATGCTGCCTTATTCAGATAGAGTTCTCTCTTCATCTGCCTGAAGACTACTTGTTCTCCATTTTGTTAAGACATACTTCTCAGGAGATATTTAATAAAATTTTGCTCTTTTGCCTTGGAGGGAAAGATACACCTTTACTGTGAACATTGCATTTTGTTTTTCATTGAGTACAGAACTGCAGGCTATTCAGATGGCTATGTATGAGTTCGAAGAGGGGGTTTTGGGGAAGCAGACATTAAGGCTGTGACTGGAGGGGGTTCAGTCAGTAAGGTAACTGTTCCTCAGGGGAACCTAAGTGTTTTCCAGACCACTCAAGTTCACCCAGATAAAGTGCCTCAAGGATTCCCTAAATAAATCTTAGTTTAAAAAATTGGGAAATTTTTAATTGAAATCAATGAGAAATTAGAGGAAAAAGAAGTGCTAAGTTACCTGAATTGACCCAAAAAGTAAACTATAACTTTAGACTCTATAGTTTAGAGTCATGAGAATGTCCTCAGGGAACCAATGAAATTACTGTTCGAAATGTATGCTTTACCCCAAAGATACAGACATAGTGAAGAGAAGGGCCATATGCACCCCAATGTTCATAGCAGCATTGTCCACAATAGCAAAATTGTGGAAGGAGGCGAGATGCCCTTCAACAGATGACTGGATTAAGATGTGGTCCATATACACAATGGAATATTACTCAGCCATCAAAAAGAACGATTTCACAACATTTGCAGCAACATGGATGGGACTGGAGGAGATAATGCTAAGCAAAATAAGTCAAGCAGAGAAAGACAATTATCATATGGTTTCACTCATTTATGGAACATAAGAAATAGGAAGATCATAGGATAAGAAAGGGAAGAATGAAGGGAGGGTAAACAGAAGGGGGAATGAACCATGGGAGACTATGGACTCTGGGAAACAAACTGAGGGCTTCAGAGGGGAGTGGGCGGGGGATTGGGATAGGCCGGTGATGGGTATTAAGGAGGGCACGTATTGCATGGTGCACTGGGTGTTATACGCAAGTTATGGATCATGGAACATTACATCAAAAACTGGGGATGTACTGTATGGTGACTAACAAAACATAAAAAAAAAAGAAAAAGAAAAAGAAACGTATGCTCAAACCTCCTAATGGGAATAAGAGTTGACAGAAAGGAAGCATTCATTAAGAAAGGGAACATTTTCTTTCTGGCACTGTTTCTGGCGACTTTACTGAGTGTCATGAGTACAACTGACATTATGCTGAAACGAATTGGATACAGACTTGCTCAACTGGCATGCATTTTGGTTAATTGTGAAAGTTAGAAAGTTAACAACTTTAACAAATTTGATGTTTAACAAGTTCTGTTAGCACTTTTTGTAAATGTATCGATTTCTGAAAACATTTTTAGTTACTATAGTTTTTTTAAAAAAATGTATTTATCAGAAGGGCAAAATAAAACTCTACTTATTAAATGAATAGTACTTACGATAATTTTAAAAAAATGGGTTCATCTCTCATGTTCCACAAGTCTTTGACCTGTGTATTTACTATAAATTTCCAGAACCTGGGTCTCAGCTTTTGAGGTTAACAACTTCTTGGGGGCCATGGAAGCTAGAATACTTATGAAAAAGGGAACAGTTCAATTGTGTGTAAAAGGCCTGGGGTATCTGGAGTCCCTTAAGAAAATCAGTGCTTGAAAGATTGCTATGCTTTGTGTAAATAGAAATGACTAACATAACATAATAAAAAATTATTATAAAAACAAATAAATACTACTTTCATCATTAAAAAAAAAAAGAAAGAAAGAAAAGAAACGAAGTATTCCAAGGCTTCTAAAATGGCATATGTGAAACTGTTGAGCCAGAATGAACACTTAGAGTTTAAAATCAAGTGAGGGAGAAAGAACAGCACTGTTTATAAATAACTTCAATATCTCGTGTACAGTGGTGAATGACAGAAATGGGTTATGGGTGTACAGAGTGCCTCTATATTTGTCACTTTTGTCTGGCTATCATGAAGACATTCACCATGCCTATCACTATGACATGCAAGGATTGAGTTGTAACTTTCGTTATTGAGTGATAGGAAATTTTATAAGAGGTTGGTTTTTTTAAAAATTGCTATTGGAACAATTTCTCTTTCATCCTAACTTCTTCCTGGCTCCCTTTACATCATTTTATTAATTCAAACAATTTATTCATTACACATTTTCATTCTTGCCATCTTTTCCCCTACCCTTTCTTGAGGAGGGATCAGAAGAAAAACATAATATGTAGGCTGAACTGATCTGAGCTGAGTCTGGCAGAAGAGAACTCCCTCAAACTCCTTTCTTTCCATTGCTCTACAATTGTGTCTTCCTGTACCCTCTCCTCATCCATGCTGGGTGCAGACATGGAAGATTCCTTATTCCTTTTCATAGCCAATAACTCCATCTAAGCTCTTGATCACCCATGATCAATGCTTAGATCATTTCAGTATCAAACTGGGAGCTCACTGGGTATTGTGTCAGCACTAGGGATATGACGCAGATAAAATAACAGTGGTTGGTGCCTGAGAAAACCAGAGAGGTTGTCAACATCTCATCTTTTTAAGGCTGAAAACTTTATCTTTAATAAGAGCCCAGTAACTCCTATGAAAATGAAAAATTACCAGTTTGGAACACCTACTACATGCCAGGCACACGGCATATAAGAGGGTTCAGTGACAGAAATACTGCTAGCTGTAGAGTGCATCGGATAAGGTATTTCTAAGTGATAGGACAGGATAGTGTGGCGTGACAGATTCTGAGTGTGTGTATACATGAACGTGTCTGTGTGTGTCAAGAAGGATTAGTTCCAAGAACTCTTAACTGAGTTGATGAATTAGAACTGTGTAATGTTTTGATGGGTGAATGTGAGTTTACAAGGATGAAAAACAGGAAAAGGGCATTCTTGACATAGATGAAACATGAGCAGAAACTGAACGAAATAAAACAGGGTTTGTTGGACAACTACAAGAAAATTAAAATTCTGGAGCCTTAAATGTGATGCTGGGTGATGTGGGAGCTGGGCGGGAGAAATCAGCAGGGTTAGGACATGAATATCTTGCATTCCATGGAAAGGAGAGGGAACTTCAATTTTAGTTGCAGAGCATCACGAGCTAGGCATTTCCAAATATTTTATGAATAACTAAAGAAATCATTTTTCATTTTTTCTCCCTCAACAAAGTTCCTTTCCTTCTTTAGTATCTTAGATAGTACCGGTGGCTCCCTATCTGCAGCTTCAATTCTCGAATTATACCCCAAACCATTAATGAAAGCTTCCTACACACTTATATAGATGTTTTCAACATGACATTCAATTCAACTAAGATATATTGACCATTTTTCTTAACTGGTTCCTGTGCTTTGCTAGTAAGGGAAATAAGAGCAAACCCTGTTTCTCCCTCAATTTCCTACCTTATCTTTTATAATAACAAAAAATATTATTTGAAGGACAGTCTGCCTGTGTTTATTATTCCTTCACCTTCAGTAATAATCTGGGTTCTTTTCTAATGACTCTCAGGAAATTCTCCAACTCATGTCACCAATGACTTTCTAAATACCAAGTCCAAAAGTTTATCTTCAGGTTTGCTTTCCTCTCTCTCATCTCAAATTTTCAGTTTTAAGCACCTTTTCTTTGTCTTTTCTTTAGGCACTTTCTCCTTCATTAGCTTCAGTGATAGTTATTCTGTGTTTTTTTTTTTTAATTTCTTTATTGAACAGTGTTTTTGTTCTGTCTTTTCAGTTGTTATGTTCTTTAGGAGTCTTTTTCTTTCAAGACGCCCCTGTTTTTTTCTTGCTCTCTGGTATACTCTCCTTGGGATATCTTAGTTTTTCCCACGGCTTTAAATAGCACTTATATTCAGATGACACGCAAATCTGAAATCTAATTATAGATTTCTCCTGAGTTCTATATTTCAAAAGTTAACAAGATCTTCGAAGCCATGGCAAAATGTCTGGGCTGAAACTTGAAGGCAGTCGTGAATCCTGGAACTAAAGGGAGATGATCAAACAGGCAATTTGGTCAACTAATGGGCAGCAGTTTGGAGAACAGGTCAAAGCTCTCTGTTAGTGGCAGTGAACAAAAGTGAACAAACTATTTCATCTACCCTTGTGTTGTGATCCCTCAAGATATCCCACCCATAATCCCTCAGCTACTTCAACCTCAATATGAGCCGAACCGAACTCATTCCTTCCCGCATTCCAAACCTGGCTCTCTCTCACAGACACGCACATACACACACTCTTCTCCCTCTCTCTCATCCCCTGCCTGCAATGTTCATGAAATATTTATTGACTTTACTTCTAAAATGTCAAAAACTGGAGAATCCAGGGGTTTGTATTTGAGGGCCAAGTAATAGCAATGTGGTTCACGGTGGATGCTTGGAGCTGTACTTCATTGTGCTTTCCTTAATTTAACAGACTTACCTGTTCATATCAAAGAATAAAGGGGAACTAATGGATTTATCAGGGGGAGGTACCAAAATTCCCCCAAGCTACTCTGTGCTGCCATCACCCTAGAATCTGTCAATCCATCCTCTCCAAACCATGTACAACCTTCCTTTTCTCTTGTAAGATATAAGCTATAGTCTCCTAATTAATTTTCCTGTCCTCCCAGATCACAATGATGCTCTCCTTTCTTTTTTTATAACTAAAACATTTTTTTAAATGTTTAAAGAATTTTTATTTTGTTATATTAGTCACCATACAGTACATCCCCAATTTTTGATGCAATGTTCCATGATTCATTATTTGCGTATAACACCCAGTGCACCATGCAATATGTGCCCTCCTTAATACCCATCACCGGCCTATCCCAGTCCCCCAACCCCCGCCCCTCTAAAACCCTCAGTTTGTTTCCCAGAGTCCACAGTCTCTCATGGTTCATTCCCCCTTCTGTTTACCACCCCCTTCATTCTTCCCTTCCTTCTCCTACCAATCTTCCTGCTATTTCTTATGTTCCATAAATGAGTGAAACCATATGATAATTGTCTTTCTCTGCTTGACTTATTTTGCTTAGCATTATCTCCTCCAATCCCATCCATGTTGCTGCAAATGTTGGGTAACCGTTCTTTCTGATGGCTGAGTAATATTCCATTGTATATATGGACCACATCTTCTTAATCCAGTCATCTGTTGAAGGGCATCTCGGCTCCTTCCACACTCCTTTCATTGCGCTGTCATGAGCTATGGCTTCTAGGTCTTTAACTCCTGAGCAGACCATATAGCATTATCAGTATTGTCCAAACCACTGCAAATGGCATCGCTATAGTGTGTGACTGATCTGGGTTCAGGTCCTTGCTTTGACACTAACTAGTTTTGAGACTCTTCGTAGCAATAATAAAAAATATTACTCATAACAACAACTACCATTTATTGGAATTTGTTCTGTGAACATTACAGAGCTAAGCATTTGAGAAACATTCTTTTAATTCTTATTACAACATCATTTGGCAAGCATTGCTAAATTCACTTTGAGTCCCCTTTTCTGGTAACTGAGTATGAGAGATGTTGTGAAACATATTCAGAATCACACACAGCTAGTGAATGTCAGACTTGAGATTTTAAAGCCAATTTTTAAAGAATTCCCACACTCATGCTCCCCAAAACTATGGTTTCATGTATAAGTCGTGTAAACTTCCTTTGCTCCAGTTTCCTCATCTATAACGTAGAGCGTATACTGTACCTAATACAGGGCCTGGCATGCAGTAAGTGTTCAAATTTGGTATTTTAAAAAGTTTTTAGTAAGAATAATCGGGCTTAGAAGTGAATTCTTCAGCTCCTGACAACCTCTTTGGTTTTCTCAAGCACCAAACCACTAACTATGATAACTTATATAACACCCTGATTAAGCCATTTGCTTAAAAAAACCACAGACTGTGCAAACCACATGGGGCAGACAAAATGCCCTTTCTCGGCAGGTTTCCAGAGAATAAATAGTTCTATAAATTCTGCTGTCCACCTCAGCCCACCATCTCACTATCTAACCTAATTCTGCACATTGTGAGGAAATTCTTCCTGTGGATAAGAAAGTTTGGCTCACCTAGACTCAAGTCTTTTCATTGAACAAAACAGTTTTACTTACAGAGTTTGTGCAGCAGTTCTGCTTATCCCTCTCAGGCTGACTCAGAAAGCTGAGGAACCTTCAGATTCCAGGGGAGGACCGAGCTTATGAGGAGACTTGTTCCAGCCTGAACGGAGACAAGCATAGAGCTGAGAGGCCCATACCCGGTGGTGGTGTCACTCACTGTGTCTCCAGGGGTATGGTGGTTCCCAGAAGACTTCTTTTGCCTTATACAGTCTTTGTCTGTCTATTCCATTACGCAATTACTTATTGTGGCCGTGTGCTTTATAGGCTGATGTGATTATTTTTTAATCCTTGTGTACTTTTATTGGAGTGTTTTTTATAAAAACAATTTTAAGACATAATTCACATATCATAAAATTCACCCATTTATAATATAGAATTCAATAGTTTCTAGTAAATTTACAGAGTTCTGCGAGCCTCATCATGGCCTACTTTTAGAAAATTTTTATTACTGCAAAAAGAAATCCCATGCCCATGAGCAGTCACTCTGAAGAGAATTTTCAAAAATAAAATATTATACTAAATTGCTTAAAGGAATCTCCTCTGGTGAGTGTAAAACACATTCTACTTGGTAACTTGTTAGCATCTATTACTATTCATGGCAGTCCTATTTCATTAGCCTACCTGTGCTTCTTAGCAGCCTGTCTCTTATAACTAGGAAAAAACAAAATTTATTCATCTATACATACATCCAGTAAATATTGCATAAGATTATCCTATATTCCAAACATCATGCTAAGTGCTGGAGATTAAAAAAAGGGGGAGGGAATGCAGCACAGTTCTTACTGTCCATGGTCTCTTAGTTAAGTTTAGAAACACACAGTTAATTGATAATTACCAATACTGATAATCAATGATAATGTTCTCTTAGAGGCATGAACCAAGTACTCGGAGAATATTATAGGTAAAAATCTCAGTCTACAATTAGGTGCACAGAAAATACATTTTTATTTACTTTTTTCATAATTTAACCTATTTTCTGTTTGAGCCCCAGCCCACTAACTGGAAGGAAGCTAACAACAATAATTTGGGATTCTCCCCACTTATGTTTAAATTTTGAGGCTCCTACATTGTACTTTTGAGTACTTTGAGTATGTGGGTAATGGATCTGGCCAGTGATGCAATCTGAAAAAAAGGTGAAAATTGCTCCCTCTAGTCTTTAGTAAATACAGTTCCCACAGATTGCTAGATACTGTCCATCTTCTCTACTTACGGTCCCTTTAGATTCTCAGATGTTCCCACCATTTCTGGACCACTCTAGAGCACATGAGTCTTGAAGTCTACCCTTGATTTCTGTCTCTTACACTCTGCAAATAAGCCTAAAGATCCCAATATCTTTGAAACTATAACTAGAATGTAATCATTCTTTATCACCTCCCAAAATGCCTCCTTTTTCCAAGCCAACATTATCTCTCACTTGGAAAATTTCAGTAGTTTCCTAACTATTCTCCCTGCTTCCATCCTTCTCTCCCTACCACCCAGTGTGTTTCACCACAGAAAATATCTTGGCCTGAAATACTTTATTCTTTATGATGTAACAACAACACGTTGTCATGTATTTTGTGCCCAAGATACTATGAAGTGTTTTTGGTAGAGAAAATAGTGCCCCCTATAGATGTGCACATACTAATGCCTGGAACTGGTGAATATGTTACCTTTACATGGCAGAAGGGATTTTGCAGATGTGATTGACCTTGAAGACCTTGAGATAAGATTATCCTGAATCATCTGGATGGGTTCATTCTAATCACATGAGTCCTTAAAAGTGGAGAACCAGAGAAGTGGCAGCCTGGGAAGGACTTGATCCACCACTGCTACCTTTGAAGATGGCAGAGGGTGGAAGATCATGAGCCAAGGAATGTGGGCAGTCTCTAGAAGGAGAAAAGGCAAGGTATTGTTCTCCCTTATGCCCTCTAGAAAATAATGCAGCCCTGTTGATGCCTTGATTTTAGCTCAGTGAGATTCATATCAGTCTTCTGACCTACACAACAGTAAGTAATAAATTTGATGGAAGAATCCCTCATTTGACTTACAGCATTACCAAGGATTAGAGAATTTAAGTAACTTACTTAGGTCTCTCAGTTAATAAGTGTCACAACCACTATTTAAAGCTTGGGCTATTGCAGACCCTTTTAGGTTTTAAAACTCATTCTGTAGAGAATCTTCACATGACCATTCATCTACCACTAATTCCAATTCAAATTGTTCTAACACAAGCATGTATGCATGCTTATGTGCTAGCCTGGATGTTAACACACTGTCACCTGTGTGCTTATATTTTGCATATGAAGGTCGGTCTGTTATATCTTCTCATGGTGAACTTCTTGAGACCTTTGGAAACATTTTCTCTACTAGTCTGGGCAAATTCTAGGGCAGTGACCACATTCCCATTAGTCTCAGACACTTCTTGGGGATTATGTTTATTTATCCCCTGGCCAAAAGAATGTTACTTTTTCTCATAGCAGTAGAGTTATAATATTTTAGTATTCTCTGAGCCAGAGCTTGGTGCGTGCACATGGAACAGGTGTGCATAGCGGTAGAGCACTGACACACATTGTACTCATACTTTCAAAGTCTGGTCCTTCTCACTGCCCTACTCTCATGCCAGCCCAGCAGAACAGTAGCTGGTAATTCAATTCAACCTTCTGAAAGTCTGAGCAAAATGCCCCTCAATAAAATCACTTAGCAACAGGAATATGCCGTTATCAGTCTGTCAATATCCATACCATTGAACCTGGGAAACATTCCACAGTCTGTGACATCAGTGGACTTCATGTGAATGTTTTCCAAACTTGTTAACCCAAACAGGAAGAACAGAATTAGAAACAAGAAAAATGTGCCATTAGGGACTTGCAATAAATGTTATTTATTGAATGTCAATATTTTACTATAGTAAGCAATAAAATATCCTTGCCTGTCAAATTAGCAAATGTTTTAAAGATTTTATTTATTTATTTATTTGAGAGAGAGAGCACAGAGGGAGAGTGAGAGGAAGAAGCAGACTCCTCACTGAGCAGGGAGCCCGACGAGGGCCTGATCCCAGGACTCTGGGATCATGACCTAAGCCAAAGGCAGATGCTTAATTGACTGAGCCACCCAGGTGCCCCCAAATTAGCAAATTTTTAAGAAACTTACAATACACAGTGTTACGTTGCTGTGTTATTGTGGACTAAGCACTGTTTTACAGTATTGGTATGAACTTTCTGGAAGTATATTTTCCAGTATATTGTTGGCTTAAAAAGTCCATTATATTCTATTTCTAGAAATTTATCCAGAGATACAGGCCACTTTTTATATAGAGTAACATTTATTGCAGAATTATCCACAGTAGTAAAAAATGTAGGTAACAAAAATTGTCAATGGCATGGAAATAAGTAAAGTATTTTCTCTAGTCAAAGGATATGATTTTAAAATTCACACATGGAGCAGCTGATGTGGATGGTTGTCCTGAATCAGGAAGTGGGAAAACAGAATTCAGGACTGAGAGTTTTCTAAGGCAGTAAACAGTGTAGTTTCTAAAGAAGTCTGATTCAGGAGCAAGAGGCCAGAGGCAAATCAGATAGTCTAGGGTTCATATACCCAAATTATAGAAGCAAACCTAAAAGCAAGCAAAGAATAACAATAACAACAAAAACTGGTTACTGCATCAGTAATTGTGTTTAGAAACTATCTACTATTTACAAAAAATACTAAGTTCCTACAACTCTTACTGGCCCTCCAGGGTCTGGTGAAAGTCTCATTCTCTTCTACTGGATTCAGTCATGTTGAATTATCAGTAGTTCTACCCTCCTGATTTGGCCAACATTGACCATTCAATTTTAGTGGGTAAAGAAATGTAGCTCTTCCTCTCCTCCCTCTATCATCTTCTTCTGGCTATTCCTATTATTCCTATTTATCGCTTTCCTCTCTGCTGTCATCATGTCTTGTACATGCTTCCATCAGCGTTCTTCATGCATTCATTTATCATTACAAAAATATTATATGCATACTATATGTCTGTTATTGAGTAAGATTTGAGGGTATAATAACAGTGAACACAATGGATATCACCCCAGATGTTACAGAGTTTAGTGGGGGGTACAATAAGTATGTGGGAAATTACAATACTGTGTTATGGTTACTCTAAAGGAGGAAAATTAATAGAGATTTCTGTTACTAAAGAACCAATAGTATTGGCATCGCCTGGAAGCTTGTGAGAAATGCAGAATATCAGATGTACAGAGTCATAATCTGCATTTTTGCAAGATACCTAAGGGACTTATGTGACATTCGAGTTTGAGAAACACTGATGTAGATCACATGGATGTTGAGAACTTGCACCATGTGGTCAAGGGAGGCTCCCCAAATATAACTGCTAAAATGAGATCTAAGGAAATAAGAAGGACTTCCTGAAGGCAGCTAGGGAAGAATAGTAGCATAGAGGGTAGGGTCGGGAGATGATAGAAGGTTAGGGAGATGTTGCGGGCATGGTCAACAGCTGTGGTGTTTTTTTTTTTTTTAAGATTTTATTTATTTATTCGACAGAGATAGAGACAGCCAGTGAGAGAGGGAACACAAGCAGGGGGAGTGGGAGAGGAAGAAGCAGGCTCACAGCGGAGGAGCCTGAATGTGGGGCTCGATCCCATAACGCCGGGATCACGCCCTGAGCCGAAGGCAGACGCTTAACGACTGAGCCACCCAGGCACCCCAGGGCTGTGGTGTTTTATCCCATAGGCAGACTGAACATAATATTGGGGAACTATAATGGAAGAGAGCTAAAAAACAAACACAAACACAAAACAAAACAACAACAAAGGAAAACAAAACACTCCACAATATTCAGCTTCCATTAATTTATCTTTAATTTTGAAATCATAAAATCTTAAAACAAGTTATTTTAATTTTAATATAAATGTAAACTTTATGTTAATAAAAAATAAAGTCTTTTTTGAATTACATTTGACACAGAACTTAGGAATCGGTAAACAGCTTAATAGTGCCTTGGACAACAAGCTCAGAGGTGAGCAAAGGCGGGCTTTGTTTAGGGAGTCGAAGATAAATTCAACAGGGTTGAAGCAGAAAGAGTGGAAAGACAGTGGTTTCAGGTTAGAGCCAAAAGGCCTGGAAAGCCAGATTCCTTACGGAACTGAAAAGCCAAAAGATTGGAAGCAGGGTGATGTCCTAATCAGATTTGTTTTGCTATGGTGGCTGTCTTACCTGTCAGAAATGTGAACTCCTTGAGGGTAGAGACTACACCTTTTCTTGGTATCTGGAGCATAGTATCTGACACATATCAGTCACTAAACAATAATTTATTAAGATTGCTATATTAATGAAAAAATAATTGTAATGGCAAGCAATGACAATAAATATTAACAGTTGTTAATAGCCTGTTATGAGTGAGTACAAAGTGTACTGTGCTTTTTCTTTGGATTGATATTGGGTCACTTTGTTTATTACAATAAGTAAATCTATGAAGCAGATATAATTATTTTCCCCACGTAAAAATGAAGAAATGGAAGTGAAGTGGTTACATAATTGACCCAAGGTCACACTTTTGGTGACAGAGCTGAGCTTTGGAGGCTGGCTGTCTGGTTTTAAACACTTTGATTTTAACCAATGTCTGGTCTGTTAAGTCTAAATGGATAGGTGAATGCAGAGAAGGTATTCAAAATATTCAAGCCCCGGGATAGGCCAATTAGAAGAGATACTCTATCAACAGAATGAACACTGGCCATTATGTCCTTTGTTTGTGTATCCACTAATCATTAAACTTGGGTTATTGAATGGTTTAAATCCCTCAGTTTGCACTGGAAAAGAACCAGAGGTTCTCCTAACAATATACCATCTCCTGAAGCCCCGCTCATGGACCAGTGCTCTTTAGATTGGAATCCTTAGCATGGCCAGCAAGATTTTCACATGCATCCCTGTAATAGCCTGGGTACCCCCCTTTGCTTCTGTATTTTGGGAGCATCTGTCTGAATTGTGTGTTTTTTCCCCACTGAGTCTCAGTCATTTCATGGCAAACTTATCCAGGGCTGCGGAAAAGTCTGCCTCATCTGTTGAAGTGCTTTCTGTGGGAAGACTGTTTCTATTAGTCCCGAAGATACCTAAATGGATAGCATATTTTATCAGGTTTTGGATTAACTCCTGGAAAGAACTGTGTCTTCCCAGACTTTCCTGGGGATCTAGAATCTTGTGACAGAATAAAAAAAAAAAATTAAACAGGATAATTAAGGCCTCTGTGGCAATGCTAATGACAATAAATTCTTCATTCTTTCTTTCCATATAGCAGACCTTTGCAAGGCAATGTCCTCTTGGCATAGCTTTTTATGCCAAGAAGCATGTTTAATTAGTTGCTGTTCTTGAAACTACCAGCCCTCTCAATTTGCCACTAATTGTCTAAGGCTGTATTAATGGCCAAAGGTTGAAGGCCACTTATGAGTATCCACAGTTTTAACAGAAGCTGTCTGCCAAACATGGTTAATGTCTCTACCACAGAGGTGAACGTATTAGTGTCAGTTTTAGACCCATTATCAGAGCAGCCTAGTGCCCTTGTAAGATTGCAAGGGATATACAAGGGACTCACAGTTTTGTATTCTTTTTTAGTTGCTTCTTTTTATTTTTTTTAAATAGACTATTCTTTTTTAAAAATTTTTATTTCAATTCAATTAGCCAATGTATAGTACATCATTAGTTTCAGGGGCAATGTTCAATAATTTATCAGTTGTGTATAACACCCAGTTCTTTAGAGAAGTTTAGGTTCACAGCAAATTGAGTGGAAGAGACAGAGATTTCCCCTATATCTCCTGTGCCCACATATCCATAGCCTCCCCCACCAGCGTGGTTTATTACTTACAAATGATGAACCTTCACTGACACATCATTATCACTTGAAGCCCATAGTTTGTATTAGGGTTCACTCTTGGTATTGTGCATTTCATGGGTTTGGACAAATTTATAACGACCATGTGTTCACCATTATAGTATCATATGGAGTAGTTTCACTGCCCTAAAAATCCTTAATGTGCCGCCTACTAATTCCCCACTTCCCTAGCCCCAGGCAAGCCACTGATCTTTTTACTGTCTGCATAGTTTGCCTTTTCCAGAACGTTGCATAGTTGGAATTATACACTATGTTGTCTTTTCTAACTGGTTTCTTTCACTTAATAATATGCATTTAGGTTTCCATCATGACTTTTCATGGCTTAGTAGCTAATTTCTTTTTAGCACTGACAATATTCCATTTTGTGGATATATCATACTTTATTTAGACACACCTACTCAAAGACATCTTGGTTGTCCCCAAATTCTGACAATTATGAATAAAAGCTACTATAAATATCCATATGCAATTTTTGTGTGGATATGTTTTCAACTTCTCTGGGGATATAAGGAATGCAATTGCTGGATTGTATGGTAAGAATATGTTTACTTTCATTATAAACTGCCAAACTGTCTTCTGAGGTGTCTGTTCCATTTTGTATTTCCACCAGCAATGAATGTGAGTTCTTGTTGCTCTACTTCCTTGCCAGGAGTTGGCAGTGTTGTCAGTGTTCCGGATTTTGGCCCTTCGAAAGTCATTATTGTTTTAATTTGCATTACCCTGATGACATGTGATGCGGGGCCTCTTTTCATATGCTTGTTTGCTGGATCACTTCCTTTTAAGTTATCATTTTGTATGCCTATGTACAAGTTAGCCACACTTCCAAGATAATCAGAATGCTCAGGAACAGTCGTGGACTCTGAACCAAACCCTATTGCACTAGCCTCAGTGAGTATAGTTATTTAGCAACTCCTTTGATACCTGGTTCAATGTCTTATGATTTCTGTGACATTGGCAAAAGCCTGGTGAGCAAACTCATGGGTGATCCATTAAATGGTGCTTCTCTCTTACTTTTACCCTCTGCAAAGCTTTGACTTTATAGCAAGCTGTTCAGGGGTCAGAAAGCTCTTGAATGAGAACTGGACTCCTGGAATCTCCAGGACTTTTCTTTGTCGCAGTGAGTGAAGCTAGACTGCAAAGAAATTGCCCTTTATGGCCTGTTTTTCAGGGCACAGAGGGTTAATGGGACACAGGTGTATAGAGTTCTCTCCTAGGAATTTGATTTTCACTTGGGAAAATGTGGCTCTTACCAGGCAGCTTCTGGGCCCCTTATAAAGGCTGCTTTTCTGAGAGCTGATACCTGAGTATTCTCTGTGAGTTTACTTAGCTGAAGAGAACTTCTTTGGCAATGGTTTAAGGGGACTGGACTGATCAGGGAGTGTTTCCCTAGCCTTAGGACAGAAGGATCTTTCTGCCCATAAGTTTGTGAGGTTGAGATATCTCTTTCTCTCTCTCTGGCTTTAAAAGACTGTCTGCTACTGCCTGGTGACTCTTTAAAGAACAGGGCATAGCCCATAAGTTTGTGAGGTTGAGATATCTCTTTCTCTCTCTCTGGCTTTAAAAGACTGTCTGCTACTGCCTGGGATGACTCTTTAAAGAACAGGGCATAGGAATCATCGAACTTTACATCGGAATCCGGTGATGTACTGTATGGTGACTAACATAATATAATAAAAAATCATTAAAAAAAAAAAAAAGAACTGGGCATAGAAGCAAATGACCTTCCTTTCCAGACTCAAGATTTCTTCTTTGCATGAGGTCAGTGTTTTAGTGCATTGAAATCTTTTCTGAATACATCAAGGATGGTACTGTCTTCAGATAGTTTATGAAACCAACAGGTCAGAGAAAATTGGTGAACTTAGTAGTACATATTCAACAATTTCATATATTATATATATTCATGTATTATATCAATTTAAAAATAATGTAATAAGATATACATTAAAGTCATGAAGTTATGAGCATGTGTTCATTTATTCAACATATTTTAAAAATTATATTCCTTTTATTTTTTTATTTTTATTTTTATTTACTTATTTAATTTTATTGCATGGTGCACTGGGTGTTATACGCAAGTAATGAATCATGGAACTTTACATCAAAAACTAGGATGTACTGTATGGTGACTAACATAATATAATAAAAAATATTATTAATAAAAAATTCCTTTTAAATAAGTAGTGACAAAGCATGAAATTTGAAGTCAGAGAGAACAGAGTTTAATTCTTGGATTTGCCATTGTCATGTTGGATAAATGTGAGAAAGTACATGATTCCTCTGAGCCTCGGTTTTCTAATCTTAGCTTCAGTTTTTCTCATCTGAGAAAGAGGAGCTCGTAAGACCTAGTGCATGTTGTGATAGTGACGGATGCAAAGCTTTGCAGTGGGGGCAGGCAGTCTATATGTTCTTGGTAGTCTGGTTATAAGGATGTGTAAGTCATACAAGCCCTTGCCTTGTCTTGGAAGAATTCTCCATTGGGGAGAAAGAGACATTTAAATATATCTTTCCGTGAATAGTTATTTAATACTTACTTGCTCATTAGTTTCAGTGAAAGAAGACCCAAGGGGGGTTAATACTCATAGAATTAAAAAGAAAAAAAAAGCTATTCTTTTCCCACAAGCTTTGCTAATGGAGTTCCCTGCATTAGAATAGTCCTACTCTGTTTTCCTTTGAAAAAAGAGACCATTAGAAGCATGCAAATCAGTGGAAAGAGGATTCAGAGAAAGAGAGAGTGAAGTAAATTGTTTGTTACATAGTAGGCATTTAATACATTATCACTATTGTTATTACACAGAAGGCTAGTTTCGATACTTCTTACTTTATTTAACTATAATAAAAAGAGCATTAACTTGAGAGCCTGCTTTCTTATATTCAAAATAAAGAGGATATGATTTAAAGGTCCTTACAACTTCACATAGAAAAATGTATTTTTATCACCAGGTCTGTCTTCGAGCAAAGTCGTAGTACCAAGGATGAATACTAGATTAATCAGAAAAGTGTTAGCTGATCTTCTATTTTAAAATATGCCAACATGGTTATGAATTTATTCATAATTTGAAGGGGCTGTCTGTCAGGAGTCACAATATATGCCTGATATTAAGTGTCTAGGGTCTATTACTATTATCGGATACAATGAATTCATTCACTGAACAGATACTCTTAGAAACTGTTGTGTCAGGCACTTTTCCTGGCTCTGAGATGAGAGGTCTGAGAATAACTGAGGAGAGCCTTGTGTTTTCCTTCCTGGGGTCATTTTCACCCTAGTGCCACGCCTCTGCAGTCTAATCACTAGGTGCTGCTTCTGTCTTTTGAAAATACTGCTATTCTCCAGGGCTCTTTCCTCTGACCTCCTTTTCACTGCTCCTGTGACTTTAAACCAGCCATCAGTTAGACAACTTGTAAGCCTTATTATCAAGTCAGGAGTCCCTTTGTTGGGAAAGCAAAGGTAAGTGCATATTCCAATTCTTGCTTGTAAGTCACAGGTGAAAAAGTCAGGTTTGTCTTCCAACTGAGGTGCAGACATTGAAACAAAACTCATGGATCTTGTTTTGTTATATATTTCCCCTCAATTCAAATTTTCTTTTTATTATTATTATTATTATGTTCAATTAGCAAACATATAGTACATCATTATTTTGTGTGTGTGTTTGAGTTCTTAAGAGACTTCCTATATTGAACATTTTTCTCTTTTCTTCTCTTCAGATGCTGTCTTCGTCACATCTCATGTAATGAATTATTCCCACTCTGGCCAAAGCTGGTGCCTGTTCATATAACGGTTAGAATGAAACTCACCAAGTTGACTTACACTTAGATATGTTCTTTCCCAGAGTTATGAACAGACCTTCTTGGAGTACCAGGTCTAATTATAATTCTGTCCACTGCACACACTGACATTTTGTAGATATTTAAATATTTATTGAGCGAATACATGCATGAATGAATAAAAGAGGAGCACCTACCTTAAAAATCAAGCATTATTTTTGTAGATAAAAATAAGGTGTCGGAGGGGCGTCTGGGTGGCACAGCGGTTAAGCGTCTGCCTTCGGCTCAGGGCGTGATCCTGGCATTATGGGATCAAGCCCCACATCAGGCTCCTCTGCTATGAGCCTGCTTCTTCCTTTCCCACTCCCCCTGCTTGTGTTCCCTCTCTCGCTGGCTGTCTCTATCTCTGTCAAATAAATAAATAAAATCTTTTAAAAAAAAATAAGGTGTTGGAAACTTAGGACAAGAATCAGTATAGAGGAACTTCTTTGATCCTGCAGATGTCTTGATCTGGGTGAACACACGCTCATATCCTCCGACAGGAGATGGTTCATAGTCATCATCCGTCATTTGAATGGAGATGAATCCAGACTCATTAGGGTTTCTGAGGGACCACACCCCCAAACCTTCCACACATTTCCTTATCCCTTTGCAATAATGGAATATTAAGAATCTTAATCAGGTAATTCTGCTCCAATTATTACCTGTTAGCTTGCAATTAGTTCCTTTGTTCTTGTAAGGTTAACTTTGGGCCATATTTCTTCAGGCAGAATTTCCCTTAGACAACACCAGATTCATGGCTACTACCTGTATAATGAAATAATTTTATCAACTGTCACCCATTGTAGTCTATTTTGCCAGAAGAATTTGTTCTTCTAGAGTAGTTAGTTTTCATTAATAGCTGTTGTGCATTAATTTAATCAGTGGTATTTTTCTAGAAAATATTTAATATTATCTTTATGATCCTATTTTCTTTGGGTGCATAAGGACTTACAAGTCTTAGTGGACTTTTTAAGGGCAACTGAGAAGTGAAGAAAAACAGGATGAATTGCCTTTTGTTTTGTCACAGGGTTGCACAGAAATGTCCTGTCTCTCCATGTTGTACATGGAATCATAGAACTGGAAAATATATTACCATTATCTACTCTAACCTCTCTCTCTCTCTCTCTCTATATATATATATGGAAATATACTGAAGCCTAGATATAACATGTTTCTCTCGCTAAAACCCAGGTGTCCTCCTACAATTTAATGTTCTGTCTCTTTTCCTAGTTCATGCAAGATCAATTCTAAATCTAGGAAAGGGATAACTGGGTATGCACTTCCATGGGAAGACAAGACAAGGCTCACTAGCAATCCTAAATTGTAGGATATGTAGAAGAGAGTGAAAATGTCTTTCTTGCCTACTTTACAGGATATGGTCCTTTCCTCCAGGGAAATCTGCTGTCTTCATTCATCATGCCATCCTTCAATCAGAGCATTTTCCACCCTGCAGTCTTCTTTCTTACTGGCATCCCTGGTTTTGAAACTTACCATGCCTGGCTCTCCATCCCTTTTTGTTGTCTCTATGCCATTGCCATCTCTGGGAATGGCATGATCTTGTTTGTCATCCTCACTGAGTCGACCCTCCATGAACCCATGTACTATTTCCTCTCCATGCTGTCCTTCACAGACCTAGGGCTGTGCCTTTCCACATTGGTCACCATGCTGTGTATTTTCTGGTTCAATGCTCGAGAAATCAGTTTTGATGCCTGCATTGGCCAGATGTTCTTTATCCGTGGTTTCACATTCATGGAGTCCTCAGTACTCCTGGCAATGGCCTTTGACTGCTTCATTGCCATCTGTAACCCACTGAGGTATGCTACAATCTTAACCAATTCAAGGATCATCAAAGTGGGCTTTGCCATTGTTATTAGGGGGACAACGGCTCTAGTGCCTTTACTCCTACTTCTAAAGCGTCTGTCCTTCTGCCGTAGCCATGTTCTCCACCATTCATATTG
This sequence comes from Ailuropoda melanoleuca, assembly GCF_002007445.2. Taxonomy (NCBI): domain Eukaryota; kingdom Metazoa; phylum Chordata; class Mammalia; order Carnivora; family Ursidae; genus Ailuropoda; species Ailuropoda melanoleuca. The sequence goes on from NC_048225.1 coordinate 56,993,304, forward strand.
TTTCCACCCTGATGTGATGAAGCTTTCATGCACAGACACCAAGATCAACAGTGCATTTGGTTTGGCCATTGTCATCTCTACTGCTGGCATAGACTCTGTCTTGATCCTCCTTTCCTATGTTCTGATCATCCACTCTGTGCTCAGCATTGCCTCCCCAGAGGAGCGGAAAAAGGCCTTTGGTACTTGTGTTTCACACATAAGTGCTGTTGCCATCTTCTACATCCCCATGATCAGCCTGTCACTGGTGCACAGATTTGGGAAGCACGCCCCTCCCCTTGTGCATACTCTCATTGCCAATGTTTATCTGCTCATCCCTCCTGTGATGAATCCCGTAATCTACAGTGTGAAGACCAAGCAAATTCGCAAAGCTATGCTCAAAATATTCTCTTTGAAGCTCATTTAGGCATTTTTCATTATATCTTTTCTTTCCATAGTCTCTCTGACTCATATTTGGCTATTTATTGGAATTGAAAAAGTCTGTTTATAAGAGCTTTCATTCTATCCTGATGTATAAACTTGTTGCTTACCGAAGTTCTAGACAGTGGATTTTTTGAAATAGGGACTCTGTCTAGTGTACCTTTAGCCTTGTTACCAATGCTTCAGCTGCACAGAATAGGACCACAGTGAAAATATGTCTAGAAAATGGACAAATGTATATTTAAATTGTAAATTGACTTTACAGTTTAAATAGTCTTACAACCTCTAAGGTGTAGCAATTCAAGGGATGTCTTTTATGATTTACATCAGTAGGAAAGCCTAAGTTACAGTAATTCTTACCATGTATTGGTAATGATTATTATTTCCCCAAATAGACTATTCATGACTACAGAACATGAATTAGCATAGAAAACAAGAAGAAATCAAATGAAAAGCGTACTTTCCTCATTCTTAAAAGTTATTCAAGTCCCTTTGATAAATGTATTAAAAGTTAATTATGTAATATCCAATGATTTGTGCTTCAAAATATGTATCTAATGGGGGAAAGTGGGCAAAGATATATTATGATGTTCAAGGTATCATTATTCATTGCAAAGAAAATTTGGAAACTTCTTAAACAATTACTTAAGGGTATTGGTTAAATAAAATATAAACTATCATGCAGCAAGCTAAATACTGATACAGATATAAATGATATATTATTAAGAGAAAAGATAGGGTAGTATAGAGGGTACTTATCACTGTTTGTGTATATATTTCATTTGAATATACACACTCATGTACACACATGCCCACTCACACGTATGCATTGTGAAAGTATGAGTAGACATATTCCAAATGTCAAACTGCTTCTTTTTTGATATTTGGAGATTGGCTCGTTTATATTTTCTTAATACCTTCCTGCAGCTTATAAATGCTCAACAATGAGCTTTGAAAATTTTTCAGATAATGAAATAATCGATTTCCATTTAACACCACTTCAGAACACAATTTTTTTGTTCTTCATCTTCCAGTGCATCCTCATTACCATGGGTCTTCATAATCTGTCTTCTACACTACTGATGTATAATATGACATCCACTTTCTGTTTTGTACTGACTCTGGTCCAAATCCAGCGCATCAGAACCACTTAATATCCTCAACCCCACCCTGGAGCGAAGTCAGAAACTCTTCAGGTGGAGCCCAGGAATTTGCATTTTAACAGGCTACCTACAGGTTATCGTGCATGTTAGAGTAACATTCCCCGGGAATGTTTTCTCTTTTGAAAAAACACAATAAATCCCTTGCCTTTTGTCTTTGATCATTTTGCTGTCTATGAATGAAATATTCACCTGCTTTTTTCCCCTTCTAGTTGCTTTTTTTCCTTCTTTAGGTGCCATTAATAAATCGTTGTCTTATAGGCAATCAGGTCCGTCTTTCCTGACTGACTTAAAACTTTTTTTAAATAGCCAGTGTGCTTTGGAATTGATACATCATGCACAGACCCAAGTATAGCACTTAATAATAGCTAATTTGATACATGCTTATTGAATTAACTTGATTTTTACATAACTTTGCAAATATTCTTCTTACATAATTTGGGCATTACCATTTGGCGAACACTATGGGAGTACTGGTGTTGAAAAGTGAAGAATGAAAGCATAGTCTCTATTTTTAAGGAGTAACAATCTGACTAAACATATCTGAATTGAAGTAGTGTTTAGCCAGTTGTTTCTTTTGAATGAGACTGGATAAAACATTGAAGCAGATACTAAGAGGAATCATGGATAGTGATTTCTCTCTTTCCTAAGAAGAACCTGAATTAAAGGGAATATCAACAATTCAGGAGACTGTTAGCCTGAGGAGAAAAATACAGCTCCTGGAAATTTACTGTTTCACAGAGGAGATATAATACACATTCAATTCTAAACAATGAAAGTATAAACATAAGAGATTCAAATTTCATGGATCCTCAGGAAAAGTTTTGAAAATGGAGAACTTTGAAGGTGAGGAACCGTATATATATTTTTTCTTTGAGTATAGTTGACACACAATGTTACATTAGTTTCAGGTGTACAACTTAGTGATTTGACAAGTTTATACATTATGCTATGTTCACAAGTATAGCTACCACCTGTCCTGTTACATTGGTATTACAGTATCATTAACAGTATTCCTTACGCTGTGCCTTTTATTCCTATGACTTACTCATTCCATAACTGGAAGTCTGTATCTACCCTTCCCCTTCACCCATTCTTCCAACTCCCCACGCCCCCTCCCCTCTGCCAACCATCCGTTTGTTCTCTGCATTTATAGGTCTGATTCTGCTTTTCGTTTGTTTATTCATTTGTTTTTTTAGATTCCATTTATGAGTGGAATCATACGGTATTTGTCTTTCTCAGTCTGACTTACTTCACTTAACAGAAAACCCTCTAGGTCCATCAATGTTGTCTCAAATGGCATGATCTCATCCTTTTTTAAGGCTGTGTAATATTCTAGTGTGTGCGTGCGCGTGTGTGTGTATGTATGTGTGTGTGTACGTACCACATTTTCCTTATCCATTCATTTATTGTTGGACACTTGGGCTGCTTCCATATGTTGGCTCTTATAAATAATGCTGCAATAAACATGGGGGTGCATATATCTTTTTGAGTTAGTGTTTTCATTTTCTCTGGGTAGATACCCAATAATGGAGTTATTGGATCATGTTATTTCTATTTTTAACTTTTTGAGGAACCTCAATACTATTTTCCAAACAATCTGATTAAGAAATATGTGGGGGACCTGATTAGACATTTTTCCAAAGTAGACAACCAGATGGCCAACAGGCACATTAAAAGATGCTCACCATCACTCATCATCAGAGAAATATAAATCGAAACCATAATGAGATATCACCTCATACCTGTTAGAATGGCTAAAATCAAAAAATAAGACGCAACAAGTGTTCCTGAGGATGTGGAGACAAAGGACCCCCCAGGCACTGTTTATGGAAATGTAAATTGGGAAGCCATATTTTTTAATTTTAAAAACATAAATGTATTAGAGAATATTTTTAGAAAAATAACAACATTGACTTATGCTTCAATAAGAAATTACATATCATTTTGTGTGCAACAGTTATATGTACACTAATAAAATTTATTTAAAGTATATTTCTTTCTTTATAAAGTGATATAATTCACAGAAAAATACCTAAGTATACTTTTTTCTCTTTTAATATTACTTTTCACTCCTTTTTAGCTGTGTTTTCCTGTGAATTCAATATCATCAAATACAGAGGTCTATATATTTTCACAGCTTTTTCTTTTATTTATAGATTTATGAAACAATGCTTGTTCATGACTATCTGAGCCAATGTTGAAAATAATAGTCTAGTTCATCTGATGAAGAATTTGAAAGAGTAAGTGATATTCCATTGTATANAGCAGGCTCACAGCAGAGGAGCCTGATGTGGGGCTCGATCCCATAACGCCGGGATCACGCCCTGAGCCGAAGGCAGACGCTTAACCGCTGTGCCACCCAGGCGCCCCGGACCACATCTTCTTTATCCATTTGTCTGTTGAAGGGCATCTTGGCTCCTTCCACAGTTTGGCTATTGTGGACAATGCTGCTGTGAACATTGGAGTGCATATGGCCTTTCTTTTCACTACATCTGTATCTTTGGGGTAAATACCCAGTAGTGCAATTGCGGGGTCATAGGGTAGCTCTCTTTTTAACTTTTTGAGTAAACTCCACACTGTTTTCCAAAGTGGCTGTACCAACTTGCATTCCCACCAACAGTGTAGGAGGGTTCCTTTTTCTCCACATCCTCTCTAACATTTGTTGTTTCTTGCCTTATCAATTTTTGCCATTCTAACTGGTGTAAGGTGGTATTTTAATGTGGTTTTGATTTGAATTTCCCTGATGGCTAATGATGTTATACAATGGAGTATTACTCAGCCATCAGAAAGGATGATTACACAACATTTGCATCAACATGGATGGAACTGGAGGAGATTATGCTAAGTGAAATAAGTCAAGCAGAGAAAGACAATTATCATATGGTTTCACTCATTTGTAGAACATAAAGAATAGCAGGGAGATCATTAGGAAAAGGAAGGGAAAAATGAAGGGGGGGATAATAGAGGGGGAGAAGAGAACTATGAGAAACTATGGACTCCGGGAGACAAACTGAGGGTTTTAGAGGGCAGGGGCGTGGGGGGGTGGGCTAGCTGGTGATGGGTATTAAGGAGGGCACCTATTGCATGGAGCACTGAGTGTTATCCCCAAACAATGAACATGGAACACTACATCAAAAACTAATGATGTACTGTATGGTGACTAATATATCATAACAAAAAAATTTAAAAAAAGAGTAAATGACTTGAAGTTCTGTTTGAGAGTGTTCCTAATTGATATTTCACTAAAACTAATGTATTGTGGCCTTGATGTAAAATTTAAGGTTTGTATCATTCAGGCTGATATTGTGCCAAGCAGGGAACTGCAATATATTATGTAGCCTCAAACAAGATGCCTGAAATCTTCAGCTGCTTCTCAAGGATGTAGAAATGCCTTTTTCTAGGAAAGGAGAAAGATTAAATTCCATACTGTGCAATTTCTAGTATGTTATTTAGATTCAAAGGCTTTTGAATCTAAAAAATCGTCTGTGGCATAGATTCTGCCCCCGTCTAGCTGTACTTGCCACTTGCTCCCCCGCTGGTACACATGGTTCCAGACGTGCTGACCATGTTATGAATCACTCCTGGTTTTCCTGTGCTCTCTTCTCCTATGTCTCCAGACAGACCAGGTGCTGACCTGGATAAATCCATGCTCTTTCTTCTATGGTCTCATTGTAACTATGCCCCGTTGTAATCAGTCTGTTCGATGCCTCTTTCCTCACTGGCGTATGAGCCCTGGTGAAAGTGACTCTGTTCTATTTTCTGTATTATCAGTACAAAATCCTGGAATGTGATGGCTACTTAAAGTGTTATATGGAAGAATCAATGAAGCTTTTCTCCCCCATGAATGAAGCGGTTTCTTAAAAATGTACAAAATTCACCCAATTGATATTGGAGGAAGATATGTTTATTTGCTGGGTGTGGAGGTAAGGTACGGACAGGAGTGAGGTTGTACATATAGCAGGTGTTTTGTTTTGGAATTGTTAGTCACAAACTTACTTTTAGCAAAATTTTATCATGAGGCAGGGTCAAGGCACTATAATACTAGTCCCTGCATGGAAATAATGACAAAAATGTGTAGTGAAGTAGAAAGGGAGGGAAGTCATGAGGTAGAATGAACCCTTGGGAAACTTTATACTCTGGGGGGCACAGAAAAGTCCACCAGGGGATTTCGATTAAAAGATTTCGTGCAGCCTGAGTCATGGCTCCTTATATATGCTACCTATCCCTGAGGAGAAAGCCTCCACAGCTCCTCACGCCCTTTCCCAGCAGACAGGGCAGGAAAGAACAAGCTCCATACACTGTAAGTAAAACTGCTGCGTTCAGGGAAAACATCAAGCATTATACACACTGCTATCTTTCAGAATGAGGAAGATTTAATTCACTGCATAAAGCTCTCCCGAATTTCTCAGGAAAACTATGGAAAGATTTTTCCTGAAATCTGTGTTCAGGTACATTATATTCTAACTGATAGGGTTCTGTCGATCTGTGGACCACATGTCTTGATACTGGGAGCAGGTTGTTGGCATGCCCTTGCAGTTGTGAGTTTTCTGGTTAGTTGTGCAACATTTCAAAATCATTGTCCAAGGGCAGCCGTCACGGCTGCCCCCCACACTACCCCATCCCCATTCACCATCCTTATCCCCATTTATCATTGTTAAATGCTTCGCATTGTACTAGTTATCAGGTTAAGCGCTTCACAAATGCTATCTCACTTAATCCTTACAAGTTAATGCTGTTGTTAAACTTAATTTCACAGAAGTAGAAACTAATATGAAGTGCTTCCTTGGAGAACCTCAGCTAGTTGGTGGCAGAGCCAACATTTAAAACTAGATTTGCCTTACCCTGCAACCATACTAGTGGCTTTCTGTAACCAGAGGAGTTAACTCAAGGTAGTCCTGCACAGGACCTGCAGAATGCTCTTACAATGGGACTGGAATGTTGTTTTCATGTAACAGAGAATTACTATCAAGAAATGAGGGAGGCACATAAAAGGTTTCCCTAAAATACTAGCATAAGTCTTTCATTAAAACAACCCACCACACACACACACACACACACACACACACACACACACACACCCTCATTTTATAGGCCTAAAAGAGTTCACTGAGATTCTTCCAATAGTCACCTTTGTAATTTGAGACCACACAGCATGAATTAAATGCACAAGGCTGTAATGTGTTGATATCCTGATATATTTCCAGAATCCCTTGTTAGTTTACAACTCTTGGATTTAATTTTTATCAAAAAATACCTATTGACTTCCCACACTGCACAATACAGGGCATGGTAACAGGAATATAATGATGAAAAGCAATAGTCTACCTGCCAGTAGCTGATTTCAGTTGGAGAGGCATATTTTCAAATAACTTATGATCATGCAATGGAATTAACACTATTCTACATGTGCAAGTAAAAAAGAATGTTATTACTTCAGAGGAAGAAGTAATTCTTTCTGCCTTGACATAGAGAAATTGATGCCACAAAATGCTTCCTAAAGAAAATATATTAATGTTGAATTTATAAATGGATCCATGGAGCAAACAATAAGCTTAAAGAATTTAGGCTTACTCATAGAAGAGTGGGAGGCATATGAATTAAAGCACAGCACTCTGAAAAAACTTGCTATATTCGGTGAGGTAGGAGGTGAGGTAGTTTGGTGAGGTAGGAAAGGTCCAGGCTGATCATATCGAAAGGTCCCTGAGGTGGGGAAGAGGTTGGGTAGCAGGAAAAGCAGATTTCAATCAGATTGGGAAGATCCTTGACTGATGTAATAAAGGGGGAAAGAGTTTTGACTTCATGCTGAAGGCAATGAAGAGCTCTGTATGAGGAGTGACATGAAGATGTATTTTTGAGAGATCATTCTGGCATTGATACAGGGCAAGTATGTAAACACTTGAAATTCAGAGCAGGGAAATTACATATGAGAAGTTTGCTGTAGCTCCTGAAAAAACTAATGAGAATGTTATGTACAATTGAGGTGATAGAAGTGGAGGGTAAGGATGGTCAGTCAAAGCNACATGAAGATGTATTTTTGAGAGATCATTCTGGCATTGATACAGGGCAAGTATGTAAACACTTGAAATTCAGGGCAGGGAAATTACATATGAGAAGTTTGCTCTAGCTCCTGAAAAAACTAATGAGAATGTTATGTACAATTGAGGTGATAGAAGTGAGGGTAAGGATGGTCAGTCAAAGCACATTTTAGAGGTCAAACCCATAAATGTTTGTAGATTGGCTGGCCTAGACAGTTGTGGTAGGTAGCATTCTAAAAGAGCCCTCACGATTGCTGTCCCCTTGGAGTACAGTGCTGTATGAAACCCACCCCTTGAGTGTGAGTGGGCCTATGAATGTGATGGGACATGTTGTGTTGTATGTATGGCATAGGGATTTTGCAGATGTCGGTAGGGCTTGTGATGACTCGAATTTAAGTTAATCAAAAGGGAGATTATTCTGGTGGGCCTGCCCCAATCATGTGAGCCTTTAAAAGAGACAAGAAGCAGCAGAAAGATTCCTCTGATGGATTGGAAGATGCCACCTGTCATGTTGTGAGAGGTCCACCTGACTGGGTAGAGGGCAGTCTCTAGGAGCTGAGAGCAACTGCCAGTCCAAGGCCACCCGGAAAGAGGAGACCTCGATTCTATGCCACAAGGAACACAATGCTGCCAACAGCCTGGATGGGTCTGGAAGGGACCCTGACCTTCCTGGCTGAAATCCTGATTTTAGCCTTGTGAGACCCTGAGCAGAGATTCTGCTGTTATGCTCAGACGTCTGAGTTGCTGAAATGTAAGGTAATGAATGTCTTGTTTTGAACCACGACTTTGTGCTAGGTTTTTATGCAGCAATAGAATGCAGCACAGTATGCTTCAGTCCAAGAAGAAGCAAATTTCAGTGACAGGAGTGAACCATTTAAGAGAGAAATGAGGATAGACAAATGTTCAGTAAGTTGTTGGTAAAGGAAAGGAGATACGTGCAACAAGAAGGAGGCAGTGTTATGATTAGGTTGGGAAAGAAGTTGAAATATTTATAGACTGTGGTAATGGTACAAATTAAAATGTCCAAATTTTAATAAAGAAGGAAAATTGGTGGAGTTATTTCACAGTGCGGAAAGACATCTATGTATTCTTTATTTTTTCAGTGTTTAGAGAACATCCAAATTCCTTACCTTTTGATGGTGATAAAATAATTCCATACTGGATTCTTGCTACCCTTAAACACTTTTAGCACTTTGTATCTCAGATCTTCATGACGTTTCTAAGATATCTGAAATGACATATCTTGGATGTGCATAGGGTAACTTCACAGTGATTTTTACTTATCATCCCTGCACAAGAGTTCTTCATGTGCTCAAGGAAGCCTCTCTTGAACTTCCCCCACATGATGTTCTAATATAGTCAACCTGTGTATTTTAAACACAAACTCACTATTTGGTATATCATATTGCATTTTATTTGCTCGTTTACATTTTTGTTTAAGTATCTTATCCATTCGTAAGTATCCTTGAGGGCAGGTGCCATGTTTAATTTGGTTCTGTATCCCTCTATTGGTTTACAGCATGCACTCAGTAATTTAATGTTAAACTGTACAAATATTCAGAATTGATTTAGAAGCTACATGGTAGGTAGGATTGTCTTTGGGAGTGAGCAAGAGCTCTTCTGAATCAGATAAGAATTAAGAAAATCTTAGCTGTGGAGGAAGAAGGGACATATGAAGAAGTTATTAACCAGTAGTCATTGCCAAAATCAGGCTTAGATAATATTTTCATCTTTTGTCTAAGCTTAGACAATAAAAACTGTGAATAAGGGGGAGTGGCATGCAAATAAATGTGGGAGAGGAAGGAAAAGAAATGATTATATAATACTTTAAATTACTTTTAAAAATATAATAGCTAGTACTTGGTGACTTTTATATCACAGTGAAATACCCTCCTGAGTTTTTAATATACATTAACTAATTTAATCCTTATAATAATTCTCTGGGGTATGTATGTCATTATTATTTAGAGATGGAGAAGTTCAGGGCATACATAATTTAGGAACTTATCACATGTATAACTTAGCCAATATGTATATATCAGTCCATGCTGTGAATGCATCAGCATATAGAATATGCAGTCCTAAAAAATTGATATGGAATGTCAAAGAAAAATTTATAACGTGAAAGTATCCATCATATTTATTTTTGAGTATGATGAACTGTACTCAAATAGTTCTGTTTGTAATTGTCTTGATGTCTTACACTAGTTATGTGATATGAAAGTTAATTACATACAGTTCAAGTTATGATACTACAAATAAACTGTATGTCCATACAGGATATTATCACAACTACTAACAGATAGTAGGGTTTCAACAAATGTAGGCTATTTATATGACTGGAGATATTCAGCCTGTTTTAAAGAAAGTATCCAGTAGATGAGAATATTCTTTTTGGGCCCCCAGAAGCCAATTTACTTTATTTACTATATCAGAATCCCTGCATATACTGTTTGTTGTTCGTCTAAATTTCATACAACCCAGTATACACATTTCAAAAAGTATTTATTGACTGATACCATGTAAAGTCAGGAAGTGAAGGATGCAATCTGCTTAGCAGACAATGAATTTAAATAAGATGGTCATGGCTAGATTTGTTTATATACAAATTCTGTATCCTCATATAATTGTTCATTTCCTGTTTTCTGCTTCTTTATTAGATGTGGTCTTAGTTTTCTTCCTTTATTTTTTTAACCAATCTTCATAAGCTCTTTCTATAATACAAATGTCTTTTATAAATGTTTACTAGATGAAATAATTACTTTCAGGTCAAATTTGTTAGAAATACTGTTTATTGTTGCAGGATATTCAGTTTAAGATTCTTCAGTTTGAGTTCAACATGTCAACTTGGGAAAATATCACATCCTCTTCCATCATATTCCTGCTAACTGGAGTTCCTGGGCTGGAAGCCTTCCACACCTGGATCTCCATTCCCTTCTGCCTTCTCTACATAACCGCCCTCTCAGGAAACAGCCTGATCCTCTTTGCCATTGTCACCCAGCCCAGCCTCCACGAACCCATGTATTATTTCCTCTCCATGCTGTCCACCACTGATCTCGGCCTGTCCATATCCACCCTGGTCACCATGTTGGGCATATTCTGGTTCGATGCCAGGGGGATCAGCTTTAATGCCTGCTTGTCACAGATGTTTTTCATTCAACTTTTCACTGTCATGGAATCGTTTTGNTGCCAGGGGGATCAGCTTTAATGCCTGCTTGTCACAGATGTTTTTCATTCAACTTTTCACTGTCATGGAATCCTCAGTGCTGTTGGCCATGGCCTTTGATCGTTTTGTGGCCATCTCTAGTCCTCTTAGATATGCCTCTATCTTAACTGACCTTAAAATAGCACAGATTGGAGTAGCAATCATCACCAGGGGGACACTAATACTGACACCAATGGTAGCACTTCTTAAAAGACTGTCCTTCTGCCGCAGCCACGTGCTCCACCACTCCTACTGCTTCCACCCTGATGTGATGAAGCTCTCGTGCACAGACACCAGGATCAATAGTGCAGTTGGGTTGACAGCCCTGATCACCACTGCTGGAGTGGACTCTGTCTTCATTATTTTTTCTTATTTTTTAATCATTAAGACTGTCCTCAGCATTGCATCTCCAGAAGAGAGGAAGAAAGCCTTTAGCACATGCGTCTCACATATTGGGGCTGTTTGCTGTATTCTATATTCCATTGATTAGTCTGTCCTTTGTACACAGATTTGGGAAAAAGGCCCCACCTTATGTACATACTCTGATTGCTAATGCCTACCTGCTAATCCCCCCTGTGCTGAACCCCATCATCTACAGTGTGAAAACCAAACAGATACGCAGGGGTGTGCTAAAAGTTCTCCAGCTCAGTGCAACAAAGGAATAGACGGGGTTTTTACTTTTTCCTATTCCTTGTTATTGTAAAAATGAGTAAAATGCCATTCATAGAAGTTAAAATGATGAGACTTATGTTTGGGATAAAAGCATCTGTAAAGATCACTTTAGCTTTAAGTAAGAAGACTATGAGCTAAGAGAAAAATTTAGGCTACAAGTATCTATCATTATTTCCTCAGATAACCACAATGATATTAACATTTATTCATTTGTGATAAAAGATTTTCAATGACATAGACAACCAAAATGACCCAGTTTGGATTTCAAATGAGGTGTTATTTTGTTTGTTTGTTTTAAAGAAGAAGGCGGGAATAAAAAGTGTGTTAACAATAGCCAATTACTGAATATTATCATCTAAATCTGGCACATGAAATTGGCATTGCTCATGGTTATGGAATTGTTCCAAATATTTTTACGTTTTCTCTGCCTCAGACCTCCATAACCTTTAATATAATAGCTAGTGTTATCTTCAGTGCATGTTTTACTGCTTTGTCAGTAACCTGAACTTTTTTGGCCAAATGTTCTTACTTTCCCCCAACTCTTCAGGGAAGATTTGTAGCACAAGCAGCCTATGAAAAATAGCTTTTTTTAAGTTTATTTATTTTTTATAATAATTTTTATTATGTTAGTGACCGTACAGTACATCCCTAGTTTTTGATGTAATGTTCCATGATTCATTACTTGTGTATAGCACCCAGTGCACCATGCAATACGTGCCCTCCTTAATACCCGTCAGCAGCCTATCCCAATCCCCCACCCCCCTCCCCTCTGAAGCCCTCAGTTTGTTTCCCAAAGTCCAGTCTTTCATGGTTCATTCCCGCTTTTCAATTAGCCATCATATAGTACATCATTAGTTTCAGATGCAGAGTTCAGTAATTCATCAGTTACATATGACACCCAGTGCTCATCACATCACGTGCCCTCCTTAATGCCCATCACCCAGTTTCCCTGTCCCCTCACCCACCTCACCTCCAGCAACCCTCAGTTTCTTTCCCATACTTAAGAATCCCTCATGGTTGGTCTCCGTCTCTGATGACTTACCATTCCATTTTCCCTCCCTTCCCCTACAATCTTGTGCGCTGTTTATTATATTCCTTATATGAGTGAAACCATATGATAATTGTTTTTCTCAGACTGACTTATTACGCTCAGCATAATACCCTCCAATTCCATCCACGTCAATGTAAATGGTAATATTTCATCCTTTCTGATGGCTGAGTAATATTCCTTTGTGTGTGTGTGTGTGTGTGTGTGTGTGTGTGTGTGTATATATATATACACATATATACCATACCTTCTTTACCCATTCATCTGTCATTGGGCATCTTGGCTCTTTCCACAGTTTGGCTATTGTGGACACTGCTGCTATAAACATTGGGGTTCAGGTACTCCTTTGGATCACCACATTTGTATCTTTGGGGTAAATACCTAGTAGTGCAATTGCTGGGTCATAGGGAGGCTCTATTTTTAACTTCTTTAGGAATCTCCATACTGTTTTCCAGAGTGGCTGTACTAGCTTCCATTCTCACCAACAGTGTAAGAGGGTTCCCCTTTCTCTGCATTCTCACCAACAGTTGTTATTTCCTGTCTTGTTAATTTTAGCCATTCTGACTGGTGTGAAGTGGTATCTCATTGTGGTTTTGATTTGTATTTCCCTGATGCCAAGTGATGCTGAGCATTTTTTCATGGTCTGTTGACCATTTATATGTCTTCTTTGCAGAAATGTCTGTTCATGTATTTTGCCCATTTCTTTACTGGATTATTTGTTCTGTGGGTGTTGAGTTTGATAAGTTCATTATAGATCTTGGATACTAGCCTTTTATTTGATGTCATTTGCAAATATCTTCTCCCATTCCATAGGTTGCCTTTTAGTTTTGTTGACTGTATCCTTTGCTGTGAAAAGATTTTTATCTTGATGAAGTCCCAATATTTTCATTTTTACTCTTGTTTCCCTTGCATTTTTCTTGATTAAAACTCTCCAAAGTGTAGGGATAGAGAGAACATACCTCAATATCATAAAATCCATCTACAAAAAGCCCATAGCAAATATCGTTCTCAATAAGGAAAAACTGAGAGCTTTTCCCTTAAGGTCAGGAACATGACAGGGATGCCCACTCTCATCACCATTGTTCAACATTGTATGAGATGTCCTAGCCTCAGCAATCAGGACACAAAAGAAATAAAAAGCATTCAGATTGGCAAAGAAGAAGTCAAACTTTCACTCTTCGAGTGACATGATACTTTATGTGGAAAAGCCAAAAGACTCCACCCCAAAATTGCTAGAACTCATACAGGAATTCAGCAACATGGCAGGATATAAAATCAATGTACAGAAATCAGTTGCATTTCTATACACTAACAATAAAACAGAAGAAAGAGAAATTATGGAATTGATTCCATTTAAAATTGTACCAAAAATCATAAAATACCTAGGAATAAACACAGGCAGTAACCTCTTCGACCTTGGCTGCAGGAACTTCTTGCTAGACACGTCTCCAAAGACAAATAACTTCTTAATTCAACACAATCTGTATGTTTTTTTTTTCAGAAGTACTAATGTCATCTTTAATGATTAATAAGTCTGTTTTTGGTTTTGATTAATATAATCTTACTAGTACCAGGAACCAAAGACAGAGATATTTTAATCTGGTTTGATTTGTGATGCTTTATTGGACTTTCTCTTCAAGGAATGTTGAAGTGGGTATGTTAATCATGCTCTAGATAGGAAGACAGAAATCATACCAGTGGTTAACACTGGGAGTATTTAATCCAAGGAACTTGATAAACAATTTAGGTGGACTGAGGGCACAAAGGGACTACAGAAATAATAGAGATAATAACTGCACGATGTCACTTCCACCTGTATGTCTGTGGGAACAGAGAGGAGTTTGAAGTTATGAAAACTTAGAAGCTTGGTGGAAAGTCTTCCCAGAGCTGACACTCAGACCCGTAATGAGAAGGTGATATCCTGTGGTCGTAGTATCTCAGGAGCTGAGAAAATGGATCACATAGGATCCAAGACCCAAACTGCTGTGAAGGGGAACTTTATAGCTAGAGCTCATGCCTTGGGAGCACAGAGGAGGATCCCTAATGGACCTGAGAGTCAGATCCTTGAGAAGCACCCCACTGGTGTCTGGTTCTGTTTCTTCCAAGGGAACATGATGAGATTTTGCTGGGAGTGTGGGAAAAAATAAAACTAGAAAGTGGAACCAGTGATGTTGGCATTGTTGTGTGGCATTGACAGGAATAGCTAGCAGATTTTGATTGGTTGCTTTCTTATCTACATATTTCACTAATTATGACAATATCTTCTTGTTTGCCTCTGCCACTCTATCATATTGTTCAGTGTCTAGCAATAGTAGACACTCAGTAAATGAAAGAATGAATCAATGGTGATTAAATTGTATATAAGAATAATAGAGAGCAGGGTCTCATTGAGGATTAAACAAAACTTAAGAACTCTTTATTATGTATACTTTAAGAAACAAAAATGAGAAAAAAATATGAGTTACTGTTTTAAGAATAATTTTGGAGGCTTGGTCTAATGGGCAAAGTGTTCATTTTAGCCATTGTCATTCATGCTTTCAAAACTTTATATTAAGATATATAATACCCATAATATTAGTATATTTTATTGCTCATTCGAAAGAGTAGATTAGTAATAGTTCTATTGAAAATAAAAAATAAATTTCTGTCAAACTGCATCTCCTACCCATCCTACCCAGCTATCTAGTTTTTTGTTTTTTGGCTTGTTTTGTTTTGTTTTGTTTTGTTTTTGTTTTTGGCCACCGGTAGACGAAAGCATATGCCGCTCCTCTGGGGAAACAATGCTTAGGATGGTCTTTATAATCATAATATAGGAGAGAAGAATAAAGATGGAGTCCACTCCTGCAGTAACTACAAGGGCAGTAAGTCCTAAAACACTGTTGATCTTATTGTCAGAATATGACAGCTGGATTATATCAGGATGAAAACAATAAGAATGATGAAGCACATGACTTTGGCAGAAGGATAAACGTTTAAGAAGCAAGACCAGAGGCATTAGGATCACTGTCCCCCTGAAAAGGATGGTAAACCACACTTTGACAATTCTGGAATCAGTCAAGATGGCAGCATATCTCAGTGGGTTACAAAGGGCAATGAAGCGGTCAAAGGCCATTGCCAGGAGCACTGAAGACTCCTTGACAGTAAAGAGTTGAATGAAGAATGTCTGGGCAACACAGGCATGGAAACTTACCTGTCTTGCACTGAACCAGAATATGCCCAGCATAGTGACCAGTGTTGAAATACACAAGCCTAAGTCAGTGGTTGAGAGCATAGAGAGGAAATAGTACATAGGTTCATGGAGACTTGACTCAGCGATGATGACAAACAGGATTATACCATTCCCAGAGAGGGCAGTCACATACAGACAGCAGAATGGGATGGAGATCCAGGTGTGGGCAGCTTCCAGTCCTGGAATTCCCGTCAGGAAAAAGGTCAGAGAAGTGGAAGTGATGTTAGGAAAAGATGACATGATGACTTTGGAGGAATAATTCTTTTCAAATAAAATATCCTAGAAGGAGAAATGAAAACACCATTCAGCAATTTCATTGTGATTTCTATTAACTGCCCTTAGATCAATCAAATTAGAGACTATTCTTAAGACTTTATCCTTTCCTTTTTGCTTTTCAGTTATGATTCCTATTTTTTTTCTGTATTGAACTTCTCCTCCGTGATTTGTATTTCCTAATTCAGAAAAGAGAATAGGGATTTTTTTTTATCTCAGCAGTACTTTTCATCATCTTGCACTTTAACCCAAAGCATTTTCTTTCCCCCCTCCCTGTACTTCCTACATAGAGAGAGAATTGTAGCAAGATAATCTGAAAATGTCAAGAATTTAATGGGTATCTCAAAGTAATATTGATTTTTAAAAGTAAGATTTATTATTTAATAAAGAGTGTATGTATGTTTGAGTATTTGTGTTGATACTAGTGCATTATCATGGAACTTTATCATATATTTTAAAGACGTATAATCTTTTCAGGAAATAATTTAAGGAAATAATTTTATACAGGTCAAAATAGCTTATTCATTGTTTCTTGGTCAGTGGATCTTATCCTTGTCTTGCTAAGGTTGTTTCTAATCTGGGGTTACATTTATGATATTGATTTTTTATTTTCTTAATCTGTGATCACTCTAGTAGTGATACATAATTGTTAGAGAAGATTTTCTTTAGCATCATCTTCGGCAGTTAGTCCCTTTCAGAGACAACTGTATTAAACTTTAAGACTAAGAGTGAACTGTGTGTACAGAGGCCAGATATTAGATACTTCCCTCTTCAGCCCTAGGGTTGCTGCAAACATTGCCACCTGTTACTTATGTATAGCCTCAGAAGAGTACACTTACAGAGGGTAACTTCATCAAAGTAAATACACATTTGAGCTTCCAGGTCCACCCTTAGGCAGCATCTGAAATGAGGCTTATTATTATGTAGATGAAGTCCTGGGTAAGTTTTCTTCTCCTTCTGTTCCTCTTTCCCTGTGTTGACTTAACTCTTTTATGATCTAGTCCCCTTAATGTACTGGAAAGTCTTGCTGAGACCTGCACTAAGCCAATACGGCAGTGCTCTGAATACCCTAAACTGTCTTCTCTTTGGTGTCTCAAAGACTGGTTACTTTCCTCATAGTCCTAGTCATTGGCTGGAATCCCATTGGTCCTTCGTGGACATTTGGAGCCACTATGCCTCCAACCACTTGATTTGGAGAATGTATTCCTGCAGCTGTGTTCTACCTAGACAATTTTATCTCCTTATTTATTGAAACATTCCAGATCCAAATCTTAGTTTGTGACACCTCTTGTGGCTACCTATTGTATTGTTGACTACTTATTTTTAAATCTCTAGGCATTATTGCTGTCTAGTCTCAACTTTTATCCCTGCTCTATAGCCTACTAAAATTCTGACATATCTTACATCTGAGGTTGCTCAGTTTGGGTTCATTCACAAAATAGGCACATGTCTTTGGTCTTGTCATTTACTGTTGATATTAAGGATGACTGAATTAGATAATCTCCATTATTGTTTTCTTATTCTGTGCAGTTACAGTTTAAAAAAACATCACAGAAACAAGGTTGTGGGCATTACTTAAAATCCTTAAATATTTGAGAGATTATGGAAAGGGCCCCATGCAGAAATTTCAATTGTGTATAGTCATTATGGAATAGTTACTGCACTGATTATAAGATGATCCATGCTCCATAATTATTTGACTGAAAGTGTATTAAGTGGAATGAAATCAATTTCTCAGTTTTCTGGCATCATTCAAAAATCAATATATGCAAAAGTAAAAATAAAAATCCCTGTGTATCAGAAAATTTTCAAAGAACATTTTAAAGGAGATATATATATATATATATATATTATATATATATATATATATGGAAATTATTAGAAAAATAATGCCCTTATGGCTGGAATCATCAATACAAATTTAAGTAGATTTAATTTAAATAAAATAAATACTCAAGAAAGTTAATATTTAAAACCAGTGTCCATTGGCAAACAAGTAGCAGTAGTAGGCTTCAAGAAAGCATTCTATTTTGGTTTTTGAAGTTTCTTCTAAAGCAGCATAAGACATTGGCTTTAATTTATAACATTTTAGAATAGTGTAGAATCCTAGAATTTTTAAATTGGAATATACCTTAGAGATATTTTAATTTCTTCCATAGAATGACATTGATTTTATAACATGGCCTTCCAGTTGCCTAACAGCAACTGCTTAATTTTATTGGTCTTATTCCTATCAAGTTGAATTGAAGGGATGAGTGTATAAAGAAAAAAAAGAATAGTTGGAAATGATAAAGTTTAGAATCAGACAGGAGAAGAGAAAACTAAGAGCAAACATATGGTTGTATTCAAATGGCTGTAATGTTATCATATTGAGAAGAGCTACATTTGATCTATGTGCCATACAGAAGACAAGCCTAGAGCCAGCAGGAAGGAATTTATAAAGCCCTAAGAAGTTCTTTAACACATGGAATGATCCAGAAACAGTGGAGGAGTGAGCTTCCAGTACTATATGTCAAAAAAGTCACTTCAAGCACAAATACTGAAAATTCATTCAGTCATTCAGAAAATATGTACTGCACATCTGTGGATCAGAAAGAGGAAATTAAATGTTAAGCACAATGTTGTCTCCAACCCTGAAAGTACTTAGTTGACTAGGAGACACAGACAAGTAACATGGAATTAACAGCGTAAAGAATAAATCTAGAATGCTGTGAGAGCACATAAAAAGACAACAGGCTCTTTGTGAGGGATAAGGAATGGTTTCCAGTAAATAATGATGTCTAGATTGAGACCTGAATTCTAAGTAGAGTTGGCAAGAAATGGATTTAGGTATGTGTATGTGTGACAGTTAGTTTTATGTGTCAACTTGACTGAGCCACAGAATGTCCATATATCTGATTAAATGTTATTTCTGGGTATGTCTGTGAAGGGATTAGCATTTGAGTCAGTAGATTGAGTGAAGCCGATTACCCTCCCCACTGTGGGTGGGCTTCATTCAGTTAGTTGAGGGCCTGAATAGAACAAGCAGAGGAGTGAAGGGTTCTCTCTCTCTCTGCCTGATGGCTGAGCTGGAACATGAGTGTTCCGCCCTTGGGCTGGGACTTACACCACCCGTGCTCCTGGTTTTCAGGCCTTCAGACTTGGACTGGTACTACAGCGCTGGTGTTCCTGGATCCCCAGTTTATAGATGGCAGACTGTGGGACTCCTCAGCCTCCATAATTGTGTGAACCAATTCCTCATAATAAATATCTATCTATCATCTATCTATCTATCTATCATCTGTCATCTGTCTATCATCATCTATCTATCTGTCTATCATCTATCTTTCTCATTGGTAAATTGGAGATAATAATATAGTTTCTTGGAAAGGTATTTAAGGTCTATCATTTATGAAATCCCACAACGTGTCAAGCTTTACATGAATTTTGTGCTTTATGTGGATTATCTTTTATTAATTTGAAAATCATATTGCATATAAGATTCCAATTTTTCATCCCAGGAAGGTAAAAATTAAGAGAGATAAGCAAACTGCAATATTTCGTACAGTGGGAAAGCTAGGATTTGAATTTCATTCATGTAAATTTAAAATTGGTTACATTTCTACTACGCTGCATATCAATACTTCTTGATGTGGTGAAATTTGTAGAATAAGATTAAAAAAATAAACTTTTGGGCACCTGGGTGGCTCAGTCAGTTGAACATCTGCCTTTGGCTCAGATCATGATCCCAGGGTCCTGGGATCAAGTCCTGAATTGGGCTCCCTGCTCAGCAGGGAGTCTGCTTCTCCCTCTTCCTCAGCCCCTCCCTTCTGCTTATGCTCTCTCTGAAATAAATAAATAAAATCTTTAAAAAAATAAACTTTTATGTTACATATGCATATGAATTACTAAAATGTCAAGTATTCATGTGATTTTTCCCCTTCAATAGTCATACACTATCATTGTCCCTTGACACTAAATATTCATATAAATGCATGTGTACTAAGGTTTCAAACACATGAAATTTGATAGATTTGTTTTTCATTTCCTGATTTTTGTTGCTTTATTTAAAACATTTCCTTGTCAATTGAGGAGAGATGGAAAGCTGTTATATCTTTACATGCTAAATTATTAAGACCACTGGCAAAATTAATCATGTATGTTAGATAATAATGTCTCCTGAAGTCATGTATTTGAGCTATGGATACTTCTATTAGTGCTGCTCATTTTCATAGCCACTGCTGACATATTTAACCTAAGTTAATTGACTTCAAACGTATCTCTTCATTTTCAGTCTGGCTTGAATATCTTGATCTCTTTAAGAATATTATAGTAACATGACATCAAAAAAGTATGATGTACCATATGTTGGCTAACTGAACATAATAATTAAAAAAAGAATATTATAGTCTGTTATTCTGAATGGACCAGCATCATCCCCACTACAAGAAAAAGAACTAAAATCTCATGTCTTACGAAGAACAAATCTCTATTATTTTTGGATGAATTATATATCTCTTTGAAATTCAACATTGGGATTTGGCAATATGACCCTAGATATCCCATATTCTATGTTTTTGGTTAAAGAAATTATATTGTTCTAACTTTTTGTGGCAGAATTCTAAATTGATGACTCAAATTCAGTTTGGGGACTACTCAGACTCCCTGTGTCTAGTACCATGGACAAAACACTTCAGATATTTTATCTTATCTAAGGAATCCTAGCCAGATTTTAAACTGACCTCATGCTCTGGATTTTTTTATTTTCAGATTTTTACTGTTCATGAGTTTTTTTCAGAATTGAGATTCAGTACATTGGAAAGAATCTCTATTTTTTTTTTTCTAAGCTTTGTTGACAACTCTATAATACCAGGACATTTCCAGTAGTAAAATCTTAAATCAATGGCAGTTCCACAGAATCTTATGCTTGCATGGTAGCATCTTAGAAATACTTCCTCTAATGAAGTCAAATTTCTTGTTGCAAGGTGAGCCCACATAAACCTAACATTAATACATATCCACTGTCTTTCTGATGCCTCTGTACTTACAACAAGTGAAGATGATGAAGAAGGGACAAGGATCTGAGGTATCATTCACCTCTGAGGGGAGGGTATCTATGAGAAACCCATTGTCAGGAGAATCATTTGCCCCTTAAAAAAATCTATTCTGAAGGGATCTTTCTGGTCAGCTGTATTTTCTTGTTTTGCCGTTGTGCTTCAAAAAAAACTATTGCCTAAATCTGCTTGCTGTCCCATGTGGTTTAATGTACTGCAATTGCTAAGGTGGTTTTCTTTTTAACTTGCTATTAATAATATTGAAATATATGCCAGGAAAATATAAATATTGAGGAAACATGGAAAGTGTGTGAATATAGTTTTCACACCTGCTTTGGGAAGGAGACCACTGAATTCACTTGATATATGCTGGTATTTTAGATCCAGTTTTTCCACAGAGAGAAAGATTTAAAGATTATTCTCTACCCCCCAATCCCTACAGAGATCAAAACAAATAAATGTTATATGGAAGATAATAAATAACAGAGAGATATATACAGTTGTACCTTGTTAGAGTTCAGTGGCTTCCCAAACCTACTATTAGACATACCTGGGGATCTTGTTATAAATACAGATTCATAGGCCTCATGCTAGAACTAGTAAAACAAAATATTTTGGGAGTGGGGCTCAGGAATCTGCACTTCCATAGATCTGGGGTTTTTAAGAGCAGTTTTAGGTTTATAGCAACAAAATTCAGTGGAAATTGCATAGGTACTGTATACCCCTCACCCCAACTTAATGCACAGCCTTCTCTATCATCAACATCTTTGATCAAAGTGGTGCATTTGTCACAATCAGTGAACTTGTCTTTGACACCTGAGAATTTTTTTTTAAATTATGTGCAGTAGTTGGTTCTGAGAAACCATTCATGGAAAAAACTGCTTAAATTATTCTTAGTCAAATTGGGCCATATGCAAACTGGAATAAATTCCAGAGACTGTGATCTCAGGTACTAAAATAGCCCTTATCCTATGTCGTTTGGAAAGTCAGAACTATGATCAATTGCTTGGATAATATAGGTAGAAAAATTGGGATCAATTGTAAGAAAATGTCTTATACATGCAAAATGAATTAAATGACACTTAAATTGTTCAGATGGACTATTTGATAGTCTGTTATGTTCAGTTCAACAACTGTCATTGAGTATCTGTAAGGATTGAGTATCTGATAAGGATTGTAGAAGCTTTAAGGCTTTTTTTAATTTAGAGAATTTATAAACTTGTGACAGCCTTTATATTCATATTCATATAGTCAAAATTACATAAAGGCAAAAAAAGATACTGGCAAAGCACTATAAAAGGCAAAATATGGGACACCTGGGTGGCTCAGATGGTTAAACACATGCCTTCAGCTCAGGTCGTGATCTTCGGGTCCCAGAATCGAGTCCCACATCAGGCTCTTTGATCAGTGGGGAGTCTGCTTTTCCCTCTGCCTCTGCTCCTCTACCCTGCTTGTTCTCTCTCTCTCAAATTAATAAATAAAATCTTTTTTTTTAAAGCCAAAATGTGGGAAGGAGAGATCAAGTGTCATTGGGGAAATCGTAAAAAATTTAATGAAGAAGATATTTAAAGATGAGCCTTGACATATAAGTAGAATTTCAAGGTGGAAAATGGGTGTCAAGGTTTAAGTAAACAGTGAAGCTCACCATTAGGAAAGTTGCACCTACATGAAGGAACAGTTAGCAGAAGGGTTTTATTAGACTGCAGAGTATGTGAAAAGACAAAGAGTGAAAAGACAATCCAAATTGTGGAGGACTTTGTCAGAGATAGGAATGATATATGAGAAATAAACATGGAAGTGAGGCATATTGGTTTGTTATTAAATTTTATTTGTGCTGGATATTTGGAAAATTAATTCAAAATGAATGATGTGTAGTGTTGATAGAAACAGCAGACAGATAGGAAGTCAGTTAGTCATCTAGGAATAGGGTAACTGAGAGGTACTGAGAATATGACTTAGTATTTTGGTGGTAGGAAATTTGTAGGACTAACAGCATTGTGGAGATGTTTGAATTAGATGACACCCAACTCTACCCAACTCTAAAATTGCATGGGTTATAACTCCAATTTATGATAAAATTTCACTGACTTTGAAAAAGTTCTTTATGGGCCAATAATGATTAAATATGAGTTCCCTTAGAACACACAAGTTTGAGCACAGCTTTTTGAATCTGCTTTGTTTTCACACTATAGATGATGGGATTCATCACAGGGGGAATGAGCAAGTAAATATTAGCAATCAGTGTGGGCACATATGGTGGAGAATGTTTCCCAAATCTGTGAACAAAAGACAGGCTGATTAAAGGGATGTAGAATATGGCCACAGCTGTGATATGAGAAATGCAGGTGCTGAAGGCCTTTTTCCTCTCCTCTGGTGATGCAATGTTGAGAACTGAGCGAATGATCAGGACATAGGAAAGCAGGATAAAGATAGAGTCCACCCCAGCAGTAGAGATGATTGCTGTTAGTCCAAATGCACTGTTGATCTTTGCGTCTGAACACGAGAGCTTCATTACATCAGGGTGGAAGCAGTAGGAATGATGGAGCACATGACTTCGGCAGAACGATAGACGCTTGAGAAGCAGGACTAGTGGTGTCAGAATGACAGTCCCCCTGGTAATGACTGCCAAACCAATCTGTGCAATCCTTGCATGAGTTAGAATGGTAGCATATCTCAGTGGGTTGGAAATGGCCACAAAACGATCAAAAGCCATAGCCAGGAGCACTGAAGATTCCATGAAAGTGAAGAGGTGAATGAAGAACATTTGTGATAAGCAAGCATTAAAGCTGATCTCCCGGGCATTGAGCCAGAATATTCCTAGTACTGTCACCAGTGTAGAGATGCATAAGCCAATATCAGTGGTGGACAACATGGAGAGGAAATAGTACATGGGCTCATGGAGGCTTGGCTCAGTGAGGACTACAAACAGGATCAGGGTATTCCCAGAAAGAGCAGTTAAATAGAGGCAGCAGAAGGGTATTGAGATCCAGGCATGGGCCCATTCAAGTCCAGGGACCCCAGTCAAGAGAAAAGTAGGGAAAGTAGAATTATGGAAAATTTGCATTATGATCTGCAGAGCTGAATTCTCTTGTAAGATCTTGATTTTCTAAATTTAGAATTTTAAAATTACTTTTAAAGTTTAATACACATTTAGTAAAGTGCTCAAAACTTTAGAGTACAGCTTAATGCATACAGCTTAATGCATCTGTATGCAGTCATACAACTACTTTCAAGATAACTGCTAAAACATTACCAGCAACCCAGAAGGCTTCCTAATGCCTTACCCTCATCAATATCTTCTCCTATTGTAACCATTTTTCTGCCATCTGTTACCATAATGACCATTCCCTGTTCTTGATCTTGATATAAATAGAATCCTGCAGTATTACTTGCGCCCGGCTCCTTTCACTCAATATTATGTCTGTGGGATTCATCACTGAAATAAAATATTTAATTAAGTTCAATTTAATTTCATACTCAGCTAAATTTGTTTGTTGTTTATCACTTACTAATTTGTACTCATCAATATTTTTGTTACAGTTTTTATCCTTCAACTGGATTATAAGTTTATGTTTATTAATATGGTCTCATGAGAATAAGAGTTTATTTTTAGCTAAACTTTGCTTAGTATAATTCTGCTCATAGAAGATACTCAATATGTTTTATTTGCCCTTCCCGAAATACTCTAATGATGAGTAGGTCTAAGCCTAAAATAATTCATTAATTTTGCCTTGCAATTTTAGAATTATTAAACCCATATTCCAAGTGCAAATTTATTTTAACTTGGCAGGAAAACATCTCTTTTCAGGGATAACCTAAGAATCCACCTTAGATAATGCCAGTTCATCCTGTCTCATGAGATCTGTTTACTAGAGTGAACTGAGGGAAGATGCTTCAGCACCATGGATCTGAAGTGTGATACTCTTCTTAATTTGTAAACTAAAATACTGCTTTGTTTACCATTATGGAACATGTCCCTGTCATGGTAAAAATCATGAGGAAAATGATAATCTTCTTTTGTAGCATGTATACCCTGGTTTTTAATATGACTTTTGATTTCTTATAAGGTTATTTGGATATATATTATGTGAATGATAAGAAGATGCTCCATACAATGATCGAAGTATTTTACATAGATTACTTCATTTGAGCCTTGGAGAAACCTAAGGGAGAAGTATTTTTATTCGTTCAGATGCATAAAGTGAAGTTTAGAAGTTTGGATAAATAGCTGAAGGTCATAAAATCTGAAAGAATTGATGTTGGGAATCAGAGAAAATAAGACTTTAGAACCTGTGCAATTAACAACTATACCACACTTTTCAATGATAATAATAATGATATAATTCTAGTTCAATAATAATATAATACGCTATCAAAAATTAGGCAAATGTGTTAGAGTTATCTATGTTTGCAAAGCTCCTAATTATTTAATGTTTCTAGGGTTCAGAGTTGAAACAATTTTATGTCAGGATTGCATCTGTATTGTATGATATGTAAATAAACTAATGAAGCTTAATTTCAGCAAATTGTAAGTTCTTAAACATATTATCAGATGCTATAATTTAAATTAATCCATTGGAAGTTATAATTTAAATTAACCCATGGTGGGGCCCCTGGGTGGCTCAGTTGGTTAAGCGTCCAACTCTTGGTTTCAGCTCAGGTCATGATCTCAGGGTTGTGCTATCAAGCCCCATATCTGGCTCCATGCTCAGCATGGAGTCTGCTTGTGATTCTCTCTCCCTCTCCCTCTGCGCCCCCACTCACTCATGCTCTCGCTCTCTCTCTAAAATAAATAAATAAATCTTTAAAAAAATATCTTTAGGATATCTGTTGTTCCTTTAGAAGCTATCCATGATAATTTCTATTACATAGGCCCATTTAAATACAATTTTATGATCTAATTGATTACATAACTCACTTATTGGATATAGATAAAAATTACTTTATTTCAATAAACACAATGTCTATTTCTTCATTCTTTCAGTTCCACAGGCATTCTATAAACAATGTTCTTATTCATTTATTTTCCTAATTTAGCATACTTATCTTTATCTCAGGCTAAATCCCCTAAATATTAGATCCATGTATCTAACTCTTTGATTTTTCTGCTTAACTATCTCAGCGTCCACTCAAGCACAACATGACTGCATCTGAATTAGTCCTCAGAGCCCCCAAACTTGTATGTTCTATTTTCCTCATTTTGATAGTAGCTCTGTAGATCTATAGATCTGTGGTAGCCTGATGTGTCAGGTTACATGATCCAGAAATCTGAATGTACTTCCACCTCTCATTTGTTGATCATTAATTTCTGTCTGTACTGCAACTGTTCATTATTCACACAGCATATTTCTCTCAGAGTGCTCTAAGATTTAGAATAGACTTCCATTTTAAAGTAACTATAGCTAGTATTACATGAAACAGTCTCTCCCAACTTTCTATTACATTTTCAAAAAAGATAAAGGATAAAAGGGACAGACCAAGGAAGTACTAATGCTTAAACTGGTATCATACATCAAAGATATTTGGAGGGTGATTAACTCCTAACTAAGGAATATGGAGATCAATTGAGTCAAAATATAGGACAGCACTTGAGTAATCAAGGAAAGGGTAAAACACCTCTATTGTTTTAGGAAGGAGGATTGAAGTCTGATTTTCTAGATTACTAGTCATTTCATATTAAGAAAGGTCTGGAGTTATATCCTGCTTCTGAGAAAAATCAGTCACCATCACATGATGGTCTGTCAAAACAATGAATAACAATACAATCTCCCTAAAAAGGCAAAATGCTATTCCCATGATTGTGAATATCATGGATTCATTTAATTAAATTAATTTACTTATCCATTCACAGAGAACTATTTGAGACAGTCCTTTATTATATCTTTCTGAATTTAGGAACAGCTTCTGTGGAATGTTACAGAGTTAACCACCTACATGGAAAGGAAGCAGTTGCTTCATGCTAGGAACATGCTGACCTGGGAGGCGCCGCAGTTTCCATGTCTGGGGCCTGGGCTGAAAGAAGCACTGGGTGAAAGGTTGGAAGACCAGTGAGAGGGTAGCCCTACTATTCTTAGTGAGATAAATTAATATTGAGCCAGGTTCTTTGCCACATAACTCTACCTGTTGTTGCTTTAATTGAACAGCACCATTAATAGGCTGTGACTAACATTCTCAGTTTTTTGTTGAGAAGACGTTGGTCCAGATTGAAGATTCCGTAGACAGATATAATAGGGCCAGTGTGTGAATCCAGATCTGTCTGACTCTCTAGGTATGCTCATTTCACTGTACCATACTGCTTCTGGTGTTAGACAAAATTAAAAAGAAACAAATCAGATTGCTGCGGACTTAAGAAACTGAATGGAATAAAAGTTTTACAGTAAGTGTAAACCAATTAAAAATATAAGTAAAACAATAGAGAGGATGCACTAGTGATTTTGGACTTCTGTTATTTTATGTGTCAGGAAATATACACATCGAATAAGCACAGTTTTGCTATGATTAGCTAAACAGATGAGAATAAAATATCTTTATGGAATTTGGAATTTCTGAATATGTATCAGTTTCCTGGAAATGAACCAAACAGTGGAGAGTAAGTATAATCAGTGACTCCGAGGGTTTGGGGATCAGAGACTGGAGGTAGGTGGGGAGAGTCTTACCTTTCAAGATGTGAAGAATTAGAGAGGATACAAATAAGATGTTGAAGGAGCAATGCCAGAGACTAAGTGAATTATTGTCTTTAACTTCACTTCCAAGAAACTCTTCCTTGTGTTCATCTAAGCTAAATGACTCATGATGGAGCTTAAAGTCATCAGATACATTTTATTATAGACATAACCAAGTACTTGTTCTGATCTGAGCAGCTGCTTAACTTGGCCTTTAGACAGGGAAGAGAGCTTTTCTTACCCTTATTTAGAGTGGGGTATATGAAGGTCACCTGTTTACCTCTATGTATGGAAAATATTTCTAAAGAATGTTGATGGTGTAGTCACTTACCCATCTGGGATAAATACACCCTTGGGGAATTTCAGTGCCATACTATTATGCTTCACCTCTCTGCACCCAAGTTATTTAGCTGGCACCAGGAAATGTGGAGGTGGAGAACCAAAGAAATATAAATATATTGACATGGTAGCTCTGTGTTTATGTGTTTTAATTAAAAATGAAATTGAATCATTACGCTGAACATGGATACACCATTTAAGATGAGGATCCAATATTTCTTCTTGATTTTTTCTATGTGTTTTTTTCTTTCTTTTATAATAATTTTTTATTATGTTATGTCACCATACAGTATATCCTTAGTTTTTGATGTAATGCTCCGTGATTCATTATTTGCGTAAAACACCCAG
The DNA here is from genome assembly GCF_002007445.2 of Ailuropoda melanoleuca. NCBI lineage: Eukaryota > Metazoa > Chordata > Mammalia > Carnivora > Ursidae > Ailuropoda > Ailuropoda melanoleuca. The sequence continues at coordinate 57,021,728 of NC_048225.1, forward strand.
TGCACCATGCAATATGTGCCCTCCTTAATACCCATCACCAGCCTATCCCAATCCCCCACCCCCCTCCCCTCTGAAGCCCTCCGTTTGTTTCCCAGAGTCCACAGTCTCTCATGGTTCATTCCTTCTGTTTACCCCCCCTTCATTCTTCCCTTTCTTCTCATACTGATCTTCCTATTTCTTATGTTCCATAAATGAGTGAAACCATATGATAATTGTCTTTCTCTGCTTGACTTAGTTCACTTAGCATAATCTCCTCCAGTCCCATCCACGTTGCTGCAAATGTTGGGTAATCGTTCTTTCTGATGGCTGAGTAATATTCCATTGTATATACGGACCACATCTTCTTAATCCAGGCATCTGTTGAAGGGCATCTCAGCTCCTTCTACAATTTAGCTATTGTGGACAAAGCTGCTATGAACATTGGGGTGCATATGGCCCTTCTCTTCACTATGTCTGTATCCAGTGCAATTGCTGGATCATAGGGTAGCTCAATTTTTAACTTTTTAAGGGACCTCCACACTGTTTTCCAAAGTGGCTGTACCAACTTGCATTCCCACTGTGTTTCTTGTAAATAATCTATTATACAGATTTTTGCGTATAACTAAGTGAAATAACAAATACTTTGAAAGTATCTCCAACTAATAGCATAGTGCCAAGCACATAGTACATACGAATGAAATATTTGTTAAAATGAGCAAATGGATTTCTACAATTCAGAAGCAAACAGTAAAATAANACTGTTTTCCAAAGTGGCTGTACCAACTTGCATTCCCACTGTGTTTCTTGTAAATAATCTATTATACAGATTTTTGCGTATAACTAAGTGAAATAACAAATACTTTGAAAGTATCTCCAACTAATAGCATAGTGCCAAGCACATAGTACATATGAATGAAATATTTGTTAAAATGAGCAAATGGATTTCTACAATTCAGAAGCAAGCAGTAAAATATATTTATAAAGTCAAGGGCTTCCATGAAGTTTACCCTTTCAATAGAAGGAAGATTTGTCAGCATAGCCCCTCAAATGGAAGCAACTCCATTTAAGGAAAAAAAAAGTAGATTGGCTTTTCTTCAGGGATTATGTTAATTAATGTCTGTATAGTGATTAATTTTTCCAAGTAATTTCAGGTACACTATCTTATTTAGTCTTAGTTGTTCAGACTAAAACAAACATTTTTAATTTACCTGACAGATACTAATAAACAAAGTACTTGACACAAAATCAGTGGTCAATAGTGTTTATCAAATTAATTTATCCCTCACTCTTGCAGATCTATTTCACAGTCTGGAAAAAACAATCATAAATAAGCAAAATCGAAGCCACCTTATTCAACTCTATTTTGGTTGATGATTAGGCTAATTAGCAAATAAGGTTGGTTAAATATAGGAATCATAAAAGTAATTTTAACCTACAGTGAAAATTTTATTTTAACTTGAGACATATGTATAATTTATTCATCATTATTTTATGTAGAGTTAGGGCTTTTCAATGTAATCCTGCAAATGGCAATTTTATGTTATCTTCCTTTGTAAACCGTATCTTTAATATAATATATACAATTTCCATTATAATAACTGTGATGGTGAAGGAAAAACAAGTAGCCCACAGTGCACTTGGGGGAAAATGAAGATTTGCTAATTGGAGAAAGAGCTATGAGTGTTAACTGGCTGCTAGCATCAGTCAGTATGTTTTACAGAGGGAATACATATTGCTGTATAATTTAGCAAGCTTATTTAGTAAAATTTTCATGGAAATCTTTTTTTTTTCAGATTTTATTTATTTGGCAGAGAAAGACACAGTGAGAGAGGGAATATAAGCAGGGGAAGTGGGAGAGGGAGAAGCAGGCTTCCTGCTGAGCAGGGAGCCCGATGCGGGGGCTTGATCCCAGGACCCTGAAATCATGACCTGAGCCAAAGGCAGATGCTTAACGACTGAGCCACCCAGGCACCCCGGAAATCTTTTTTTTTTTTGAACCATTTTATTGAGGTTTGATTGACTTATAAAAAGCTGTATATATTTAATGTCTATAATTTGATGGATTTGGGAGTAAGTATACAACTATGAAACCATCATCATCATAAAGGCCATATACATATACGTCACCTCCAAAGTTTTCTCTCACCACCTTTAGTATTATTTTTTGTATGTGGTAAAACACTTATCATAATAACTCCCCTCTTAGCAAATTTTAAGTATACAATACAGTATTATTATATATAGGTCAACAGGTATGTGAAAAGATGCTCAACATTAATAATAATCAAGGAAATGGAAATAAAAAAAGCAATGAGATTTCACATCACACTTACTAGGATGCCTACTTTGGGGGGAAAAATAGCCACAAAAAACAAAGACAACATAAGTTGGTGAATATTTGGAGAAAAGGGAACACTGGTACACCATCGGTGGGAATTTAAATTTATACAGCCATTGTAGAAACAATATGGAGGTTTCTCACCAAAATTTAAAAAAGAATTATCATATGATCCAACAATTCCATTTCTGGGTATTTATCCAAAGGAATTGGAATCAGGATCTCAAAGTGAGATTTGCTCTTAGAACTCTGCTACCTGCTTCTCTCAATAATGGAGATGCTTCAGCCTTTTGCCTGCCATCTTTGATGAGTTTCTTTTTCCCTGTTTTTCAACTTTTCTAAAAATGTACCAAAAATTATATGTATAAAGATTTCTGCGGATAATTATGAGAGAGCAAATCTCACTTTGAGATCTACTACCCTGCTACCCAGGATTAGAACATGTTTTCTTTAAGAACTAGGAAGATCGGTAGGGGAGGAAAGGGATAGAGAAAGGGGGGTAATCAGAAGGGGGAATGAAGCACGAGAGACTATGGACTATGAGAAACAAACTGAGGGCTTCAGAGGGGAGAGGGGTGGGGGAATGGGATAGACTGGTGATGGGTAGTAAGGAGGGTACGTATTGCATGGTGCACTGGGTGTTATACGCAACTAATGAATCCTCGAACTTTACATCAGAAACCAGGGATGTACTGTATGGTGACTAACATAATATAATAAAAAAACATTAAAATAAAAAAAAGAATATAATGTTTTCTTGGCTGGCAGAATTCATGTACAACTTGGACAACAAGAGAAGCTATTGGAGATTATTTTAAGCAATGTTGTGATTCTCTTATGAGATTAATCTGATATTTGTATAGGACGTAAATTAGAATGAAGAGAGATTGAAGGTAGGGACATGTGGCAGAGTGTGCCTATAGTACAGGCAGATTCTGAAGGAACAGATAGTAGAGTTGGAAATGAGGGAAGTATGTTAAGCGCCACATCAAAGGAGTTGCATTATGCTCTATGTAACCAGTTTCAATGCGGAAAGACATGTTGCCAGGGGCCAGAGGAGGCTGGTTGAGTTTTTTCAAAGTAAAACTTATTCACTTTACATCCTTCACTATCAAGGATAATTTCACTCATCCACAGAAGGATAAGATTGTAAAAGAAACAAAATAAATTTTGGCTTTGGACTTGCTGAATTTGAGGTACTGTTGGGAGTTATGGATTATTTTGGTAGGAAGACATAGTTAGAAATGTTTCATGAGAGTATATGCTCATGTTTTGTGTATTTTTACATGTAGTAGGTCTTGTTGAATGACCTACTGAATGAATAATGAACAAACTGTAATTTTGTGGAAATTAGTTTTGGATAATGGACATCTTTTCTGTTTGCTTAACATTACGTAGGGCAATGGGTACAGAAACAAAGAGTTAAGTTGCTACGAACATTTTGTAGTTGTTTTTACATATTTTCTTTAATTCTCATAAATTGTCCCAAACTAAGAATTATATTTTCTTAAGGTTTAATGGTGTATAGAGTTACTTGTTATTAGTAGCAAAGCCTCTAGCATTATGCTGAATTCATAAAATAGTAATTGTCAGAATAAGTAATTCTTTAATATAGTAAACATGAAAATTTCATGAAGAATCTAAATGTAGACATAAGGGACATTTTATTGTTTCTGTGTCTAACAAAGTAGATTTTTAATCTTGATTATTTTTTAATCATTTGCTTCAAAATATCTGAATTTGTCTCTGCTGGCCTGCAGGAAAGATGTGACATCCTAATATATGTGTTCACATTTTATAAATTTACATAACTGTCTTGTTATTCATCTAATCAGTGATTTTGCAATCCTTGGAACTTTTGCCTTGAGGAGTTTTGCTAAAGGGAAATTTTCAAATTGAAAATATTCTTCTGTTTAATCAATCATTTAACTCTTAGGATACTGGCCATTGTCTTAAAGACATTCGTCATTAATCAAATGTTCTTAATGCACACTTTTGGATAAAAAGCAGATATATGCGTGGTGTTGGGTGGTTCTTTGGTAAAATATTTTCCCTTTTCTGATAGACCCAAACATAGAAGTGGGCCCAATATTCTGGGCCTGTACACATGAACCTGACTGAGCAATACTAGAGACTTAGATACCTGACCCAAGAAGGGTCAATCAGATGTTTTCTCATGGGAATTTTCTTATTTTTTAGAGAGAGCACGCACAAGTGGGGGTGGGGGAGTGGCAGAGGGAGAGAGAGAGAATGGAGCCTGACGTGGGGCTCGATCTCAGGACCCTGCAATCATGACCTGAGTCGAAATCATGAGTAAGATGCTTAACTGACTGAGCTGCTCAGGCACCCCTCTCATGAGAATTCTTAATAATGTATTTCAAAATAATTTCTGTTATAGAAAAGCTGCAAAAACAATACTAAAATTTTCACATCCTTCACCTTGATACTCCATTTCTTTAGTATTTGAAACTTTGAGGGGAGCCCATGTACCTGAAAACATGGCAGGCTGTTAAGCTTCTCCTGAGCACCCCAGAGCTGCTCTGGCTTCTCTGTCACAAGGGTAGGTTGTTTGGCCACTCCTTGTATTGCCCTACATACTTTTCTCTCAATTTGATAGATGTGCTTATTATTAAATGTGCCCTTCACATCTCTGATTTTCTCAATGGTCCCAGTTCTGAGCTGCTATAGTCCACCATCACATTCCACAGAGGTCACATTTCCATGAGCTGTTTTCAGCCAGTGACTGAATGTGGCAGGGAAACTAAGGCAGGCCCATTCCTAGAAGATACAGAATTCCTCTGACAGATGACTTTGACTTGAGGATACCCAATGACCTTGACTAATTCTGTTTAGAACTGCCTGATAGTCTCAGATGATTCTTTCTACCAAAATTTCTCATTTTTCCTCCTTAACTCAAGGTGAAACTTACGTCAAAGTATGACAGTTCTTCCAGTCTCCTTTTTTTCCATTTTTGTCTCCTATTTGTAATGTTACCTCGCCCCTTGTTGGCTGTTTGTCTATTTCACCCTAGGGATGTCATGCTCTATTGAACATCCCCACAACTTCTTGAACTTTTAAGTTCTCTTGCCTGCCCTTTGGACCTTGTTGGTTCTTATAATAAGTGCAGCCCTCTGGTTTTTGGTGATTACCTGGCCTCTGTTTTGTCCAGACTGCATCATATACATGTCTATTAATGAACCTAGCTCAGTGACTGCATCTCATATTGTCCTTGGTCAGCAGAGAAGAGCCACTTCTCAGTGATGGAGGTATCATTCTTGCAGCTCATTCCTAATGAACTTAGTGGATGCCGTGTCCTCTAGGTTTCTCATGGAACACAATCTAGGGTAGGTCTTCTGACCTTATATAATCTATTCATCCCAGTGCGCTCACTTTCCTTAGCCATTTTAATTTTATTGGTTAAACAATTGTTCATTAAAGAAGTAGAATCATGAATACATGTGTGTTAAAAGAAAAAGTGGAAGGAATGTGGTATTTAGGGTGGGAAGAAGCATGATTCAACTTGAAGTTAACCTGTTGCATTCGACAAATGGGAAGAATACAAGTCTAATTGGAACACACAGGTGATGAAGTAGATAAGCAAGCACGTTTTACTTCAAGGCTGACAGACTTGATCCATCCTTCTGAAGGACACATTTTGATTTCATTTTTTCCATAATTGATCAGATGACAGCTTACAGGATGGATCAATTGAAGAGAGAAAAAAGGGCAAGGAACACAACAGATGTACATAATGAAAGAACCAGGACATATACAGTGTATGGAAAAACATAATGAAAATAGTCAAATGCCTTCACATGCACAGAACTGTATTTTTCTTTTCTTGACTGTCTCTTATTTCTACATGTAACCTATAGGATGAACTATTCAGATCCTGAAGACTCTCCTATGAGTATCTTTTTTTAAAGATCTAGTTATTTATTTGAGGTGAGGAGAGGAGAGGCAGAGAAAGAGAAAGAGAAAAACCCAAGCAGACTAGGTGCTGAGCCTGAGGAGGGGCTCGATCTCATGGCCCTGAGATTATGACTTGAGCTGAAACCAAGAGTCAGACGCTCAACCAACTGTGCCACCCAGGCACCCCATCCTATGAGAATCTTTTTAATGGTTCCCCCTTGAGCTACTGAACTTTATTAGAAAGTTAATTTGATAAATTTACCTCAAGCCCACTCTATACACTAAGCCAAG
>NC_048225.1:57028347-57055435 GCF_002007445.2 Ailuropoda melanoleuca
CCTTCCTTCCTTCCTTCCTTCCTTCCTTCCTTCCTTCCTTCCTTCCTTCCTTCCTTCTTTTCTTCTTTCTTTTCCTTATGAATTAAAAGGGGGAAATTTACTGCTGTTCAAGGAGTATGAAGTGATGGATGCTTGTTTGAGAACATGATAGAGGTTTTCTTTTTTTTTTTTTTAAGACCTTATTTATTTATGTGACAGAGAGACAGCCAGTGAGAGAGGGAACACAGCAGGGGGGTGGGAGAGGAAGAAGCAGGCTCCCAGCGGAGAAGCCCGATGTGGGACTCGATCCTGGAACGGGGGGATCACGCCCTGAGCCGAAGGCAGACGCTTAACGACTGTGCTACCCAGGCGCCACATGATAGAGGTTTTCAATAGACATTATAGGGAATAAGACAGCCAAATACACACAGAAGTGTTATAAATGTTATAAAGCCTTGTTCAATTAAAATGTTAAAAATAATTTTGAAAGCAATACATTTAATTGTTACATTGTTAAAATCAATTCTAGGAAGACAAATCAAATGGTATCAATATTAGTTATTGTGATATTAATATTTTTCAATCAAACTTTTAAAAATACTAGGTAAAGTTTATTACCTGAGAGTAAATACCCTGTAATTAGCATTTATGTCATCATTTCTTTTGGGCTATTTTTCTGTTGGCTCCTTTTTAAACTCCAGTTCTCAGGTTTTCATTTAATCTGAGAAAAACTATTACGATATTTGTCTATAAACTAGTCTGGGTCAGATGTCTGTGTATTATATGGATCCCTGAAGACAAGGTGAATCCTAATGTTGCCTATTTTCTGGAAGTTCATATGAATATTGGTGAATAGGTAACAATCAAAGCATAAAGTCAAAACAATGAACTCCTTTCTCTACCTTCTTACCAGCTTTATGTGGAAAGAGGAGCCTTCCTTGTTTTTACCACCAGAGAGAGAGAGCAAGTTACATTTCTGGAGCCACGGACTTTATAGCAAAGTGGAATTGAGCTGTGGGGCCATTGTTAAAATGTGCATCTCCCTGGGGCCATATTCAGAGAAAAACTGAAATCTCTCTTTCTTCATCTGTAAATACAGGACAATGCTATATAATCTCAGAAGGATTTTACTACTAACTCAAATGACTAGTGATCCATAGGAATTAAATGCAAAGCAAAAAACCTAACTTATCCATATAAATGGAAAGTTTAGACATTTTCTGGGCGTTGTAGGATAGAGAGATGCGTGTTATGGGCTATGGATTATCAGTACACTGGGAAGATAGTAACCAATATTCACTGGAATAATAATTATGGTGACAATGGAGAGAGAAATTATGCACCCCAGCTTCCAGGCCCTTGGTCCTACATTATTACATTGACACATGGGGAGGATGATACATCCAGTCCGCAATCCATCTCTGTCCAGCCACTCACTGGCTTTTCCCCAAGAAATGGGTCAGCTCCTTATATATTAATTTGGCCCTGTTTAGCTAGTGGCCGGGTCACTGTGGGTGAATGATGAGTTCTCATATGCATATGTTCTTGTTCTCATAGTCAACTATTTTCCTGTGGTAATAAGTTCAAGAACATAAGATTCCTGGGGAAGTTTGGCCATTGTTGTCAATGTGGACAGTTACATAATGGAGGCAGGTTGCTTTTCAGATCTAGCAATTCTAGAATCATAGGAAAAAAGAAGACCCAGATTTGAACATTACGTTTCTCCTTTATAGATAACTCCCACATTGGCAAAGAGAGTCTTATGTTTACCTAGATATCAATAAAACCAATAATCTGTTACCCATTTAGCTATTTTTCTTTAATTTCTATTTTTCTATTATTCCTATGGTTCCTGGTTGAGACTCTTTTTGTTTAAGATTTTCTTTATTTATTTGACAGAGAGAGAGAGCACAAGCAGGGGGAGTGGCAGTCAGAGGGAGAGGGAGAAGCAGACTCACCGCTGAGTAAGGAGCCCGATGTGGGGCTCAGTCCCAGGACCCTGGGATCATGACCTGAGTTGAAGGCAGATGCTTAATGAACTGAGCCACCCAGGTGCCCCCCGCCCCTGTTTGAGACTCTTAATGCCAGAAAGTGTAAGAGGGTCAATTCAAGTATTATGACTCTATCTGGAACCCCTATCAAGCACCTGGCTGATACTTCAACAACAAGAAATGAGCTATAAGCAAATCATTGCACCAAAATTTATGAGTCAGTGTAAAAAAATTACCACTGTTGCCTTCAAAGAGCTGACAATCTAACCAGGGTTTCCATCCAAATCTTTCTGTGATGGACAGATTATAAAATAATAGTCCCTGATTATCCCTGCCTCCTTGAACCCTTGTGTGATCCTTTGCTCTTGAATATGGGTAGGGCCTGTGATGTGCTTCTAACCCATGGTATAATGGCAGAGGTGATAGGATATTACTTTCATGCCTACGTTACCTAAGATTGGCGCCGATGAAATGTCAGCATGTTGCTTTGCCATATGGCAAAGAACTGAGGGCCATCTGTAGCCAACAACCAGCTAGGAAATAAACATGGCTTTGTCCAACCAACAGCCAGCAGGGAACTGAGTCCCTCAATCTAACAGGCCACAAGGAACCAACAGAATCCTGCTAACAACCTGGTGATCTTGAATGCATATCCTTCCCCAGTCGAGCATCGTGTGAGACCCTGGCCCTGACTATACCTTGATTACAGTCTTGCAGACTCAGCTAAGCTGTACCCAGAGTACTGCCCTAGTGAAACTGTGATATAAATATTTTGAGATCTTTAAAGACAGGACATTTGTGGTAATTTGTTACACAGCAATAGATAATTTCTGTGTAAGGTCTAAAGAAATCTGCTTCAGTTGCTTTTCACTGCTCAACTATCTTGGGGTTCCTCATGAGCACTAACGCGCTAAAATGCAGAATGACATTTACTTATGCCCTGAATGGTATGTCTTCATGGAGGTTTTGAAGTTACTGAGGAAAAAGAGTGTGCTTTTTACAGGTTATGCATTATATAAAGCACCCAGAACACATCAGGGTACATCATAGGAACCAAATAATGGCTTGTTGAATTGGAAAGAAAAGTCTAACATAAAGATAATAACATACATTCAGCAGACTATGCATGTGTTGTACTGCTCAATGATTTAGCACATAGATTTAGCCCAGGTAATGATACAGAACAGAGCCTTCAGGTTTTTTTTTTTCTTTTCTCCAAGGAATATATTGTAAATATTTTAGTTTTTTTTCAGGCCATATAGTTCTCTGTCTTAACTATGCACATTTGATATTGTAGCATGGAAATAGCTATGGACAACTTGATTTGATATGGCTGGGTTCAAATTAAACTTCATTTATTTTTATTTTTTTTATTATAATAATATTTTTTTATTATGTTAGTCACCATACAGTACATCCCTGGTTTTTGATGTAAAGTTCCATAATTCATTAGTTGTGTATAGCACCCAGTGCACCATGCAATACGTTCCCTCCTTACTACCCATCACCAGCCTATCCCATTCCCCCACCCCCCTCCCCTCTGAAGCCCTCGGTTTTTTTCTCAGAGTCCGTAGTCTCTCATGGTTCATTCCCCCTTCTGATTACCCCCCTTTTCTTTATCCCTTTCTTCCCCTACCGATCATCCTAGTTCTTATGTTCCATAGATGAGAGAAATCATATGATAATTGTCTTTCTCTGCTTGACTTATTTCACTTAGCATTATCTCCTCCAGTGCCGTCCATGTTGCAGCAAATGTTGAGAAATCATTCTTTTTGATAGCTGAGTAATATTCCATTGTATATATGGACCACATCTTCTTAATCCAGTCATCTGTTGAAGGGCATCTTGGGTCCTTGCATGATTTAGCTATTGTGGATAATGCTGCTATGAACATTAAAAAAAAAAAAAAGAGCAAAAAAAAAACCACACTGAGATCCCACCTTACACCAGTTAGAATGGCAAAAATTGACAAGGCAAGAAACAACAATTGTTGGAGAGGATGTGGAGAAAGGGGATCCCTCCTACATTGTTGGTGGGAATGCAAGGTTGGTACAGCCACTCTGGAAAACAGTGTGGAGGTCTCTTAAAAAGTTAAAAATTGAGCTACCCTATGACCCAGCAATTGCACTGCTGGGTATTTACCCAAAAGATACAGATGTAGTGAAGAGAAAGGCCATATGCACCCCAATGTTCATAAACTTCATTTATAAAAATAGGTGGCAGGCCAGATTTGGCTTGCTGGCTATAGTTTGTTAACTCTGATCCTTACTACATATTCTCTTCTATTCCATCCCAATAACTGTCCCCTCCTTCTACACACAAAGTTACCACCATCCTGACTTCCAACATCCTAGATTGGTTTTGCCTATAACTTGCATTTATTATATAATAAAATATAAATATATAAATTGAAGAATACAGTATCGATACTTATGTTTCTGGCTCATTTCACATTACCTTTGTGAGATTTTTTTCCATGTTGTGTATGGCAGGTGTTTCATTCTTTTTTTTTTTTAAGATTTTATTTATTTATTTTAGGCAGAAGGAGTGTGAGCAGGGGGAGGAGCAGAGGGAGCTCATCTCCAGCAGACTCCTCACTGAGTGCAGAACCCAATGCGGGGCTCTATCTTAGGACCCCGAGATCATGATCTGAGCCTAAATAAGATGCTTAACTGACTGATTCACCCAGGTGCCCCTGTTCATTCTTTTTAATTCTTGTAGTTGTATGAACACACCAAAAGTTACCAATGTTTCTTTTCCTAGACATTTTCATTGTGTTCTGATTTTGGTTATAATTATATTGCTATAAACATTATTATGTCTTTTAGAGCACACATATATACATTTCTGTTGGTGAATATTTCAGGAGCTAAATTTCTGGGTCAAATTTGAGATACTACCAGACAAGGTTTAAAAGAATTTATACCAGTTTACATTCACACCAGCAGCATGTGAGAGTTTCTGGTGATTCATATCTTTAACAATATTTGATATTACCATTATTTTTAAAGCTAACTATCCTGTGGGTTTGTTGTCTGATTTTGGTATTAGTTAGCATTTTCCTAATTAATGATATTGTATACCTGTTCATATGTTTAATGACACTTTGAATATAGTTTCTTATAAGCCTGTTCCAGGCTTTTCCCCATTTTTTCATTGGCTTGTTTGCTTTTTCTTTTGATTTTTATAGAGTTCTTTATATATGCAGGATACAAAACCTCTTTTTAATATTCGCTTTCTTGAGAAGTGTCTTCTGATGAATAGATTTCCTGTTTTAATTTAGAGCAGGCTGTTTTCCCTTTATATTTAATGACTTCTAACCTCTAGTTAAGAAATAGTTGTTTACTCCACCAATGTAAATATATTGTCCAGTGGACAATAAATAGGAACCTCTTGTCCAAATGGGAACCTGATTTTTTTATTTTTCACATTTAAATCTATATATCATTCAGAATACATTTGTATTTGTGGTATGAGGTAGATGGAGGTCAAGTTTATTTTTGTATGAATATAAAAATTAACTCAGCGACTTTCATTGAAGAGACCAAGGTTTCTACATTGGTGTTTGGTCGCACATTTATTATGAAGTGTTCATATATCTCTTGTGTCTGCTTTGGACTGTCTCCTCTGCTTCCTTATTCCAATTGTCTGATTCTTGGCAAAAAACAAATTGTCTTAAATATCGTAGCTTAGTAATGGTTCTCTGTTGAATTCAGTAAGTCTTCAAACAATCTAAAAAATTTCATTATGGATTTTAGAATCAGCTTGTTAACTCACCACACAGAAACGTGCGTGCTCGTGTGCGCGCGCACACACACACACACACACACACACACACAGAAATTCTGAGACTGATGGGATTGCACTGAACCTATAAACTATCTTGAGGAGAATATTTCACAGTATTTTAACATACTGAATTATCCAACCCTTGAATGTGGTTTGTCTCTCCCTTTATTTAGGATTTCCTTAATTTCAGTGCTCTTTTATAGTTTTCAGAGTAGAGGTGTTTTACATCTTTGTAAAATTTATTTTTAGGTGTTTGATTTTTATGTATTTTAAATGGTAGACCTTTAAATATACTCTTCTAAGTGTTTGTTAGAAAATATGAAAAACACTTTTGTATTGTGACGTTGTATCATAAATCTTGCTACATCCATTTATTAATTTAAATATTTGTCCATTCCTTTTCTTAAATTTTACTTATTTATTTATTTATTTATTTATTTATTTATTTATTTGAGGGAGAGAAAGAGAGAGAGTGTGAGAAGTGGGGAGGGGAGTGCAGAGAGAGCAGCAGACTCTCCTCTGAGCAGGGAGCCAGATGAGGGGCTTGATCCTAGGACTCCAGGATCATGACCTGTGCCTAAGTCAGACACTTAACCAACTGAGCCACCCTAGTGCCCCAAAAGTTTGTCCTTTCTTTGTATATTCTGCATAACCTATCAGGCTTCCTATAAATAAAATGACCTCTATTTTTTCCTTTCTATTTATTCTCTAAATGTGTGTGTGTATGTGTGTGTGTTTGTGTTTAGTTTTTACTGTAGGTACTTGATTTTAATGCAGTGAATTATAAGAAACACATTGATTTATTAATATGTTTTAGGAAAAGAAAAATCATACAATGGTTATATATGTTGATTATGAAACACATTCTTAATTCATACACTTTAAATGTAAAAACAAATTCAGGTTAGTGTATTAGAAATAAGGATACTCCTCTTTGATTGCAAATAAAGAAATGGTCATTTATCTAAAATCCTAATAACTGCATTGACACTGGCAAAATAGAACATGTTTATTAGAATGCAGTCATCTTCAATCCTCACTTCACATTAGCATTAACTGGGAAGTTGGGACTTTTGACTCGAGTTCTATTTGATCTGGTATAGAGGAAGGATAGACAATTACTCTTGAAGGTTACAGTCCTAGGATTGAATTCTAGGGACCCCATCCTGAGTTTTCCAATACTTCTTTGGAATTCCTGGAGAACTTGATAAACCTCTCTGGATCTTCCCTTCTTAATTGCATTTACTGAGCACCAAAGTGATTTAATTATCTCACTGATTCCGGTAGCTGCCTGCAAGTAAACAGCAATATCTTCACTTCATATGTCAAGAAATGAAGAATCAAAAAGTGAAGGATCCTGTCAAGTTTTAGATAGAATCAGAGGTAAAATTTGAATAGATTTGTCTAAAGATTCTAAAATTTTTGCCCTGGTCAAAAGTTTAATGGCAAGGTTTTATTTTAAGTAAACCTTTTATTGAAGTATAACATACATTACAGGGTACCACCCATAATTGTACAGCTTGGCTTTTCACATTTGAACATACTGGTGTAACCACAACCCAGTTAAAGAAACAGAAAATTACTAGCACCCCAGAAGGCACCTTTCCAGATCTTTCAATCTTTCTTCCTCTCTCCTCAGAGACAACCACTATTCTGACTTTTAACAAAATAGATTGATTTTGGCTGTTTCTGAACTGTAAGTGAATGGATTAGTGCTATATTTAAATGTAATCTTTTACATCTGGCTTTTAAAAATATTTTGTTATTTTTTGCTTTACACTATGTGGAATTCATTCACATAGTTATGTCTAATTATAGTTCTTTCATTTTCATTGCTGTGTGATGTTATACCCCGTGGCTATACCTCACCTGAATTAATTTATCCATTTGGTTGTTAATGGGTATTTGGTGGTTTTCCTGGTTTTGTTTTCTATTGCTAATAATTCTGCTGTGAGCATCATTTTCCTTGGCATTCAAGAAATATATGGATACTGCCCACGGTTGCAAGCCTGAGAGGAAAATTGTTGGGTTAAGCGCTAGTAGACATAACCAAGAAGTTTTCCAATTATAGTCATTTACACCGCACTAGCAGGCAAAGAGGTTGAGTTAATTCACATTTTACTCTATAGGTGGGATTGCTATATTTTTTATGTAAATTCAATTAGCCAACATATAGTACATCATTAGTTTTTGATGTAGTGTTCAATGATTCATTAGTTGCATATAACACCCTGTGCTCATCAGATCACGTGCCCTCCTTAATGCCCATCACCCAGCTACCCCATCTCCCCACCCCACTCCTTTCTGCAAACTTCAGTTTGTTTCCCAGAGTCAAGAGTCTCTCATGGTTTGTCTCCCTCTGATTTCTTCCCATTCAGTAACCCCCCAATCCCCATCCATTATGGTCCTCTGTGCTATTCCTTATATTCCACATATGAGTGAAACCATATGATAATTGTCTTTCTCTGATTGACTTATTTCACTTAGCGTAATACACTTCAGTTCCATCCATGTTGATGCAAATGGTAGGTATTCATCCCTTCTGACAGCTGAGTAATATTCCATTGTATATATGAACCACAGTTTCTTTATCCATTCGTCTGTTGAAGGACATCTTGGCTTCTTCCATAGTTTGGCTATTGTGGACATTGCTGCTATGAACATTGGAGTGCAAGTGCTCCTTCTTTTCACTACATCAGTATCTTTGAGGTAAATACCCAGTAGTGCAATTGCTGGATCTTAGGGCAGCTCTATTTTCAATGTCTTGAGGAACCTCCATACTGTTTTCCAGAGTGGTTGTACTAGCTTGCATTCCCACCAACACTGTAAGAGGGTTACACTTTCTCTGCATCCTTGCCAACATTTGTTTTTTCCTGTCTTGTTAATTTTAGTTATTCTAACTGGTGTAAGGTGGCATCTCATTGTGGTTTTGATTTGTATTTCCCTGATGGCAAGTATTGTGGAGCATTTTTTCATATGTATGTTAGAAATTTGTATGCCTTCTTTGGAGAAGTGTCTGTTCATGTCTTCTGCCCATTTTTTGACTGGATTGTTTGTGTTTTGGGTGTTGGGTTTCAGAAGTTCTTTATAGATCTTGGGTACTAACCCTTTATCTGTTATATCATTTGCAAATATCTTCTCCTATTCCATAGGTTGCCTTTTAGTTTTGTTGACTGTTTCCTTTGCTGTGCAGAAGCTTTTTATCTTGATGAAGGCCCAATAGTTCATTTTTGCTTTTGTTTCCCTTGCCTTTAGAGACAAGTCATGTCTTGCAAGAAGTTGCTGAGGCCGAGGTTGAAGAGGTTACTGCCTGTGTTCTCCTTTATGATTTTGATGGATTCCTATCTAACATTTAGGTCTTTCATCCCTTTTGAGTTTATCTTTGTGTAGGTGTAAGATAATGGTCCAGTCTCATACTTCTGCATGTGGCTGTCCAATTTTCCCGCACCATTTATTGAAGACAGTCTCGGTCTTTTTTTCCATTGGGTATTCTTTCCTGCTTCGTTGAAGATTAGTTGACCATAGAGTTGAAGGTCCATTTCTGGGCTCTCTATTCTGTTCCATGTATCTGTTTTTGTGCCAGTACCATACTGTCTCGATGATCGCAGCTTTGTAATATAGCTTGAAGTCAGGCATTGTGATGACTCCAGCTTTGGTTTTCCTTTTCAACATTCCCCTGGCTATTCATGGTCTTTCTGGTTCCTTATAAATTTTAGGAGTGTTTGTTCTAGCTTGTGAAAAATGCTGGTAGTATTTTGATAGATATTGCACTGAATGTGTAGATTTCTCTGGACCTCATGGACATTTTAACAATGTTTATTCTTCTAATCCATGAACATGGAACATTTTTCCATTTCTTTGTGTCTTCCTCAATTTCTTTCATAAGTGTTTAGTAGTTTCCAGAATATAGATCCTTTACCTCTTTGCTTAGGTTTATTCCTATGTATCTTATAGTTTTTGGTACAGTTGTAAATGGGATCAATTCCTTAATTTCTGTTTCATTAGTCACATTGTTAGTGTATAGAAATGCCACTAATTTCTCTGCATTGATTTTGTATCCTGCCACATTGCAGAATTGCTCTTGAGTTCTAGCAATTTTGGGATGGATTCTTTTGGGTTTTCCACATGAAGTATCATGTCATCTGTAAAGAGAGAGAGTCTGACTTCTTCTTTGCCAGTTTGAATGCCTTTTTTCTTTCTGTTGTCTAATTGCTGTGGTAGGACTTCTATACTATGTTGAACAACAGTGGTGAGAGTGAGCATCCTTGTAGTGTTCCTGACCTTAAGGGAAAAGCTCTCAGCTTTTCCCCAATGAGAATGATATTCGCATAGATATTGAACTATGTTCCCTCTATCCCTATACTTTGAGGAGTTTTAATCAAGAAAGGATGCTGTATTTTGTCAAATGCTTTTTTCTGCATCAATTGAGAGGATCATATGATTCTTGTCTTTTCTTTTATTGATGTGCCCTATCACATTGATTGATTTGCAAATGTTGAATCACCCTTGCATCCCAGGGGTAAATCCCACCTGGTCATGGTGAATAATACTTTTACTGTTCTGTTGGATCCTATTGGCTAGAATCTTGTTGAGTATTTTGGCATCCATGTTCATCAGGGATATTGGTCTGTAATTCTCCTTTTTGGTGGGGTATTTGTCTGTTCTGGGATCAAGTTAATGCTGTCCTCATAGAATGAGTTTGGAAGTTTTCTTCCATTTCTATTTTTTGAAACAGTTTCAGTAGAATTGGTATTATTTCTTCTTTAAATGTTGGTAAAATTCCCCTGGAAAGCCATCTGGCCCTGGACTTCTGTTTTTTGGGAAGTTTTTGATTACTGCTTCCATTTCCTTGCTGGTTATTGGTCTGTTCAGATTTTCTACATCTTCCTGTTTCAGTCTGGGTAGTTTATAAATTTCCAGTAATGCATCCATTTCTTCCAGATTGCCTAATTTGTTGGCATATAGTTGCAAATAATATGTTCTTAGAATTGTCTCTATTTCCTTGGTATTGCTTGTGATCTTTCCCCTTTCATTCATGATTTCATTAATTTGGGTCCTTTCTCTTTTCTTTTGGATAAGTTTAGCCAGAGGTTTATCAATCATATTAATTCTTTCAAAGGACCATCTTCTAGTTTTGTTGATCTGTTGTACTGTTCTTCTGGTTATTAGTTCATTGATTTCTGCTCTAATCTTTATTATTTCTCTTCTCCTGCTTGGTTTAGGCTTTATTTGCTGATCTTTCGCCAGCTCCTTTAGTTGTAAGTTTAGCTTGTGTATTTGAGATTTTTCTAATATTTTGAGAAAGGCTTGTATTGCTATGCATTTCCCTTTTAGGACCACCTTTGCTGTATCCCAGAAATTTTGAACAGATGTGTTTTCATTCTCATTAGTTTCCATGAATTTCTTAAGTTCTTCTTTAATTTCCTGGTTGCCAATAGGATGCTGTTTAATCTCCAACTCTTTGAGTTCCTTCCAAATTTCTTATTGTGATTGAGTTCCAGTTTGAAAGCATTGTGGTCTGAAAATATTTCAGTCTTTTGGTGTCAGTTGAAACCTGTTTTGTGACTCAGTATGTTATCTGTTCTGGAGATTGTTCCATGTATATTTGAGAAGAATGGGTATTTTGTTGTTTTAGGATGGAATGTTCTGTATATATCTGCAAAGTCCATCTGGTCCAGTGTGTCATTCAAAGCCCTTGTTTCTTTGTTGATCTTCTGCTTAGATGATCTGTCCATTGCTGCTAGTGGGGTGTTGAAGTCCCCAGCTATTAATGGATTATTATCAATATATTTCTTTGGTTATTAATTGGTTTGTATAATTTGCTGCTCCCATGTTGGGGGCATAGATATTTACAATTGTTAGATCTCCTTCTTGGATAACCCTTTAAGTATGATATAGTGTCCCTCTACATTTCTTACTATGTTCTTTGGTTTAAAATCTAAT
Organism: Ailuropoda melanoleuca; assembly: GCF_002007445.2. Lineage (NCBI taxonomy): Eukaryota > Metazoa > Chordata > Mammalia > Carnivora > Ursidae > Ailuropoda > Ailuropoda melanoleuca. The sequence continues at coordinate 57,040,050 of NC_048225.1, forward strand.
TTGTCTGATGAGGATTTCTACCCCAGCTTTCTTTCGACATCGTTTAGGGTGGTAAATGGTTTTCCACACCCTCACTTTCAGTCTAGAGCTGTCTTTAGGTCTAAAATAAGTCTCTTTTAGGCAGCATATGGATTGTTCTTGCTTTTATCCAATCTGAAAACCTGTGCCTTTTGGTTGGAGAATTTAGCCCATTTACATCAGAGTAACTATTGAGAGATATGAATTTAGTGCCATTGTATTGCCTGTAAAGTCCCTGTTTCTGTAGCTTGTGACTATTCCTTTCTGGTCTATGTTACTCCTAGGGTCTCTCTTCAGTTACAGGATCCCTCTTAATATTTTTTTGCAGGCCTGGCTTGCTGGTCACATATTCTTTCAGTTTCTGTCTGTCCTGGATGCTCTTTATCTCTCCTTCCATTCTGAATGATAGTCTTCTGGATAAATTACTCTTGACTGCTACTTTCCACTGTGTATAAAAGAAAAGAATTTGAAACCACACCCTTTTAATTTGTGTTGTTTTGTGTCATTTTAATTTCTTCTAATTCTTATGTTTTATTTTTTCTGCAAGAAATACACAAGCAAAATCATACTCCAACTGTCTGCATCTCAAGCCTATTTGTAAATGAAAAGCCCAGGTTGAAGTTACCCTAGATAGATTTTCATCAGTTGTTACTATCATCCATTTGAGATAATTATCTGGGGAAAAAATAAGAAAAGTTTTTTCTTCTCCAAAAAAAAAAAAATTATCCTTGGCTGCATGTTCTTCTCATTTAGTACACGGAATATATCTTGCCAGCCCTTTCTGGCCTGCCAGGTTTCTGTGGATAGGTTTGATGTTATTCTGATGTTCCTCTCTCCATGTGTAAGGAACCTCCTCTCCCTAGCTGTTCTCAGGATAGCTTCTTTTTCTCTAAGATTTGCAGGCTTCACTATTATATGTCAGGATATTGATCTATTTTTATTGATTTTGGAAGGGGTCCTCTCTTCCCTTTGGACATGAATGCTTTGGGATGTTGGGACAGATTAGGGATGTTCTCAGCCATGATTTGCCCAAATATAGCTTCTAGCCCTCTCTGTCTCTCCACCCCCTTGGGGATCCCAATAATTCTGACATTGGTTCATTTCAAGGCATCATTATATTCTTGAGGCCTTTCATCATGGGCTCTGAGTTTTCTTTCACTCTTGCCCTTAACTTCCTTGCTTTCCATCAGCCTGTCATCTAGATCACTTATTCTCTTTTCTGCCTCATTGACTGTAGCTGGTAGAGCATTCCATTTAGACTGCATCTCATTCAAAGAATTTTTAAGTTTGGCCTGATTAGATCTCACTTCCACCCTTAGAGATTCTGTACTGTCACTTATGCTTTTTTCAAGCCTAGCTATTAACTTTATAATTCCTATCCTGAATTCCATCTCTGACCTCTTACTTCTATCCACAACGATTAGCTCTGTGGCAGAGAACATTGTTTCTGGTTCTTTCTTTTGTTGTGAATTCCTTCTAGTCATTTTGCCCAGGGAAGGATAGGTGAGTGAATGAGCAGAGTCCAAAATATCTATCATGACCCAAGCAAAATACACCCTAGAAAAATCTAAAGTGGTTGTAAACCACAACAGAAAGGTAAACAAAGTCAAAAAGAAACAAAACAATAAAAAACAGGGGGATAAAAGACACTATAATCTTGCCAGGTGGACAAAGGAGGGTGGTGATCCACTTGTTTCTGATTCAATTTTGGTCTCTGTGCTAGAAGACACTACATCCCAAAATTGCAAAGAAAGCAAAACTTATATGTGTGTGTGTGTGTGTATAATAGAGGGAACAGAAGGGAAATGAATGAAATGAAGCACATAACTATACAATGTGGATGTAAAAAAATAAAAATTAAAAAGTGACTGAAAAACATAAGTTGGGGGATGCCTGGGTGGCTCAGTTGGTTAAGTGTCTACCTTTGGCTCATGTCATGATCCCAGGGTCCTGAGATCAAGCCCACATGGGTCTCCTTGCTCAGCAGGGAGTCTGCTTCTCCTTATGCCCCTCCCCCATGCTCTTGCCTGCTCTCTCTCTCAAATAAATAAAAATAAACTTTTAAAAAAAGAACAACAATTGATATTTTAATATTGTTCTTGTATGCAGTTATCTTGCTTAATAATACTAATCACTAATAATCACTTACTTATGTCAATTATTTTATCTAATGCTATGCCTATTTGTTCTGATTATTATGTAAATGCAATTTCATGTCATCTGTAAATAATTTGTTTTGTTTTGATTCCTTCACAATGCTACAGTCCTTTACTTTTCTTGCTTTCTTGTACTTCTTATGGTCTCTGATACTAAGTTAAATAAAATTAGTGATGGTAGGTATCATCATCCTGTGCCCAAACTCACAGAGAATATTTTCAGTATTTTAACATTAATCATGGTTTTTGATGAGGAAGATTCTGCCCAGTTTACTAAGTTAACATGAATATCTATTGAAATTCATCACTTTTTTTCAAATTTACTACAGAATCTCATATTTTTTTTCTTTCTATTCGATTAATGGATTAAATACATTAAATGATTGTTCTGTATTCTTCCTGGATTATTTTTAATAATATTTTATTTGGTAGTTTGGCCTCTATGTTAACAAGAGATTTGACTTCATTTTTTTCTTGTTTTGCAATACCTTTTCAAAGTTTTTGGCCTCTCAAAATAGTTAGAAAATGTTCTTTTTTCTCTCCGTCTAGAGCCATCACTTCAGTCTCTGCCTCTGTGTTCACGTGTTCTCTGTGTGTGCATATCTCCATGTGCAAATTTCCATTTTTTTATGTTAATTTACGGGTCATTTGGGTTGGGACTCACCAAAATGACCTCATTTGAACTGGACTACCTCTGTAAGGACCCTATCTGCAAATAAAGTCACATTCTGAGGTACTCCAACACATCTTTTTCTGCGACATGTGGTTCACAATTAACTGATAACATGGAATGGTTTTGAAATAGGAGGCACTGAGTGGTGAGATTGGAGCCATTCTGGGTATATACAGGGGTGAAAGCAATGGAAGAAGAAGCAGAGCATTGACATATCCGGGGACAGAATGACACAAATGTGAGAGGCATGTGTACCAACTACCTTGGGCAGGGCTTCTTCACAGGGCAGCTAGAGCATGGCCTGCAGTATCATAACATATGGTATTGTAATGACAAATCTCTCAGATCAAACCACAAAGGCCGCAAGAGACCATAAGTACGGTCTGCTGTCAGCATTTGCCAGTTTTAGCATAGCCACATGGACACAGCAGGTCTTAGGGGATGATGTGGTTGAGGCAGAAGGGCAACCAGGAGATCGTGAAGAAATGGGGGCTCACACACAGCATGCTTTGTGGTATCACAGGTTTTCCCGGTGTGGCTGCCAATTATTGGAACAAAACGAGCAAATGAACATGGAAAGCAGATTGGCACATCTAGTACCCAATGCACGTGGCCACCCCTGACTGACAGAGGAGAAAGTATGGGTGAAGCAGACCAGCACAGTAGTGGCAGTTATAGTAGTTCATTTTATGGGCTTGTAGCCAATAAAATGGACAACCTCTTAGGTGAGGTGGAAGTAAGAGGACCTCTACCATGAGAGGTAGCAGGGCCAGGAAGAGATACACGATGTGCAGGCCACAGCAAAGAAGGAAGCTGCTTTTCACAACAGCCACAGCATAGCTGATAGAGAACAGGGACAGATCCAGACTTGAGAATCCTCCTGCCTTGGACAGACAGAGGAAGTGGGTGGGATGCAGCCTCTGGTGATAGCATCTGAAGATAACTGCTCTTGGGGAAGGGACCTACCCTCTGAAGGGACTAACCAAGTCATATTCGCATACTGTTTCTGAGAAGACTGGGAACTGTGAGAGCTGAGTGATCAGAAAATTGTTTTAATAAGAACCTACTTATCAGATGTTATAAATATACATATTTCTCGAAAGTGAGTTAAAAAAATGGGTTATATGCAGTTTCTCCTGATGGCAGTATTTATAAATCACAGGCCCACATTTATAGAATGAAGAATAAACATTGCAAACATTAAGGTTCCCCGATGGAAAGGAGTCACAATAAATGCTGTGTTGGTCCTCCTCCTTTGCTACTCATGAAAGTAAAATACGTCTAAAGAAAGAGCTTTTTCATAATGCCCGTGGGCATATCTGATCTTTTGCATAGATTTAATTGAGATAAATTTGAAAAATGAAGAGAATGGATAGAAGGAAGGAGGGTGTGATGTTGTGATTTAGACTCAGAAATATGTACTTGGGCTTTGTCCCGTTTTCTGGCACAGAGTTCCTAAGGCTCATGGAGAATGGATAGAAGGAAGGAGGGTGTGATGTTGTGATTTAGACTCAGAAATATGTACTTGGGCTTTGTCCCGTTTTCTGGCACAGAGTTCCTAAGGCTCATGGAGTGATAGGAGTGATAAGAGTGATAAGAGCCATTGGGTGTCTTTTGTCATGTTAAGGAGATGACCTTTAGACCCCACCCAAGAGTGGGAGCTGGTTGCCAGAGGAACCAACTTGCTATTAGAGAGTTGGAACTCTGCAGTTCCACCTAAACCTCCAAGGATGGAGTGAGGGGCAGGAGTTTTAACCAGTTGGCAATGTCCAATGACTTAAGCAGTCAATCATGGGTATGTAATGTAGCCTCCATAAAAATCCCAGGAGGACAAGGTTCCCAGAGATTCTGAGTTGATGAACAATATAGGGAGACTAGGGATCATAGCACAATGAAGAGGGCTTAGAAGTTCCATGCTCTTTCCCAATCCCTTGCCCTAGGCATTTCTTCCATCTGGCTGTTCCTGAGTTATATCCTTATAATAAACTAGTATTCTCCTAAGTAAAATGTTTCCCTGACTTCTTTGTGTTTCCTTAGCATACTAATCAAACCCAAGGAGTGGGTCATGGGAACCTCTGATTTATAGCCACTATATTAGAAGCATAGGGAAGAACCTGTTCTTGTGAATGATGTCCGAAATGGGGTGGGAGGTCTACTCTTGTAATATTGAACCCTTAAGTTGTGGAATCTGATGCTATCTCCTGAACTGAATTGTAGGATATACCAGGTGGTGTCCCAAGAATTCCTCTTTGGTGTGGAGTATCCCCATGCACATTGGGATTTTGTCTCGGAAAACCCTTTAGAGGGAGAAAGAGAGACAGAGAAGGAGAGATATCTAACTTCATCAGAGTCTTGCCCATCCTTCTCCTTGTGTTGCCTGGTAGACTGGGGAGGCCTCTGCCCAACCCATCCTAAGGATGTTGTAGAGGGGGTGGTGGTCAGGGTGTTTGGGGGGTGGGGGAAAGCTTAGTTTTATTGCAAGAAAAGAATTCAAGGACTGACCTGACACATTGGTTGAGTGGTCTAAGTGTATAGGTTATGAAAGACAGAGCACACTGCAGCTGTGAGAGTGGGAAGTTCAAGGGACAACTGTGCAACTCAGTGTTTTGGTTTCTGTCATTTATTGACATATGTTGACTATGGGAGTGGAGTATTTATTTCTTGGGGAGGGGATTTCCGGAAGAGCAAGGCTTAGTGCCTCTTTTCCCTTACTTGGTCAGGGTTTCTGGCCTTCTTATATTGGTTCTGTCTGGTTTGATCTGGCATCTTGTGGAGTGCTGCCAGGACAGGTCTCTGACTTTTCCAATAGCTGGCCATGATTTCTCCTTTGGGGGCCTCTAGGTATCCTGTGGAAGCCTAACTAACTGCCTACTCTAACTTGGGGAAGAGTGGAGACTTACCCAATCACTCCCGGAAGAAAGGCAAGAGCTGGGAGAAAATCCCAGGTCTCCTGATTTGTGTAGTGCTTCTCTTACTCCTTTGCTACATCTAGGGAACTCTTAGGCCTAATTTCTGGGAAATTCAGGGCAAGGGATGCTGCCTCAGGGCTAGTTTCTTCAGTAGCTGCTACTTGAAGCATTGCTATTACCAGTGAGTCAGTAACCCAATATTGCAGTTTAGATTCATGTGTTTATGTGCCTTATGAAGGTGAGAGCTCCCAGAGAACCCCTAAAAAGGTTTACATGAAATAGTTTTTTTAGAATCCTACATGAGACCTTTTCAGAATGCAGTATTCATCATTCCCTTGTTTGTTCATTTAACAAATATTGAAGCGTTGCCCCATTGCAGACAGCTGAGTGTTGAGCATGCAACAGTAAGAATGATTTGGTGTCTGTCCTCAAGAAAACTCAATCAGTTGGAAGACAATAAAAAACCTAGCTGTTGAGGAGTAGTAAGACAGAAGACACACAGAAAAGTCGCTATTGAAAAGTTACTGAATGATTAAAACAATGAATGAATGACTGCCTCTCCCACGTGGATTCCAGAAAACTGGCTTGAACACTAAGGCCACCAACGCAACGGAGCCAGAGTCTATACTGTCCCATGCTGGATGTCTCCCTTCCTTTTCCAGAGCCACGTTTTCCCTACCCTCAAAGATCTTTCCTTTCTGATGTCTGGCCTGCCCATTCCTGCCGCAGTCACTATGTTTATATTACTGCTCTGTTCCTGGTGGTAAGAGGTCCACTACTGCAGATCTGGTTAGGACACCCATGGAGCCCTTTCTACTCCACTCAGGAAGCCAGTTGAAATGGGGAGGCTGTTGCACAGGTATCCAGACTCTATCCCCTCCCCTCTACCATGAATCCTCTTTTAAACATGAGAGGTTTAAAATGAAGCTGCCATATTCAAGAAATGGGCACAGATTTCTTTTTAAATCTTCTCCTAGGGTGTAGTTTTGTACAACTCCAGGGGCATCAATAATATGGATTATCATGTAAATTCCTCTTTATAGTTGTATAATCCAGAACTCTTTATTTGTAAGCCTAAGACCTATAGCTGATTTCTTAGAAAGGGTCAATTCCTACCTCGGAGATCTGTTTTTTAATTTCTTAGCTTGTTTATTCCCCTCCACCCCCATTTTTTGGCTCCTCTATATATGCTGGCTCCTAAATATACCCCAGGATGTTACTTAGATTATGTGGTTTCTGTTTCCTCATATACAAAATGGAACCAGATAATTATACCTACGTGTACATTGGCACCTGCGGGGATCAAAGCCCTGTAAGAAATATCATGGCTAGTATTGGGAGGGCTTCCAGAAACTAGTGAATCCTACATCTTTCTGTGATGGTCTGTACCTAAGGTAGACGCTTGAATATGGGAACCCAAAGACTGAGACTCCAGGTTTACCTGGGATGGGGATGAGGTGAAGGCTCTGCAAAGTGAGGGCATCATACCTCCTTGGCCCTTTCTTCTTTCTCTGACCGTGGGAGTTTAGCCTCAAAAGCTAGATAGGATTAGTCAGTGACTTCAGGAGTGGCAGACTGAGAATCAAGAGTCAACACACAATGAGATCATCAGGGTATAAAAGTGTGACAATAACGGATTGTAGCAGGTGCTGTGAGAGCTTGGAGGAGAGGTATATAGCATGAACTATGAACTTGTAATGTACATAACCACAGCAACAAACGCAGTACTAGCTCATAGTAAGTGATGAAGAAATGCTTGTTGAATTTTGGTATAAAATGCCATCGTACTAATAAGAAGGTGTTTCGCTCTGTGCAGAATACACAGTATTGATGATACATTATTCTCCTCTTGAAGTTTCTCCAGAACAAGGCCAGACAGCATAGATGGGCTCTGACTAATGTTCAAAATCCAGGAGAAGCTGACCTGCTTCTGTTCAGTTCTGCCCGGCCTCTCCTAGTCAGTAGGTCACCTAGAGGTGTGTGCTTCCCAAGAGAAGAGAAGAGATGACTCTGCCCATCTCAGAAATGGGAAATCTGATCCCTCACTCAAAGTACACACTTGAGAGTTTTTGGAAATGAATACAGAGTCGCTGAAGTTACCTACAGATATGGTGTCCTGGACGCAATGCCCACCGGTTTTTCAGGTTGTAATGGAGACAATCATCTATTTCCACTGATTCAGAATATTTAAGGCTACTTCTAACCAGGACAGAGCTGCATGGCCTGAGGAATGAATTTTCCTACTGGAGCTGGGATTGTAGGTATCCAGTGTGCTTGTTTTGCTCATTTCTCACTAACTAGGTTCTCTGATTGCCAGTCTCTCTTGTTCTGCATGCTATTCCCATCTTCTTACAGAACATTTGGGGCAACATAATCACCCAATCGGTATTTCTTGACTCAAAATTTGAAATATTCCAAATAGTTTATATTTGTTAATAAAAAGAAGTGTATGAGGGACGAATTGTTTTTCATATATCAAATTTATCTTCGTTGACAAACAGCATCCTTCAGAGTTTCCATGGGAATGATGAAATGAGGCCCTAGGGCTGAAAAGTCTGTTATCCCATTTGGGACCAGTGAGGCCAAAATGGCCCTGCACATGCCATCTTGTGGTCAGCAGTGGAATTGTTGTGATGGTGGTACCAGGCCCATGTAAACATTTAACCATTCATTCCTGTGAGTAGTTTTTTGTAGTGAGCTTGGTTTGGAGATAGAATAGTGAATACCTGTGCTATACTTTTATGGAAGTTATATTCCAGACAGAGGAACAGATGGTGAATAAGTATTTTAAATAATTACACATTGTGTTAAGAGAGGGAGGAAATCAGATATTTGGGTTGAAAGAAAATTACAGGCGGCAAGAACTGGTTGGATTACATAGTTTAAGAAACATCCTACTGATAAGGAGGGTATTAGTTGAGACCTAAGGGATGTTGAGAGGAGCATAGAATGTTGCAGAAAATAACAACTGAGGGAAGTGGGATGAGTTAGAGCAAAGCTCTAGACAGGTAAGAAGTGGATATGTTTGCTAGAAGGCTAGAAAGGCTGAAGCAAAGGAAAAAGGTAACAAATGGTATGGTAACAATACCTCAATGAGTATGTTGAAAAAATAGAATATACTACTCAGAATTAACAGGAAATAATGTACTTGTCATACATACAATAGTATGGCTGAATCTGAAAAACTTTATACTGAGTGAAAGACACCAAACTCAAAAGAATGTATTATTTATTCTTTCATTTCCAAAGTGCTAGTGAGAGAAAAATTAATGTATAGTGAAAGACATTAGCTCAGGGTTTTCCTGGCTGGGGTGGAGACGGGGTGATTGACTGCGGAGAGACACGAGAACCTTTTATGAAGTGAGGGAAATGTGCTGTGTGTGAATCGGGCTGGTAGCTACAGAGGCAGGCATGTGTCAGAACTCTTCAAAGTGTGGGTTAAAATATTTATATTTTATTGTCACAAGTTAAACAGCAACAAAGATGATTTTAAAAAGAAAAAAAGAGGGACTCACAATCATTAACTGATTTGCTGAGAACAGGATCAGGATCCCTTTGCATCTCTAATATCTGGAAATCATGAAAATGCTCCTTCAGAGTAGCCATTCATTTCTGGGGACACTTTTAGGCTCCTCTAGCTCTTTCTCCTGGGAGAAGCAAACATGTTCCCGATTAACTCTTCAAGCACCTCCATCTGATGTTGGTTTTAGTAACATAAGAGCCTGAGTTCTAGAATCTTCCTTACTGCTGGCTTTGACAGGAGAGTGGTGAAGGAGGACAAATACACAGATGCAGTAAATGTGATAAATGATTTTACGTTGTTTGTGGTGATGCTATCATGTGTGTATGCATATGTCTAAAGTCATCAAAATGCATACATTAAACATATGCACCTTTTTGTGTATGTATGCCACAGTAAAGTTGAAAAAATCAGAAAATATATAATTTTCTAAAACAGCTTAGCATTTTAATTGAAAGGGAAATCAAGTATTGACAAATCCTCAAACTTCTAGTGACTTTCTCACTATCTTTAATTATACACTATCCTCAGAAGAGAATCTCCTTTTTCACTTTTTTTCCAAAACTTCTTCATTGTGCAGTCCATTGCCATCAGGGAACAAGCAATTTCTGGAAGGAGAGACAAACACTCACCCTACCAAATGCTCCCTGTTACCAGTCTCAAAAAGTTGTGATTCTGGCAGCAATTTTCACGGAGATTTTCAAGCTTTTCTGGAGCTTGCTGTATTCTGGAGTCCCTCATCCTGTCTGATTGCCTACTCCATTCCCTTAGGCTTTGGCACTGAATTAACCTTTTTTGTACACTTCTGTTCTTGTCTGAATTTGTTTTTTCTCATACTAAAATTACTTTCTCAATCAAGGATAGTTTTTTAAAATACATGAAACTGTAAATAGAAAATTAAAATACCACAAGTCTCAGTATTGAGTTGTAATTTATTAGCATGTAGATGTATTCCTAGAATCTTTTTCTATTAATGAATCTATACATGCCTTTGTACTTCATTTCCCACAAATACTATATTTATAAAGTGATTCCAAGATGGAAAAATACATGTACTTTATAACTCTTTTGGTGGAAAGTTCTAATCTTTTTAGCAAGGTATAGCAACTTAGACTTGTCCTGGCAGGGTAAAAATCATTTTCAACTTAGTGGTCTATGGACATTGGCATTCTGTACAAATCTTCATTTATATGATAGGTGGACATATCTTTTTATGGTTTTCTTGTGATGATGAAGATTAGTCAACTCAGTATTTATGATCAATCGCATGTCAGAAAGATCTTGTTCTGGGCATTTTGAAAATTGTTCCTTTTGTTCTGCAGGTGTGCTAATCTCTGGGCCTTTTGTCACAGATATGACTTTGTTCTGATATGTAATGTGTCAGGAGAGTGGGGCAGTGGGGTTGGATGTGATTCCGTGACCCTTGGCTCAGGGATCTTTTCCACAACATCCTTGAATAACCCTGTCCCTGATCTGCTTGGTTCTAACTCCGTAGATGATGGGGTTGAGCATAGGAGGTACCAGTAGATAGAGATTAGCAAACATGATATGTACCACTCGGGGCACATGATGTCCAAAGCGGTGGGTGAGGAAGGTAAAGAGGGCTGGGATAAAAAGCTAAGATGACACAGATATGGGAAGCACATGTGCCAAAAGCCTTGAGCCGGGCTTCATCAGAGGGCAACCTCAGAACAGTTCTCAGAATCATCACATAGGATAAACTGATGACAATGATATCAAAGCCAACCACAGAGAAGGCCACAAAGAGCCCATAGGCACGATTGATTCTAGTATCTGCACACACCAGCTTCAGCACAGCCATGTGCTCACAGTACGACTGCGGAATGACATGGTTGGGGCAGAAGGGCATCCCNGATGACAATGATATCAAAGCCAACCACAGAGAAGGCCACAAAGAGCCCATAGGCACGATTGATTCTAGTATCTGCACACACCAGCTTCAGCACAGCCATGTGCTCACAGTACGACTGCGGAATGACGTGGCTGGGGCAGAAGGGCATCCCAGAGACCATGAAGCAGAAGGGACTCACCCACAGCAACCCTCTCATCATCACAGCTGCTCCCAGTTTACCCACCACAGCTCAGGTTAGGATAGTAGCGTGGTGGAGTGGGAAGCAGATAGCCACATAACAGTCCAAGGCCATAGCCATGAGCAGCCCAGACTCCACAGAGGAAAAGGCGTGGATGAAGAAGACCTGGATGAGGCAGGCATGGTATTCAATCTCATGAGCGTGAAACCAGAGTATAGCCAGCATTTTAGGTTGGGTGGAAGAGGAGAGGGTCAGATCGGTGATAGCCAGCATGGCTAGAAAGAGGTACATGGGCTCATGCAGAGTGTGGTCAGTTCGGACTATATGAAGGACAATGATATTGCCAACTATAGCCACAAGATACATGGCACAGAGAGGAAAGGCAATCCAAAAGTGGTAATTCTCAAGTCCTGGGATCCCAAGTAGGATGAAGGACGCAGGTTGTGAAGAGCTATTCTCTGAAGCCAGCATCATAGAATGGTTCTATTGTTCTCCCCTGAGAAGGTATGTACTCTATATAGGTGATAATAATCAAATGAATATTATTATTTATACTCTTTTGGAAAGAGCAATTAAATAATAGAGTAAAAGGGTTTAATGTTAAATGAATAATTTTAACTGTTTTAATAAATAGATTTTTGCACATAAAGTGATGCTACTCTTTATTCCTCATTCATATTTATGTCATTCAAAATGGAATCAAAGCATACTAGCTGCAAGTGTCATTTTTGTCAAAGAATCAATATTTTCCTTGAAAATAGAATCTGCTAAGGGAAAACTATCCTGACAAATAATATCAGTAATAGTCAATCTTGCCCTCCTATCCTTCAGAACTAAGTGACTTTTTTAACCTTCCCCATAGGTTCTTTCCAGCCCTTTGTTTAAGCCACTTAGGCAACTTTTCAGGGTAGGAAGCCAGTTTGGAAAACCTTTTGGTTTAAAGGCTCATGGCAAAGTATGTAGAGATGTTGAGTTAGCTTTGACTCTCGAAGTAACAGGAGAATTTGGGCTAGACGATAACTGACTGATAATTTTACACCTGTAATTAAACATATTATCTTTAGCGTATGTCCTCCTAGATTAGAGGTCAGCAAACTTTTTTCTGTAAAAGGTCAGATCATACATATTTTAGGCTTTGTGCACTATACAGCCTCCGTTGTGACTAGTCAGTTTCACCCCTGTAGCTTGAGAGCGGCCACAGTCAATACAGAAATGTGTGAGTGGGGCTACAATACAATTTTATTTATAAAAACAGCCTGCAAGCTGGATCTGGTCTGCAGGCTATAATTTTCTAAATTCTGTCCTGATGGTAAATTTTCATGGGGGGAACCCTGAACAGTGCACCATGCCTCGCACCTCTGTGCTTGGCACAGAATAGGGGTTTAATAAACATTTGCTGAAGCAAATAAATGTCATTGTTCAGTGGCAATGGACTTTTTAACTGCTTAGCCAAATTTTAATAATTGTTGGAGAAACCTTTAGACACTACTTTGGCACCACGGCCACAGGAGAGTTATACATAATTCTCATACTACTGTGGGCTGTGCGGGCCCATGAAAGACGCGAATGCCCTCCTCTGCCCATACTTGCTTTACGTGATCGATCTTGTTGGATCCCTCTGGTGACTAACACCTCCCTAGGAGTCCATGACACAAAAGCTTACCTGGTTCGTAAAGGCACCTTTTCACTATTTCATCTCAGTTGACCTGAATCTTTGTTTGAGTCTCCTCCATACCAGAAGCACCCAGACAAGAAGAGTTATCTTTTCCTAAAACAAATCACCTGTTGGGACTAATGAATGTTTCATTCAGCAAGACCTAATGGTTCCTAAAAAGGGTTTCTTCGAGATCCCAAATAGACCTAACCTCTTTCTAATTTTCCCTAGCATTATAACATTATGAGAGATATGGGCCTCAGACTTTGCAAATCTTGCTCTACATTGGAAGCTTTTCTATCCTACCTTGAGAATAGCTACAGGTTTGCTCAAAACAAATACTATCGAGGTTGCGGTGAAAATTCAGACACACACATTATCTGGGGTCGAGGGCTCTAGTTTTATCTGCTCCTGCCCGGCTTGTTCTTCCAGTTATATGTGCTGTTTGAACTGGAGTCTTCCTCTCTCCCTCCCTTCTACCTCCTGTTTGTCACCCTCCATTTGTGAGGACATGGTCACTGAGGCTCACGGGGAACTGGAAAACATACTGAGACCATCTTCATTCTCTCACAAGTTTTCTGCCCATGAGCCATAATGAGGAACTCACCTGTTCTCCATACTCCTTGTGGGGTGGCAGCTCTTCTCACGAGGTGACCTGGGACCCGTATTTGAAGTAGGAGATGGGGTCCCTTAACAGGTGCCTTTCTTTTTTCCGTACAACCGAATCGAATCTGGTGTCCTCACTAACAGCAATTCCCTTGCCTTTTTTCCCCTCAGACTTATGCACTCAGCCAGTGCAGAGTAAAGGCTCCAAGTCATGTGGAGTGGACTGGGAGTTTACCAATCTCGGATCATTTTGTGAAGTGTGTGAGGTTTTCAATCCTATTTCTGAGGCAGGCACATGTTACCAACTTGCTGCTGGGTGGAGGGAGGGTTATGTGCATTCCCTCAAGTGTCGGAAAAGAAGAGCAATTTCCCATCTTGCCCAACATTCCTTCTCCCTTTCCCTGCTTTTAAATATGTCCCTGTCCCTGCTCTCTATGGGCTAGACCTCTAGTGAGCCTAGTGCATACTGACAGAAGGAATTAAGTCATCTTTTCCAACATTATCACTGGGGTGATCACACACTGAACTGCAGAGTCGATTTTCTCTTCTGTAAATGTATAATCACTTGTGAGAACTTGGCATAGCTTTTGGTTCAGAAAATATGGTTATAAGAACACTGTTCTCACACTGATGGAGCTCAGCTTTCATCTGTGAGTGTGGGTTTGAATCCATGCTGGTACCACTGGCTCTGTTGGCCTTCAATGACTCCACCATTACGTGGAGATAGTTACGTCTCTCAGGTTAGCTGTGTTGCTCAGGCCTGAGGGGTCAAGGATAAAATGGGCTGAGAGCTTGCTAAGGAATAGTTGCAGGGACATTTAGACCATTTTCTCACTTTGGGGTGTCTAAAACCCAGGCACAGAGCAATAGTGCTGGAGCAGAGTAGGATTCAGATCCAGTGTCCTTCATGGAGGGATTGTGTGGACGAAGCCTTCCTACTTTTCTAGAATTTCTATGGAGGACACAATGTAAGCAGTGAATCTTCTCCCCATCTCTGAAGGAAATCCAGCAGTCAGGGATCTCTGAACCTGGAGCCCCCAGTGAGTCAGGCATTCTGCACAGTGCAACTTGCCTTGTCTTCCAGCTACTTGGAGCCTCTGTGAGTCCCACTCTTCTTTGGGAAATGCAGAAATGACTAGGGTACAAAGAAACCACTCACCTTGAGGTCTCCTTCATCTCTGACCATAAGCAGCTCTATGTGGCTCCTGTGATTCAGCTTTTAGCAGACTGTAGATTAGGACCTATTTAAANCTGAGGGGTCAAGGATAAAATGGGCTGAGAGCTTGCTAAGGAATAGTTGCAGGGACATTTAGACCATTTTCTCACTTTGGGGTGTCTAAAACCCAGGCACAGAGCAATAGTGCTGGAGCAGAGTAGGATTCAGATCCAGTGTCCTTCATGGAGGGATTGTGTGGACGAAGCCTTCCTACTTTTCTAGAATTTCTATGGAGGACACAGTGTGAGCAGTGAATCTTCTCCCCATCTCTGAAGGAAATCCAGCAGTCAGGGATCTCTGAACCTGGAGCCCCCAGTGAGTCAGGCCATTCTGCACAGTGTAACTTGCCTTGTCTTCCAGCTACTTGGAGCCTCTGTGAGTTCCACTCTTCTCTGGGAAATTCAGAGATGACTAGGGTACAAGCAAACCACTCACCTTGAGGTCTCCTTCATCTCTGACCATGAGCAGCTCTATGTGGCTCCTGTGATTCAACTTTTAGCAGAGACTGTAGATTAGGACCTATTTAAGGACCTGTTCAAGTCTGTCATTTCCCTTCCCCAAGCATGAGTTCTCCCACTCCTGC
>NC_048225.1:57055535-57061831 GCF_002007445.2 Ailuropoda melanoleuca
TTTTTTTTTCTCTAAAAGGTCAGATCATACATATTTTAGGCTTTGTGCACTATACAGCCTCCGTTGCGACTAGTCAGTTTTGCCCCTGTAGCCTAAGAGCAGCCACAGTCAATACAGAAATGTGTGAGTGTGGCTGCATTCCAATACAATTTTATTTATAAAAAATGTCTGGAAGCTGGATTTGGTCTGTAGGCTATAGTTTTCTAAAGCCTGTCCTGATGGTAAATTTTCATGAGGTGCATCCTGAACAGTGTACCATGCCTAGCACCTCTGCACTTGGCACGGAGTAGGGGTTTAATAAACATTTGCTGGAGCATATAACACATAAATGTCATTGTTCAGTGGGAATGGATTTTTTAACTGCTTATCCATATCTTAAAATCCTTGGAGAAAACTTATTTTATTTTATTTTGAAGATTTTATTTAGTTATTTGAGAGAGAGAAAGTGTGACACAGAGTGAGACCACAAGGAGGGAGAGCTGCAGAGGGAGAAGGAGAAGCAGGCTCCACTAAGCAGGGAGCCCAATGTGGGGCTAGATCCCAGGACTCAGAGATCATGACATGAGCCAAAGGCAGATGCTTAACTGACTAAGCCACCCAGGTGCCCCTGGAGAAGCCTTTTAGACACTACTTTGGCACCACGGCCACAAGAGAGTTATACATACTTCTCACACTAGATTGGGCTGTGCTGGCCCGTGAAAGGCGTGAATGCCCTCCTCTGCCTATACTTGCTTTACATGGTCGATCTTGTTGGATCCCTCTGGTGACTAACACCTACCTAGTGGTCCATGACATAAAAGCTTACCTGGTTCTTACAAGGCACCTTTTCAGTATTTCATCTCAGTTGACCTGAATCTTTGAGTCTCCTCCATAACTGAAGCACCCAGACAAGAAGAGTATCTTTTCCCTTAACAAATCACCTGTTGGGACTAGCGACTTTTTCATTCAACCAGGCCTAATGGTTCCTAAAAATTAGAGTTTCTTTGAGATCCTAAGTAGATCTAACCTCTTTATGATTTTCCCTAGCTTTATAATATTTTGAGAGATATGGAGCTCAGACTTTACAAATCTTGCTCTACATTGGAAGCTTTCCTATCCTACCTTGATAATAGCTACAGGTTTGCTCAAAACAAATATTCCTATCGAGGTTGCAGTGAAAATTCAGACACACACATTACCTGGGGTCGAGGGCTCTAGTTTTATCTGCTCCTGCCTGGTTTGTTCTTTCAATTATATGTGTTGTTTGAACCGGAGTCTTCCTCTCTCCCTCCCTTCTGCCTCCTGTATGTCACCCTCCATTTGTGAGGACATGGTCACTGAGGCTCATGGGCACCTGGAAAACATACTGAGACCATCTTCATTCTTGCACTGGGCACTGGTGAAGATTCCTGCTAAACCTGCAATTTCTCAGCATGCGCAATAATCTCTTCAATTAATTGTGGAAGACATTGCATTTTTGTAAATATAACACCATAAACATTTACATTTAATTGTTTTTAACTCTCACAAAGTCTCTATCCATGAGGCTTAATAGGGAACTCACCTGTCTTCACACTCCTTTTGGAGTGGTGTCTCTCTCATGTGGTGACCTGGGACCCATATCTGAAGAAGGAGATGGGGGCTCTTGACAGGTGCCTTTCTTTCTTCTCTATACCTTCAACCCCATTGAATCTGGTGTCCTTACTACCAGCAATTCCCTTGCCTTTTTTTACCCTCAGACTTATGCACTCACACTGTGCTGAGAGAAAGCTCTAAGTCATGTGGAGTAGACAGGGAATTAACCAATCTCGGATCATTTTGTTAAGTGTGTGAGGTTTTCAATAGTATTTTGGAGGGAGGTACAAGTTACCAACTTGCTGCTGGGTGGAGGGAGGGTTAAGTGCATTCCCTCAAGTGTCGGAAAAGAAGATCAATATAATTTCCCTTCTTGCCCAATATTCCTTCAACCTTTCCCTGCTTTTAAATATGTCCCTGTCCCTGCTCTCTATGGGCTAGACTTCTAGTGAGCCTAGTGCATACTGACAGAAGGAATTAAGTCATCTTTTCCAACGTTGTCACTAGGGTGATCACACACTGAACTTCAGAATCGATTTTTCTCTTCTGTAAATGTATAATCTAACTTGTGAGAACTTGGCATAGCTTTTGGATTAGAAAATATGGCTATAAGAATGCTGTTCTCACACTGATGGAGCTCAGCTTTCGTCTGTGAGTGTGGGTTTGAATCCATGCTGGTACCGCTGGCTCTGTTGGCCTTCAATGACTCCACCATTATGTGGAGATAGTTACATCTGTCAGGTTAGCTGTGTTGCTCAGGCCTGAGGGGTCAAGGATAAAATGGGCTGAGAGCTTGCTAAGGAATAGTTTCAGGGACATTTAGACCATTTTCTGACTTTGGGGTGTTTAAAACCCAGGCATAGAGCAATAGTGCTGGAGCATGGTAGGATTCAGATCCAGTGTCCTTCATGGAGGGATTGTGTGGAGGCAGCCTTCCTACTTTTCTAGAATTTCCATGGAGGACACAGTGTGAGCAGTGAATCTTCTCCCCATCTCTGAAGGAAATCCAGCAGTCAGGGATCTCTGGACCTGGAGCCCCCAGTGAGTCAGGCCATTCTGCACAGTGTAACTTGCCTTGTCTTCCAGCTTCTTGGAGTCTCTGTGAGTTCCACTCTTCTCTGGGAAACGCAGAGGTGACTAGAATATAAGGAAACCACTCACCTCGAGCTCTCCTTCATCTCTGACCATGAGCAGCTCTATGTGGCTCCTGTGATTCAACTTTTAGCAGAGACTGTAGTTTAGGACCTATTTAAGGACCTGTTCAAGTCTGGCATTTCCCTTCCCCAAGCATGAGTTCTCCCACTCCTGCATGGCCCCCCTGCCTCAATCTCTGGCTTCCTCTGAGACTAGAGACTAAAGCTGGAAGCATTAACCCCTACCTTGTCTCTCTCCTCTGTATACACAAAAGCAAAGGCTGGGGAATTGAATGCATGGGCAAGAATGTGTGTTGTGGAGAATACTCAATTGTGAGCTTATCTGTATGCATGTATTTTTTGTTAGTCCAGAGTATGTTTATTTCCCGTTGAGATACTGTATGTAGTGTGAAAGTGTGTTGATATGTTTGTTGCTGTATTTGAGAGATGTATTAATAAACGTGTGTAAGGCCTGGATTTGAATGTGAACGGTATGTGTATAACGTGTTTGTGTAGGTGTGAATAACCATTTGCATTAAGTATACATATTAATTGGAATGACTTGGCTCTGTGAGTACAAGGGCACTGCATACACTGTGTCCATACGCTGAGCTCCAAAGCTGATAGTGTGAAATGCTACATCAGTGTGTAGATAGACAGGTATGTATAGGCAAAATGTGTGGGCTTGAAGAGGTGCGGACAATCTGTTGGTGCTTTCATATGTACCTAGGTAGCTCTGGTTCTGAGGCCCTCCCACTTCTTATCAGGAGAGGCAGGAGGACTTCCAGATGGAGGTCTCGCCATAGTTCTTTTTGAAACTTGGTGAAGCTGGAAGGTCCTCCTCCCTCAGCCTGAATAGTTAAGCTTATGTTGAGCTTCCTCTCACTCTCCACCCAGGTCCTTGCTGGTTTTCTCTTACTTCTTTTTTCTTAGTGTTTCCTGACGTATGATATGTGAAATGAAGGTCTGAGAAAAGCAAGTATTTAAAAAAAGAAAGTGTGGATTTATTTGTAGAGTTCAAAGTCAGACTTCAGAAGCCATGCCTCACAAATTCCACAACCTAACATACATTTATAGGGGAACAAATCACACAAAAGTTTACCGTAACTATTAGGTTTACAGTAATCTGCTTATGGTGAATTGCCATCATCATGTTCACAAAGGTCAGGATTTATTTTAAGATATCACCATAACGAAAATCTGGGATAGAACTGTTTTTGTTAGGGAGTCTAAGCATACAGGAAAGATTCAAGGTTTTATTATTTTGGGGATCTGGCTGATATTGTAATTTTGGATTTGTCTCTAGTTGCAATTTCTTTTTCTTTGTCTGCTTCCTTTAGCCTTGGTAAGTTAAACATTTGGTGTTAGGAAAGTAGAAAAAGGTGCCAGGCTATCCTCCTCTCTCTCTCTTCCTCTTTCTCCTCCTTCTCCCCTTCCCCTCTTGCCCCCATCCTCTCCTTCTTTCCTACCTCCCCTCGCCTTCCTCTTCTTTCTTGTCCTCTCCTTCTCCACCTCCTCCTCCTCCTGGTCGTCATCGTAGTTTCCTTCTTCTCCTTCTCCCTCTCCTCCTTCTTCTCCTTCCTCATGGAGGAACTTTTCTCCCCAAATAAAATGTGATATCTAGGATAGGACCTGAATTTCCTCAATCCTTGCATCTTCCACAGTCCCAACTGCCATAGTGGCTCCAAACAGACATGCCATCCAAGGTCTTGTGGAAGTTACTTACGAGGCGAATCACACTGTTTTTCAAGTTTAAGTGGGCATGGCTTGCTGAAATGAGTATGCAGCAGACAGATCAGTCCTTTCCTCATTTACTCTCCTAAAGTTCTCCTCAATGTTTGTGTCTTTCCAAAGCTGGTATCTCTGCAGGATGGATTGAGGACTTGGGCACCTTTTTCACAGGCCTTCTCTAAACCCCAGGCTCCAGTACAACATGCAAAGATTTGTGAGCTGTATTGAGAGGCTAGTTAAGATTAGTCTTCTAGCCACAACAATGTGATTTATGTTTTATAGGGTTGTGAGGGGAGAGACAGGGAAAATGGAAAGGAAGTTTTGGTGGAAGAAGACATTGTTGAGGATATTGACCTGATAATCCTGGGACACTTCAATGAAACTATGTCGAAAGCTCATCCACATTCATAGCTTCATAGCTCCTATATCCTCAGTTGTATTGACCTTTATCCCCATAGTAGATAGTCAGTCACTTATGGATATGTTGTGAACCTTGTCATAACTCAGAGCTACTCAGTCTCTGAATTTCTGAGCATCTCACTCTAACTATACCATCCTATCTTTCTAGTTTTTTTTAAACTCATTCCATGTTTTCTACATCATCAATTCCATCCAACCCTTTATATATATTTTTCCAATCCTTTCAGCTCTCTTTTCTTTTATAGTTCTTGTCTATGAAACCTAGTCCTCATAGCTCATCATTTCAACCATACTCAGGTAAATAACCTCAACAACTATCTCTCCATCACAGCTTCTACTCCCAGTGTCATTGTCTCTTGCTACCCTGGTACCACTGAGCAACCACTAGAAGCAGCAACACAAATGATCAGATTGGAGCCATTGCAAGTTCATGGTGACTGACTTTATCTGAGCTTTCAAACAATTCCAACTACTTTCACATTTCTCTCACTTCCAATTTGCTGAGATGTGGTGTTGGGGAACTATAATAACTGACCTCCCTGCCTAAGTCTATTGTTCACAGTCTGTGCCCTAATTATAGTGAGAATCTTTTGTTACTTTCTGCCTCTCCTCAGGAAGCAGAACTTCCCACCATGGTGTTGAGGAGGAAACTTCCTTCTATTTGACTTCTGAAGGTATAGCACCAGATGCCTTTTTCCTGCCTCATTTCTTACTCACCTGAACAAGGTGCTCTCCCTGCCAGTCACTTCACCATGCAGGGTTCATTACCACATTCAAATCTGTGTAAAGAGGAAATAATTGGGGTCTATGCTCTGCTTCCTCAAACTTCAGGGAGAACCTTGCTGATGTCCACGTTGTAGGGAAGGACCCAGACACTGCAAAAAGACAAGACAATATATGTGCACTGATTGGATGATTGTTAGGAGTAGAATTGTGTCCCCCTGCCCCCAAATTCCTATGTTGAAGCTGTAATCCCCAGTACCTCAGAATATGACCTTATTTAGAAATAAGGTCATTAAAGACATAGTTAAGATGTAGTCATAGTNTAGTTAAGATGTAGTCATAGTGGAGTAGGGTGGGCCCTACTCCAGTATGACTGGTATCCATATAAAAAGGGCAAATTTGACTTGGAAACATAAAGAGAGATGGAATGCCATGAGGACATGAAGGCACAGGTGCAGATGCTGTGTCTACAAGCCAGAGTTCCAGCAAGCCACCAGAAGGCAGGGGAGAGGCATTGAACAGATTTACCTTCATAGCCAACACGAGAAACCAACCTGGCTGATACTTTAATCCTGGCCTTCTAAGCTCCAGAACTATGATTCGATACATTTCTGTTGTTTAAGCTATTCAGTTTGTGGTACATTTTTCTGACAGCCTTAGGAACCTAATACAACAATAAATATATTTTCATCCATTATTTTAATTTTTCATCTATAAATAATTGTATTCCACATG
>NC_048225.1:57061931-57062580 GCF_002007445.2 Ailuropoda melanoleuca
GTGCCTATAGTTAACAACTTAAAATTATGTTGAGAGGTTAGATTTCATGTTAAGTGTTCTTAGAACAAAAACAACAACAACAACAACAACAACAACAAATTCTTATAACAATGGTACTATATAGCAGTTGAAAGATAAGGGAAAGAATGGGACAGAGTGTCCCAGAATGGGACATTTGCAACTTATATTACTGAAAAAGTTTAAATTTGGAATATAAGGAACTACAAATAAGTAAGACACAGATGCGCAATCTAATGTAAAATCTAGCAAAATATGAGTTGCAATTTTATATAAGAACATATATCTGGGGCTCCTGGGTGGCTCAGTCCTTAAGCGTCTGCCTTCAGCTTGGGTCATGATTCTGGCGTCCTGAGATCCACTCCTGTGGCAGGCTCTCTGCACAGCAGGGGGTCTGCTTCTCCCTCTCCTTCTGCTCCTCCCGCTGCTTGTGCTCTCTCTTGGCACTCTCTCTCTCAAATAAATAAATAAAACCTTGCTCCAAAAAAAGAATATATATATAAATGCTAAAGAAATGTAGTTGGTTACTAAGAGAATGCATATTTACAAAATGATGAAACATTTTTTTAACTGTCATGTAGGATAAAATCATAAAATTTGATAAAATTATATGCTGGAAAAGGTATTAAAA
>NC_048225.1:57069668-57078801 GCF_002007445.2 Ailuropoda melanoleuca
TAAATAGCAGTGAACAATCTGAGAATAAAATTAAGAAAATTTTATTCACAATAGCATCAAAAATTTTAAAATAGGAATAAATTTAACAAAAAATACACTATTGTACACTGAAAACTATGAAACAATGCTGAGAGAAATTAAAGAAGCTCCAAATAAATGGAGAGACATTCCATATTTATGGATTGGAAGACTCAAGATAGTCGATAGAGTTAAAATATTTATAAATACAGAATATTTCAGTATCTCTCAGTTATCCCCCAAATTACCTGTAGTTTCAACAATATCCCTAACAAAGGGCCAGGTCCTTTTGTAGAAAAGGCTAAGCTTATCCTAAAATTTATATGGTATTGCTATGTGCTTGTATCTTATACCATACCAATTGATAAAAATCAATTAAAAATGGATTAAAGATTTAAACATAAGACCTGGAACTGTAGAAGAAAACATAATGGAAAAGCTTTATGACATTGGAATTGACAGCAATTTGTTTTCATTTTCTAAAGATTTTTTTAATTTATTTTAGAGAAAGAGTGCACGAGAGGGGAGAGAGGTAGAAGGAAAAGGAGTGGGAGAGAGAGGGGTAGCAGACTCCCTGCTGAGTGGGAAGCCCACCATGGGACTGGATCTCAGGACCCTTAGTTCATGACCTGAGGGGAAACCAAGGCTCTGACACTTAAGCAACTGAGCCACCTAGGCACCCCTTGAAGTAATTTCTTCTATATGATACCAAAAGCACAAATAACAGCAGCAAAATTAGACCAATGAAACTGCTTCACGCTTAAAACTTCTGCACAGCAAAGGAAACAGTCAACAGAGTGAGAAGCCAGCCCTCATAACAGGAGAAAATGTTTACAAACTATATCTGATAAGGGTTTAATATCTAAAATATATAAGAAACTTCTACAACTCAATAACAAAAAACAAATCAATTTTTAAAAGGCAAAAGAACTAAGTAGACACTTTTCTAAAGAATACATACAAATGGCCAACGGTATATAGAAAGGTGCTCAACGTCACTCACCATCAGGGAAATCAAATCAAAACCATAATTAGATATCACCTCACACCTGTTAGTTAGGATGGCTATTAGAAAAAAAGTAATAATGAGTTGGTCACAATGGAGTAATTGGAACCCTTATGACTTGGTATGCCTAGTTATGTAACGTGGTACAGCCAGCATGGAAAACAGTAGGGTGCTTCCTCAAAAAATTAAAAATAGAATTAACATATGATCCAGCCATCCTGCTTCTGGGTGTAGGTTCAAAAGAATTGAAACCAGAATCATAAAGGATATCTGCACTCCCACGTGCACTGCAGCTTCTTACAATAGCTAAGAAATGGAAGTAACCTAAATGTCCATCAGTGGATGAATGGATAGAGAAAAAGTGATGTATACATACAATGAAATGTTATTCAGCTTTGAAAATGCAGGAAATCCTGCCATATGCTGCACTGCGGACGGATCTGGAGAACATTATGCTAAGTGAAATAAGCCTTGTTGTTACAGAAGGACAAATACCGCATGATTCCACTTGTATGACGTATGAATAGTCAAACTTATAGAAACAGAGATGAGAATGGTGGCTTCCAGGATCTGAGGTGGGGGGAGACAAGGAATGACTTCTCAAAGAGTATGAAATTTCAGTTATGTAAGATTAATAAATTCTATAGATCTTCTGTACAGCATTGTGCCTATAGTTAACAACTTAAAATTATGTTGAGAGGTTAGATTTCATGTTAAGTGTTCTTAGAACAACAAAAAAAAATCACAACAACAAATTCTCATAACAATGGTACTATATAGCAGTTGAAAGATAAGGGAAAGAATGGGACAGAGTGTCCCAGAATGGGACATTTGCAACTTATATTACTGAAAAAGTTTAAATTTGGAATATAAGGAACTACAAATAAGTAAGACACAGATGCGCAATCTAATGTAAAATCTAGCAAAATATGAGTTGCAATTTTATATAAGAACATATATCTGGGGCTCCTGGGTGGCTCAGTCCTTAAGCGTCTGCCTTCAGCTTGGGTCATGATTCTGGCGTCCTGAGATCCACTCCTGTGGCAGGCTCTCTGCACAGCAGGGGGTCTGCTTCTCCCTCTCCTTCTGCTCCTCCCGCTGCTTGTGCTCTCTCTTGGCACTCTCTCTCTCAAATAAATAAATAAAACCTTGCTCCAAAAAAAGAATATATATATAAATGCTAAAGAAATGTAGTTGGTTACTAAGAGAATGCATATTTACAAAATGATGAAACATTTTTTTAACTGTCATGTAGGATAAAATCATAAAATTTGATAAAATTATATGCTGGAAAAGGTATTAAAAAACTGGTCTTAATCAAGGCTGTCGATTGTAAAATTTTGGAGCTCTTTGGGAGCAATTTGGTACATTTCATCAAAATAAGAAATTAATTTGGCAATTCTAGTTCTTGGTCTGTCTATCAGAGAGAAAGACCCATATGCATGAAGAGACAAAATATTTTCGTTTGCAAGAGGAGAACATTAAGTAGAATAGAGTTCTTCATAATTCTCATATTAATTCTGATAACTAATCAGAGAAATGGTCATGGTGCATAGTAGTCTCAATGGTTAAGAATGAAAATATATGGTTAAATTAAAAATATGCATAATGATTTATCCATTATGGTATCATACATGTTTTAAAAGCCTCCTAATGCTATCCCCCAGATACCTACATTTGTATGTAAGTGCCTAGAAGTCCTGGACAGATTTGCATTACTTGATTGGATTAAGGTAGTAATGGCTGGAGCCAGGGGACTAATATTGAATTGAAGATAGGGTTCAAAGATGACTTTGGCCTTAACCCCAACACCATTTTTTTCTGGGAAAGATAGATTCTCATATCAATGAGTAACTATCTAATACTTAGTATAACGCCATTGTCTCATCTCAAACGTTTCTTCTGTATCCACTTTACTCATCAGCAGTGTTTGGGGTTTTGCTAAAATTTCCCTGCTGCCAGTTCTTCTGCCTTCCAAACCTTCCTCCACGTAGATGTCACATCGTTATTTCTAATTTGCAATCTGATAATGTGGCTGTGTCGTCTTTCCTTTAAACCATCTGATTTTCCACCGCTTTAAAATAAAGACCACACCCTTTTTGGTCATAGAAACCTCTTCACCATCTGGCCCCAAACAACCTTTGCGACCTAACTCATTTCTGTTCGACTTCTCCACATGTGTTTTGGTCTTCCAGGGCTACTGTGATTCCTCAGATATATCATTAATTTTCACACGTACCAAAAAATACATTTTATAAGTAGAATGTCCCCCTCTCTCACATATATCATGAAGTTCCAACTCAGACGTTGTTCCTCTCTTCCCTGAACCCTGCTGACAGCCTTTTCTCAAACAGGCTCTGGGGACAGATTATTTACCCTCTCCAATCACACAGTAGCACATTCTCTAATATAGTCCTTATCATTCTCAATTATTAATATTTCTTTCTGTGCCTTCCTCAATGGAATCAATAAAGAGGTGGTTCTTTATTCATTGTTGTGAATCCAGGTCTTGGTTTGTATTAAACGTCACATAAATATGCTTCATAAACCTTTTATACTTCCATTATACACATTTGCAGTTCTTTTTCTCTAAATTTTCTCCTGGATTTGATCCCTCTTTCTGAAATGCCCACTTAGTTGTATTATTCCATACACTGTCACCTTGCTCAAAATCTTCCCATCCACCCCTCATGTGAAACTTCTCATATGAAGTTTCTCCAAAATGTTATTCTTTTCTTCAGTGGAGTCCTTTCTTCTCAATGATTTCTAGACCCCTCTTGCAGTCTCTGCCTCTGCCTGAAGTGACCCCTAGATGGCGCTGCTTTTGAGTGGCTGGGCTTGCGATGGGAGCACCGAGGCTCCTGCTGAATCGTACACATTTCACAGAATATTCCTGCTCATTAAAAACAGGCCGGGTAGTGGGTACACTTGATGGAAGGCAAAACAGAAGATGTCTGGGATAGATGCATGTTGACAAAAGCCTGTGAGGCTTTTGTGGGAATATTTAAAGCTCCACATGGGGCCTTCATATTTGACAGGTTCACTTCTTCCCAGAATTTTCAAAGTGCTCTCATATATTCCTAACCAGCATACAAGAAGCACATGTACTTTCTGCCATTTACACTATTCAAACACAAAGTGTCCTCACGTTTTGTAGTCGATGTGTATTCCCACACGTAACATAGACATATATGCATGCATCCACACACACGCACACACGCACAGAAACACACACTTATCCACCTTGATACGCAGAAACACTCATGTAAAGAAGGTTTATATTCATGGACAGAGATATTTTTGAGGCAGATGCATATCAAATTAACAGGCACAAACAAGAATATAACTTATACATACATTAAGCATGCAGAAATATGCAAATGCTCGTTCCCTAAGTTAGAAGCCCTTCTGAACACCTGCTGATAGAAACGCCTGTCTAGGTGAGAAGGCAGGTAGAAGCCGAAGCGCCTGCAGGTGCGTGTATGTTATCACATGTGCACTCATCTCCACAAATGCTCCTAACCCATCTTTGCCGCCTCCCGCAATCCCGGACAAGGAAATTTAAAGGTTCCGTCATTCTCCAAAACACACATATGCAGCTCATGAGTAGCCTTTATCTCCTCGCATATACACGTATCCATCAGATGTTCACAAACGTCCCTTCAATATGCAGCCACACACATACATCTATATATATCAGAAATTCAGGGCATCGTAAACGTACATCCTGAGTCACATCTCGCATCACTCTATTATGCATCCTTATTTTACTTCAAATATCTGATATATTGCTACAAAGATAAGTAAGCTCCCTTTTTCTCAAACTGAAACCTTGCTCTCTATAGATTTAATTCTATGATTCAAACCTAAAAGTGGGGACGTTGTCACCAAAACATGTATGTAAATACTGGGTAATGTCTTTTGGGAGAGAACAAGAGTTTCATTCATTACCAGATTAGCTCCCTTCCATCTGAAAGACAAATGGAACATAGGATATTTGGTTATAGGGCGGATTTGATGCTGGTGTCATGGAGAGCTCCCTGCAGCCACCTGGAGATAGCAGAGTATTATGGACAAATTGGCTCACTTTACATTTGGGTCCTAGACCTAGTCGTGGCAATTAGGGCCCTCACCACAATTCTCCCTGCTATTTACCAGACCAGCATCAAAGACTGTATGTCACACAGGGTCTTTGGTGGCAGGTGAATGCAGCAGTATTAGAATGCATTCGAGAAGTGGCCAATGTGTGAGGCTTTATAGCACCAGCTCTCTAGGAGTTGGCCCCTACGGGATAAAATAGAGCAGGAAGAAATGGCTAAGAGAGAAGATTTGTCTCCAAGGCCATTATTGCCCCTCCATATCCTGAGAGGCCCCCTTTTGTCTCCAGATTGACCTGGACTGTACTGAAAGAGATATCCTTAGTGTTATATGCAAATAATGAATCATGGAACACTACATCAAAAACTAAGGATATACTGTATGGTGACTAACATAACATAATAAAAAATTATTATTAAAAAAAGAGAGATACCTTTAGTGCTGAGCACCAAGCAATCCACTGGAAACAGGTGGCATATCCCATGGATCACCACTTCACAACGTATGAGATCAAATGAGGTACATTATGGAATACTGATATGGTAAGAGACCTATGCACATCAGGAGCATAAGGAAAACAAGCATAGCATGTGGAAGGGAGGAATAAAGCAGTCTAGGGAAGAGGAGTGATTAGGTAAGTTATAAGACCCAAATTTAGAAAATAACCTCCCATATTCTTAGTCTCAAATCTTGGTGGATAGTTGGAATATAAGGCAATGATCAGTTCTGCTGCTCCCTATATTCAGATTATTTCTCATTCTGTGTCTTTACTGGGGAGATAGAGCTTTGCCCTGAAGAACCTGGTAACAAAGGACCCTGGCAGGCTATTATCGGGCAAAGTAAGCAAAAAAACAGGCCATATATGGGGGACAGAAGATACCACCACTGAATTTTTAAGGTGCCACAAATTCCACCATCCAGAGGCTTTGGCCACCAGTAAACTTAAAACTGTACTATGCAATTTGAATATATCCCTCTGTGTTTTATTTGGTCAGCAAAGTGCTCCACATGACTTCCTAGTTCTAAAGTATGTTGTTAAATACTCAGTCCCAATTCCAAATAGACTGCATGCTCGGTCATAATCCTTGGCTTTGCACCTATGGTTAGCTCTCCCTTCTTTCCAGTTTTCCATCTCAGGAAATGACTTTTTCTTACTAGAACTCAGGTGCTACCAGCTCCCACAGGCCTTTATTGTATTGCTCCCTCCCAGTGAATCACTCCCTCTTCTATTACTCTGTGCACCCCTCTAGCATAAGCGAATGTGGTACCAGAACTCTTCCCATGCCTTCCTACTGCTCTGTGAGCTATTTGAAGACAAGAACTACCTTTGTACTTTTTACCCCATAATAACATCTTTCCGTTAGACATAAAATAAGTTTGTTGAATTCTATGAGCTGTTTTAAAAAGTCAGCTTAGATAAAAATGTGTCTCACTGCCCAGATTCTGAGCCCCATGGCTCCCTCCCTTCTACAAAGGGCACCATGCTTTTCTGATCTCTCCATCTGCTCTGTCCCAATCCTCCAGCCCCAATCTACCTTCCAACTCTTCAAAAATTGAAGTAACTTTCTGAGAATAGTCAAAGTCTTTGCCCTATCTCCCTTCTGTCCTTTCAGGCTCAGAAACAGAAACTGCCACATCTATTTCTCCCTCCTCTTTCCTTTCTTGTTTCATCTCCCCACTTAGTGCCCTCTCCCCATTTATTTTATCACTCTCACCCTGAGTCTTATTGTCCCTCCCCACACCTGCTTCTCCCTTTTGCAGTTCACTCACCACACTTGCTTCTCCCTGCGACCTGTACACACTTTGGTGTTCTCATAGACTGACTCAGGGGTACTCTTTATGCAGCCCTGTTGTACCCCATCTGGGGAAGTGGGTGGGGTGTGGGATACAAGAAAGGTGAGCACAGGTGTCCAGCCTCTTGTTGCCTGAACCCCATGGAGACCCTCAGTGAGAATGCTGTGGTTAGTTCAGGGCTGGTTGTTCTACCCACAGGAAGCACCATGATGACCTTTGAACTGCAGCAGGAATGGAAGAGTCCCTCCAATCCCTAACATTCAGTCCTGTCCTCATAGCCTGTGAAACAGGTTCCCCTCGACCCCATACTAATCCTGAGTTCATAGTCCTGACAGGTCCTGGTGTCCTGTCTCACCCTGGCCTGTCTGCTCTTTGACCATTACCACAACCTCTCCCCAGCCTTTTTTTCAGAGAGCACATAATGAGCCCCAGAGAGTGCCCCAGGCTCAGTCCACAGGGACACCTTCTGGTTTTGTTGCTTGTTTCTGTTTTGACTAATTGCGCTCAGCTCAGTGGAGTACCACGTGGTGCTAATGGCTCTAAGGTCACAGGTTCCATATCTGCAGAGATCACTTAGTCATTTTGCTTTGCATCCTCAGGCTAAGGCCTGAATCAATTCAAAGACTACCAGGGGTATAGAATGGTCTCTTGTGTTTGCTGTGGTTTCGTCCCCATCCCTGGCCACATGCACACTGCTGTCCATAAAGTCAACTCTCTCTGAAATNACAAACCCTCATTGTATGCCATGCTGCCCACTGCTCCTCCCCTCCCAGAGAGCTCTCAGGGTGCTTTTGTTCTTGTAATCCCTGCAGCAGACCTGGGTAACCAGATCCCAGCTCGCGGGTTTACCCAGCTCATCCCTGTTACTTCTACTCCCATTCAGGAGATGGTGCCTTAATCTCTCCATCCCCAGGGCACAGCTACACTTCTCCTGGACTCAGGTTACCCTCCTCATGCTCCTTCCAGCAATTCCAGCAGCTGTGATCTGTTGGACCTGGACGCTGCCCTCAAACTCTGCAACCGAAGTTTAACCCCATGGTGAATGGAGCTGAGGACTTGGACTAAGTTAGCCTTAGCACCTCAAACACTCGCAACTCCATAACCAGGTCCTGTCTCAGGCTCCCTGATCAGTTCAGTGAACCATTCTATATCCTTCTGTCATCTTGGGATCCAGGGCTGCCTCTCCTCTGACCTCTAAATCATAGGAAGGGCCCCATATCTACCTGCACTCTGGTTTCCTGGATGTTCAGGATAGCCATTTATTCATGTGATAAATGAATCTGGCTTAATAGGTTGGAGGGAGGGACAGAATTAAACCATCGTTGGGTCCCTCCTTTTATCAAATCAACATGTGTGTCATTCAATTTTATGTTTTAGGAGCCCACAGTATGGTGCTGTGGCTTTCAAATTTAGACCATCTAGGTAAAAATCCTCAGTTTGCCACTTTGTAGCTGTAAGGCTGTGAACAAGCAACTTTACATCTCTGGGCTTCAGCGTCCTCATCAGGAAAAAGAATTGGGTTAAAACGTAAGTGAAGTGTCCAGAACAATGCCTACCTCCTGTTATTTACTATATGTGCACGCCTATCTCAGTTCTCTACTCTCTCCTCTTTGTTGTCGAAAATGGCTTTCTTTCAACTGATAATTTTGAGCACCTGATATATGCCAGGCATTCCAGGCTACTGTAGTAAACAAGGGAGGTAAGACCCCTTCTTTTATGTTTCTTATCTTCTGGTACAGAGTGATAGACAGTGCAAGTATATATACAGTCCATGTAACAAACAGAAAAGGGTCATGGGATAATAAAGCAAGAGTGCCTAAATATCACAGAAAGGGTAACATTTCTGAAGCTGATATTTAAGCTGAGACCTAAATGCTGAGAATGCAGTAGCCATGTGGAGATATGGAGGACGTGTGTTCCAGGCAAGTACTCAGACAGTGAGGCAAGACTAACGTGGGCATTGCCGAGGAACAAGAAGGTGGCCATTCTATTTGGAGTAGAAGGAAGGAGCCTGAGATTAAAAGAAGAGATCAGAGATGTTCACAGATTTACGCCACCTAATTTCAGATCAGACATGATTAGAAGGGCTTCTAAAAATATTGCCCATATCTATTAAATGAAAACAAAAGAAAACAAAATAAACACCGATACAGTTGTAAAAGACACAAAGCCCTGTTCTTAGTTCATTGGTACCTCCACAGTAGAGTTAGTACTAAA
>NC_048225.1:57078901-57087870 GCF_002007445.2 Ailuropoda melanoleuca
ATGATCCTCTGTTTTGTTTCTTAAATTTCACATATGAGTGAATCCATATAATTGTCTTTCTCTGATTGACTCATTTCACTCAGCATAATACCCTCCAGTTCGATCCATGTCAATGTAAATGGTAAGATTTCATCCTTTCTGATGGCTGAGTGATATTCCATTGTATATATGAACCACATCTTCTTTATCCACTCATCTGTGGATGGACATCTCAGCTCTTTCCATAGGTTGGCTACTGTGGACATTGCTGCTATGAACATTGGGGTGCAGGTGCCATTTCTTTGTGTCTGCCTCAATTTCTTTCATGAGTATTCTGTAGTTTTCAGAATATAGATCCTTTACCTCTTTGGTTAGGTTTATTCCTAGTTATCTTACCGTTTTTGGTACAATTATAAGCAGGATCAATTCCTTAATTTTTCTTTCATTGGTCTCATTGTCAGTATATAGAAATGTTAGTATATAGATATTTTAATATTGTTCTTGTATGCAGTTATCTTGCTTAATAATACTAGTCACTAATAATCACTTATGTAAATTATTTTATCTAATGCTATGCCTGTTTGTTCTGATTATAATGTAAATGCAATTTCATGTCATCTGTAAATAATTTGTTTTGTTTTGATTCCTTCACAATGTTACAGTCCTTTACTTTTCTTGCTTTCTTGTACTTCTTGTGGTCTCTGATGCTAAGTTAAATAAAATTAGTGATGGTAGGTATCATCATCCTGTGCCCAAACTCACAGAGAATATTTTCAGTATTTTAACATTAATC
Source organism: Ailuropoda melanoleuca (assembly GCF_002007445.2). Classification (NCBI taxonomy): domain Eukaryota; kingdom Metazoa; phylum Chordata; class Mammalia; order Carnivora; family Ursidae; genus Ailuropoda; species Ailuropoda melanoleuca. Next base: position 57,079,674 of record NC_048225.1, read on the forward strand.
ATGGTTTTTGATGAGGAAGATTCTGCCCAGTTTACTAAGTTAACATGAATATCTATTGAAATTCATCACTTTTTTTCAAATTTACTACAGAATCTCATATTTTTTTCTTTCTATTCGATTAATGGATTGAATACATTAAATGATTGTTCTGTATTCTTCCTGGATTATTTTTAATAATATTTCATTTGGTAGTTTGGCCTCAATGTTAACAAGAGATTTGACTTCATTTTTTCTTGTTTTGCAATACCCTTTCAAAGTTTTTGGCCTCTCAAAATAGTTAGGAAATGTTCTTTTTTCTCTCCATCTAGAGCCATCACTTCAGTCTCTGCCTCTGTGTTCACGTGTTCTCTGTGTGTGCATATCTCCGTGTGCAAATTTCCTTTTTTTATGTTAATTTACGGGTCATTTGGGTTGGGGCTCACCAAAATGACCTCATTTGAACTGGACTACCTCTGTAAGGACCCTATCTGCAAATAAAGTCACATTCTGAGGTACTCCAACATATCTTTTTCTGCGACATGGGGTTCACAATTAACTGATAACATGGAATGGTTTTGAAATGGAAGGCACCAGTAGGGTGCACTGAGTGGTGAGATTGGAGCCATTCTGGGTATATACAGGGGTGAAAGCAATGGAAGAAGCAGCAGCAGAGCATTGAGATATCCAGGGACAGAATGACACAAATGTGAGAGGCATGTGTACCAACTACCTTGGGCAGGGCTTCTTCACAGGGCAGCTAGAGCATGGCCTGCAGTATCATAACATATGGTATTGTAAGGACAAATCTCTCAGATCAAACCACAAAGGCCGCAAGAGACCATAAGTACGGTCTGCTGTCAGCATTTGCCAGTTTTAGCATAGCCACATGCACACAGCAGGTCTTAGGGGATGATGTGGTTGAGGCAGAAGGGCAACCAGGAGATCATGAAGAAATGGGGGCTCACGCACAGCATGCTTTGTGGTATCACAGGTTTTCCCAGCGTGGCTGCCAGTTATTGGAACAAAACGAGCAAATGAACATGGAAAGCAGATTGGCACATCTAGTACCCAATGCACGTGGCCACCCCTGACTGACAGAGGAGAAAGTATGGGTGAAGCAGACCCGCACAGTAGTGGCAGTTATAGTAGTTCATTTTATGGGCTTGTAGCCAATAAAAAGGACAACCTCTTAGGTGAGGTGGAAGTAAGAGGACCTCTACCATGAGAGCTAGCAGGGCCAGGAAGAGATACACGATGTGCAGGCCACAGCAAAGAAGGGAGCTCCTTTTCACAACAGCCACAGCATAACTGATAGAGAACAGGGAACAGATCCAGACTTGAGAATCCTCCTGCCTTGGACAGACACAGGAAGTGGGTGGGATGCGGCCTCTGGTGATAGCATCTGAAGATAACTGCTGTTGGGGAAGGGACCTACCCTCTGAAGGGACTAACCAAGTCATAATCGCATACTGTTTCTGAGAAGACTGGGAACTGTGAGAGCTGAGTGATCAGAAAATTGTCTTAATAAGAACCTACTTATCAGGTGTTATAAATATACATAGTTCTCAAAAGTAAGTTAAAAAAATGGGTTATATGCAGTTTCTCCTGATGGCAGTGTTTATAAATCATAGGCCCATATTTATAGAATGAAGAATAAACATTGCAAACATTAAGGTTCCCGATGGAAAGGAGTCACAATAAATGCTGTGTTGATCCTACTCCTTTACTACTCATGAAAGTAAAATACATCTAAAGAAAGAAATTACTTTTTCATAATGTCCATGGCCATATCTGAACACTCTGATCTTTTATACAGATTTAATTAAGATAAATTGAAAAATGAAGAGAATGGGTAGAAGTAAGGAGGTCTGATGTTGTGATTTATACTCAGAAATATGTACTTGGGCTTTGTCCCCTTTTCTGGCACAGAGCTCCTAACCCTCTTGGAATTTCCTAAGTGATAAGCCCCATTAGGTGTCTTTTGTTACGTTAATGAGATGACCATTGGCCCCCACCCAAGAGTGGGAGCTGGTTGTCAGAGGAACCAACCTTGCTATTAAAGAGTTGGAACTTTTCACTTCTACCCATACCTTCAAGGATGGAGTGAGGGGCAGGAGTTTTAACTGGTTGCCAATGTCCAATGACTTAAGCAGCCAATCATGGGTATGTAATGGAGACTCCATAAAAATCCCAGGAGGACAAGGTTCCCAGAGATTCTGAGTTGATGAACAATATAGGGAGACTAGGGAGCATAGCACAATGAAGAGGGCATAGAAGTTCCATGCTCTTTCCCAATTGCTTGCCCTAGGCATTTCTTCCATCTGGGTGTTCCTGAGTTATATCCTTACAGTAAACTAGTATTCTCCTAAGTAGAATGTTTTCTTGACTTCTTTGTGTTTCCTTAGCACATTAATCTAACCCAAGGAGTGGGTCATTGGAACCTCTGATTTGTAGCCGCTAAATTAGAAGCAGAGGGGACTATGTGTTCTTGTTATTGGTGTCTGAAGTGGGGTTGGAGGTACATTCTTGTAAGACTGAAGTCTTAGTTGTGGAATCTCCTGCTATCTCCAGAATTGTGGGGTACACTGCTAATGTCCTGAGAATTGCTTGTTGGTGTGATATACCACCATACACAACTGGGATTTGGTCTCGGATTAGCATTTTAGAGGGAGAGAGAGACAGAGAAAGCGACAGAGGAAGTGGGAGACCTACTACATCAGAGTCTTGCCCATCCTTCTCCTTGTGTTGCTTGGTGGACTGGAGATACCCCTGGGCCTTGAGGCCTCTGCCTAGCCTGTCCCCAGGATTTTGCAGGGGGTGAAAGTGGGGTGAGGTCTTAGTCTTATTGCAGGAAAATAATTCAAGGACTGACCTGACACAGTGGTTGAGTGGTGTAAGTGAAGAGGTTATGAAAGAGAGAGCACACTGCACTTGTGAGAGTGGGAAGCCTAAGGGACCTCTGTGCAACTCTGGGTTTTGGTTTCTGTCTTTTATTGACAGTTGTTGACTAGGAAGTGGAATATTTATTTCTTGGGGAGGGGATTTCTGGGGGAGCAGGGCTTAGTGCCTCTTCTCCCTTACTTGGTCAGGGTCCCTGGACATCTTTTCATGGGCCTGTCTCTTTTGATCTAGCTTCTTGTGGAATGCTGCCAGGACAGGCCTCTGTCTATTCCAATAGCTGGCCATGATTTCTCCTTTACTGGCCTCCAGGAATCCTTCTAAAGCTTAACTAACTACTCCAGAACTGAGCCCTGACAGCAAAGATTGGATCTGAGTAATGTTTAAAATCCAGAAGAAGCTGACCTGCTTTTGCTCAGTTCTGCCTGGCCTCTCCTAGTCAGTAGGTCACCTAGAGGTGTGTGCTCCCCAAGAGAAGAGAGGCACTGTGATGACTCTGCCCATCTCACAAATGGAAAAGCCAATCTCTCACTCAAAGTACACCCTTGTTGGTTTTTGGGAATGAGTACAGAGATGCTGAAGTTATTTACAGATTGGATGTCCTGGACCCATTGTCCACTGGTTCTTCAGGTTGTAATGGAGGCAATCATCTGTTTCCACTGATTCAGAAAATTTAAGGATACTTCTAACCAGGACAGAGCTGCATGGGTTAAGGAATTTGTTTTCCTTTTGGAACTGGGATTGTAGGTATCCAGTGTGTTTCTTTTGCTCATTTCTTACTAACTAGGTTCTCTGATTGCCAGTCTCTCTTGTTCTCCATGCTATTCCCATCCTCTTACAGAATGTTTGGAGCATCATAATCGCCCAATCAGTATTTCTTGACTCGAAATTTGAAATATTCCAAATAGTTTATATTTGTTAATAAAAAGAAGTGAATGAGGGATGAATTGTTTTTCATATATCAAATTTATCTTCGTTGACAAACAACATCCTTCAGAGTTTCCATGGGAATAATGAAATGAGGCCCTAAGACTGAAAAGTCTTGTGTCCTATTTGGCAGGATGGAGGCCAAAATGGACCTGCACATGCCATCCTGTGGTCAGCAGTGGAATTGTTGTGATGGTCATACCAGGCCCATATAAACATTTAACCATTCATTCCTGTAAGTAGTTTTTTGTAGTAGCCTGGTTTGGGGATAGAATAGTGAATACCTGTGCTATACTTTTATGGAAGTTATATTCCAGACAGAGGAACAGATGGTGAATAAGTGATTTAAATAATTACACATTGTGTTAAGAAAGGAAATAAAATATTTGTGTTGAAAGAAAATTACAGGGGGCAAGAACTAACTGAGATACATAGGTTAAGAAACATGTCATTGATAAGGAGGGTATTAGTTGATACCAAAGGGATGTTGAGAGGAGCCTAGAATGTTCTAGAAAATAACAACTGAGGGAAGTGGGAAGATTTAGAGCAAAGCTCTAGACAGATAAGAAGTGGATATGTTTGGTAGAAGGCTAGAAGGGCTGAAGCAAGGGAAAAAGGTAACAATTGGTTACAACAGTAGCAATACCTCAATGGGCCCGTGGAAAAAATAGAATATACGACTCAGAATTAACAGGAAATAATGTTCTTATTGTACATGCAACAGTATGACTGAATCTGAAGAACTTTATACTGAGTGAAAGACACCAGACTCAAAAGACTGTATTATTTATTCTCTCATTTCCGAAGTGCTAGTGAGAGAAAAATTAATCTATAGTGAAAGACATCAGCTCAGGGTTTTCCTGGTTGGGGTGGAGAGGGGGTGATTGACTCCAGAGAGGCAAGAGAACATTTTATGAAGTGAGGGAAATGTCCTGTGTCTGAATCGGGCTGGTAGCTACAGAGGCAGGCATGTGTCAGAACTCTTCAAAGTGTGGGTTAAAATATTTACATTTTATTGTCACAAGTTAAACAGCAACAAAGATGATTTTAAAAAGAGAAAAAGAGGGACTCACAATCATTAACTGATTTGCTGGGAACAGGATCAGGATCCCTTTGCATCTCTAAAATTTGGAAATCATGAAAATGCTCCTTCAGAGTACCCATTCATTTCTGGGGACACTTTTAGGCTCCTCTAGCTGTTTCTCCTGGGAGAAGCAAACATGTTCCCGATTAACTCTTCAAGCACCTCCATCTGATGTTGGTTTTAGTAACGTGAGAGCCTGAGTTCTAGAATCTTCTTCACTGTTGGCTTTGACAGGAGAGTGGTGAAGGAGGATAAACACACAGATGCAGTAATTGTGATAGATGGTTTTACCTTGTTTGTGGTGATGCTATCATGTGTGTATGCATATGTCCAAAGTCATCAAAATGCGTACATCAAACATATGCACCTTTTTGTTTAAGTACGCCACAATAAAGTGAAAAAATCAGAAAAAATATAGTTTTCTAAAACAGCTTAACATTTTAATTGAAAAGGAAATTAAATTTTGACAAATCCTCAGATTTACAGTGAATTTCTCGTTACCTTTAACAATACAACTATCTTCAGAAGAGAATCTCCTTTTCCATTTTTTCCCAAAACTTCTTCACTCTGCAATCCACTGTCATCGGGCAATAGGCAATTTCTGGAAGGAGAGACCAACACTCAGCCTACCAAATGCTCCCTGTTACCAGTCTCAAAAAGTTGTGATTCTGGCATTAATTTTCATGGAGATTTTCAAGATTATCTGAAACTCCTGGAGTCCTTCCTGGAGTATTCTGGAGTCCTTCATCCTCTCTGATTGCCTACTCCATTCCCTTAGGCTTTGGCACTGAATTAACCTGTTCTATACACTTTTGTTCTTGTTTCAGATACTTTTTCACATACTAAAACTTAATCAAGGATAATTTTTAAAAATATGTGAAAATGGAAAAAGAAAATTAAAATACCACAAGTCTCAGTATTGAGTTGTAATTTATTAGCATTTAGATGCAGTCCCAGAATCTTTTTCTATGCATATGTATTTCTTTTTAGAAGTGGTATCATCCTTATCGGCAAATGTAATTTTCTTTACCATTATATATTGATGATTTTTCACATCTTTACATGCATTTTGCACATATACTAGTTAAATGATAAATGATATTCAATTGCTCATTCTTCATCTGGGTCTTCTGGATCAATATATGTACGTTTCCGTGTTTGTTTTTATAATTAGTGAATCTATTCTTTTTCTCTTAGGGCTCTTTTTTTTTTTTTAAGATATATTAGTCACCATGCAGTACATCATTAGCTTTTGATGTTGTGTTCCATGATTCATTGTTATGTGTCTTTGTACTTTTTTTCCACTCAAATTGTTTTCATAAAGAGATTCCAAGATGGAAAAATATGTATACTTTTTAACTGTTTTGATGGAAAGTTCTAATCTCCTTCTTAACAAGGTATAGGAACTTAGACTTCTGCCATGGTAAAAAAAAAAATCATTTTCACCTTAGTGGTCTATGGAAGATGGGATTCTGTTCAAATCTTTCCTTATGTGATAGGTGGACATATTTTTTTATGGTTTTCTTGTGATGATGAAGATTAGTCAACTCAGTAATTATGATCAACCACATGGCTCAGAAAGCTCTTGCTCTGGGCATTTTGAAAATTGTTCCTTTTATTCTACAGGTGTGCTAATCTCTGGGCCTTTTGTCACAGAGATGACTTTGTTCTGATATGTGATGTGCCAGTAGAGTGGGGCAGTGGGGTTGGTTGTGATTCCGTGACTCTTGGCTCAGGGATCTTTTCCACAACATCCTTGAATAACCCTGTCCCTGATCTGCTTGGTTCTAACTCCATAGATGATGGGGTTGAGCATGGGAGGTACCAGTAGTTAGAGATTAGCAAACATGATATGTACCACTCGGGGCACATGATGTCCAAAGCGGTGGGTGAGGAAGGTAAAGAGGGCTGGGATATAAAGAGCCAGGATGACACAGATATGGGAAGCACATGTGCCAAAAGCCTTGAGCCGGGCTTCATCAGAGGGCAACCTCAGAACGGTTCTCAGAATCATCACATAGGATATACTGATGACAATGATATCAAAGCCAACCACAGAGAAGGCCACAAAGAGCCCATATGCACGATTGACTCTAGTATCTGCACACACCAGCTTCAGCACAGCCATGTGCTCACAGTATGACTGGGGAATGACATGGTGGGGCAGAAAGGCATCCTGGAGACCATGAAGCAGAAGGGACTCACCCACAGCAACCCTCTCATCATCACAGCTGCTCCCAGTTTACCCACCATAGCTGGGGTCAGGATAGTAGAGTGGTGGAGTGGGAAGCAGATAGCTACATAACGGTCCAAGGCCATAGCCATGAGCAGCCCAGACTCCACAGAAGAAAAGGCGTGGATGAAGAAGACCTGGATGAGGCAGGCATGGTATTCAATCTCATGAGCGTGAAACCAGAGTATAGCCAGCATTTTAGGTTGGGTGGAAGAGGAGAGGGTCAGATCGGTGATAGCCAGCATGGCTAGAAAGAGGTACATGGGCTCATGCAGAGTGTGGTCAGTTCGGACTATATGAAGGACAATGATATTGCCAACTATAGCCACAAGATACATGGCACAGAGAGGAAAGGCAATCCAAAATTGGTAATTCTCAAGTCCTANCCACAGCAACCCTCTCATCATCACAGCTGCTCCCAGTTTACCCACCATAGCTGGGGTCAGGATAGTAGAGTGGTGGAGTGGGAAGCAGATAGCTACATAACGGTCCAAGGCCATAGCCATGAGCAGCCCAGACTCCACAGAGGAAAAGGCGTGGATGAAGAAGACCTGGATGAGGCAGGCATGGTATTCAATCTCATGAGCGTGAAACCAGAGTATAGCCAGCATTTTAGGTTGGGTGGAAGAGGAGAGGGTCAGATCGGTGATAGCCAGCATGGCTAGAAAGAGGTACATGGGCTCATGCAGAGTGTGGTCAGTTCGGACTATATGAAGGACAATGATATTGCCAACTATAGCCACAAGATACATGGCACAGAGAGGAAAGGCAATCCAAAAGTGGTAATTCTCAAGTCCTGGGATCCCAAGTAGGATGAAGAATAGAGGATGTGAAGAGGTATTTCCTGAGGCCAGCATCACAGAAAGGTTAACTTGTTCTCCACTGTAATCTACTCTCTGTAGGTAAGAATAATCAAGTAAGTAATTATTATTATTTCTAATATTTTGAAAGGTTCAACTGAATAATAGGGCGGTGGGCTTAATGTTAAACTGGAAGAATTTCAAGTGTTTTAATAAATAAATTTTTGCAACATAAACTGATGCTACTCTTCATTCCTCATTCATATTTATGTCATT
>NC_048225.1:57087970-57106336 GCF_002007445.2 Ailuropoda melanoleuca
GGAATAAAGCAGTCTAGGGAAGAGGAGTGATTAGGTAAGTTATAAGACCCAAATTTAGAAAATAACCTCCCGTATTCTTAGTCTCAAATCTTGGTGGATAGTTGGAATATAAGGCAATGATCAGCTCTGCTGCTCCCTATATTCAGATTATTTCTCATTCTGTGTCTTTACTGGGGAGATAGAGCTTTGCCCTGAAGAACCTGGTAACAAAGGACCCTGGCAGGTTATTATCGGGCAAAGTAAGCAAAAAACCAGGCCATATATGGGGGACAGAAGATACCACCACTGAATTTTTAAGGTGCCCCAAATTCCACCAGCCAGAGGTTTTGGCCACCAGTAAACTTAAAACTGTACTATGCAATTTGAAGTTATCCCTCTGTGTTTTATTTGGTCAGCAAAGTCTGCTCCACATGACTTCCTAGTTGTAAAGTATGTTGTTAAATACCCAGTCCCAATTCCAAATAGACTGCATGCTCAGTCATAATCCTTGGCTTTGCACCTACGGTTAGCTCTCCCTTCTTTCCAGTTTTCCATCTCAGGAAATGACTTTTTCTTACTAGAACTCGGATGCTACCAGCTCCCACAGGCCTTTATTGTATTGCTCCCTCCCAGTGAATCACTCCCTCTTCTATTACTCTGTGCACCCCTCTAGCATAAGCGAATGTGGTACCAGAACTCTTCCCATGCCTTCCTACTGCTCTGTGAGCTATTTGAAGACAAGAACTATCTTTTGTACTTTTTAGCCCATAATAACATCTTTCCATTAGACATAAAATAAGTTTGTTGAATTCTATGAGCTGTTTTAAAAAGTCAGCTTAGATAAAAATGTGTCTCACTGCCCAGATTCTGAGCCCCATGGCTCCCTCCCTTCTACAAAGGGCACCACGCTTTTCTGATCTCTCCATCTGCTCTGTCCCAATCCTCCAGCCCCAATCTACCTTCCAACTCTTCAAAAATTGAAGTAACTTTCTGAGAATAGTCAAAGTCTTTGCCCTATCTCCCTTCTGTCCTTTCAGGCTCAGAAACAGAAACTGCCACATCTATTTCTCCCTCCTCTTTCCTTTCTTGTTTCATCTCCCCACTTAGTGCCCTCTCCCCATTTATTTTATCACTCTCACCCTGAGTCTTATTGTCCCTCCCCACACCTGCNTACACCTGCTTATCCCTTTTGCAGTTCACTCACCACACTTGCTTCTCCCCGCGACCCGTACACACTTTGGTGTTCTCATAGACTGACTCAGGGGTACTCTTTATGCAACCCTGTTGTACCCCATCTGGGGAAGTGGGTGGGGTGTGGGATACAAGAAAGGTGAGCACAGGTGTCCAGCCTCTTGTTGCCTGAACCCCATGGAGACCCTCAGTGAGAATGCTGTGGTTAGTTCAGGGCTGGTTGTTCTACCCACAGGAAGCACCATGATGACCTTTGAACTGCAGCAGGAATGGAAGAGTCCCTCCAATCCCTAACATTCAGTCCTGTCCTCATAGCCTGTGAAACAGGTTCCCCTCGACCCCATACTAATCCTGAGTTCATAGTCCTGACAGGTCCTGGTGTCCTGTCTCACCCTGGCCTGTCTGCTCTTTGACCATTACCACAACCTCTCCCCAGCCTTTTTTTCAGAGAGCACATAATGAGCCCCAGAGAGTGCCCCAGGCTCAGTCCACAGGGACACCTTCTGGTTTTGTTGCTTGTTTCTGTTTTGACTAATTGCCCTCAGCTCAGTGGAGTACCACGTGGTGCTAATGGCTCTAAGGTCACAGGTTCCATATCTGCAGAGATCACTTAGTCATTTTGCTTTGCATCCTCAGGCTAAGGCCTGAATCAATTCAAAGACTACCAGGGGTATAGAATGGTCTCTTGTGTTTGCTGTGGTTTCGTCCCCATCCCTGGCCACATGCACACTGCTGTCCATAAATTCAACTCTCTCTGAAATACAACGACTAGCTGACTCCTCACTCCGCTGGCCCAGTCATTTTGGCTCACTCTCTTTCTTTCACTTCCCTTCTCTCTTTCTCTTCTGTACTTTGCACTTTCTCATTCTCCCTGCCATTTCTTGTTCTTTATAGATGCAGTGTTTTCTGATGGATCATGTGTCTCCAGGCAACCCACTCCCCATGCCAGCTTGTAGCTTTTCCTTCACACCGTGGACATAATCAGCCCAAATCTCCACAAACCCTCATTGTATGCCATGCTGCCCACTGCTCCTCCCCTCCCAGAGAGCTCTCAGGGTGCTTTTGTTCTTGTAATCCCTGCAGCAGACCTGGGTAACCAGATCCCAGCTCGTGGGTTTACCCAGCTCATCCCTGTTACTTCTACTCCCATTCAGGAGATGGTGCCTTAATCTCTCCATCCCCAGGGCACAGCTACACTTCTCCTGGACTCAGGTTACCCTCCTCATGCTCCTTCCAGCAATTCCAGCAGCTGTGATCTGTTGGACCTGGACGCTGCCCTCAAACTCTGCAACCGAAGTTTAACCCCATGGTGAATGGAGCTGAGGACTTGGACTAAGTTAGCCTTAGCACCTCAAACACTCACAACTCCATAACCAGGTCCTGTCTCAGGCTCCCTGATCAGTTCAGTGAACCATTCTATATCCTTCTGTCATCTTGGGATCCAGGGCTGCCTCTCCTCTGACCTCTAAATCATAGGAAGGGCCCCATATCTACCTGCACTCTGGTTTCCTGGATGTTCAGGATAGCCATTTATTCATGTGATAAATGAATCTGGCTTAATAGGTTGGAGGGAGGGACAGAATTAAACCATCGTTGGGTCCCTCCTTTTATCAAATCAACATGTGTGTCATTCAATTTTATGTTTTAGGAGCCCACAGTATGGTGCTGTGGCTTTCAAATTTAGACCATCTAGGTAAAAATCCTCAGTTTGCCACTTTGTAGCTGTAAGGCTGTGAACAAGCAACTTTACATCTCTGGGCTTCAGCGTCCTCATCAGGAAAAAGAATTGGGTTAAAACGTAAGTGAAGTGTCCAGAACAATGCCTACCTCCTGTTATTTACTATATGTGCACGCCTATCTCAGTTCTCTACTCTCTCCTCTTTGTTGTCGAAAATGGCTTTCTTTCAACTGATAATTTTGAGCACCTGATATATGCCAGGCATTCCAGGCTACTGTAGTAAACAAGGGAGGTAAGACCCCTTCTTTTATGTTTCTTATCTTCTGGTACAGAGTGATAGACAGTGCAAGTATATATACAGTCCATGTAACAAACAGAAAAGGGTCATGGGATAATAAAGCAAGAGTGCCTAAATATCACAGAAAGGGTAACATTTCTGAAGCTGATATTTAAGCTGAGACCTAAATGCTGAGAATGCAGTAGCCATGTGGAGATATGGAGGACGTGTGTTCCAGGCAAGTACTCAGACAGTGAGGCAAGACTAACGTGGGCATTGCCGAGGAACAAGAAGGTGGCCATTCTATTTGGAGTAGAAGGAAGGAGCCTGAGATTAAAAGAAGAGATCAGAGATGTTCACAGATTTATGCCACCTAGTTTCAGATCAGACATGGTTAGAAGAGCTTCTAAAAATATTGCCCATATCTCTTAAATGAAAACAGAAGAAAACAAAATAAACATCAGATACAGTTGTAAAAGACACAAAGCCCTGTTCTTAGTTCATTGGTACCTCCACAGTAGAGTTAGTACTAAAGGGGGAAAAACATAGTATAGTATGTTCTTACAGATGATTGTTATTTCTGATTGCTCAGTTCAATGGAGAGAGACTAGAGACATAATAAGTAGAGAATTAGAGGTTTCATATATTTTTATTTTTCCCTCCATACTATACAATGTAGACCTCAACATGCGATACAGCCAATAAATCACTGATAGAAAGACATATTAATACCGATCTGAAATTTATCATACAAACATTTTAAGCAAGATCATTGCAAGTCAGGAAAATGAATCAATCAAATTTGATAACTAAACATTCATAGATCAAATAGCTTAATGTTTACATTTCTGAGCATGCATGTTTCTTTTGACTACAAAGTAGCTTCTTACTAATAGCAAAGCAAAGCCCAGTTATGGAATTTGGCAAGGTCATTAAATATTTCCAGGTAAAAAGGCAGAAGAAAGGACATAAAGTACATTTCTGCTCTCCTGTCCTAGAATATTTGGCTCACCCTTTCTTTCCACATTGTTTCTTGCTCTCTGGGAGGGGTAAGGCAGCAGAGCAAGTGATGGCATGGTTAGCATCAGGACCATGTTTGGCCACATCACATGGTCAGAAAGGAAGGTGTGAATAGCAACAGAAGTTACAGTGCTTGACACACTTTGCTTTTAAATGCTGGCATCAGAAGCAAATGGTTGAAAATTACTTTGTAGGAGCATTCGGTTAGGTAACAAAATTCATATCCTGTGCATGCTAGGAGTGAAAGGCTCTCAAGAAAAGGAACAAAAGCCAAACTAAAAAAAAAAAGTTACAGTGACCATTCCTGAGAACTGACACATATGCTTTGTTCCATGACCATTGTCACCAATTCCAGGGATGTCCTTCATGGAAGTTTCCAGAGAGAGCAATGAGGAAGGAAGAAGTCAGTTGAAATGGACAGTCGTGACAGACAATGTTGCCTAAGCAATCTAGATTCTACTATTCTTATGAAACAATGTTTACCCTAAATTTCCTGGGCTGAGACTCAAGAAGGAAATTTCTGATTTGTGAAGAAACCCCAGAGGTTTGAGCAGAAGATTGTTAAAAAAAAAAAAAAAAGTCCAGAGTATCATGCTCAGCGAAATAAGTCTGTCAGAGAAGGACAAATACCGTATGATTTCACTCATATCTGGAATTTAAGAAAGAAAACAAAAGAGTATAGGGAAAAAAGAGAGAGAGAAGCAAACCAAGAAAGAGTCTCTTAACTATAGAGAACAAACTGAAGGTCGCCAGATGGGAGGTGGGTGGGAGATGGGTTAAATAGTTGATGGGGATTAAGGAGTGCACTTGCTCTGATGAACGCTGGGTATCATTTGTAAATGTTGTATCACTATATTGTATACTTGAAACTAATATTACACTGTGTGTTAACTAACTGGAATTTAAATTAAAAAAAAGATCAGCAAACAATTTTTGCCCACTGTATATAGACAAAATGTAGACAAAATATAGACAAAAATGTAGCAATTAGAACAATAATCCAAGTTAAGTTTCATGTCAGAGTCTCAGATTTAATATCCACCAATACAATCTCACTACTCAGCAACTATTTAACATTTGCTGGGAGGAAAAGAGTAAGCAAATGTGTTCTGCTAGTGTTTGTAGGCACCAACGGCAGCCTGCCCAAAATGTACCACTAAGGCATATTAATTATTTTGAATTGAAACTACCTGGGAAACAGCCAGTGCAGGGACACTCAGACACTTTTCTGTCACCCCTGAAAGCAGGAAATAAATTTCCCATATGAAAGATACCTTCCCTGTACTAAGAAGTGAAAGGACATCCTTATCACCAAAGATAGAAACTTTAAAGCTGAGAAAGCTGCAGAAATAAACCTTACTACTTGTTTATTTTTTTACTAACTTTTTTACTACTAATACGTACTGAAAATTTCGCTGACTTAAGCTCCCAAATGCCTGTTTTGTTTATCCTGCCAATTTCTCACAAATTTATTGTCTCTTTGTCTAAAATGTATAAAAACTGCCTGACCTGATCATTTGTTTGGGTCTCAATTTCATTATTAGGCCTGTGTGCACTTACTAAAACTTGGGTTTTTCTTCTGTTAATCTGTTTCACGTAAATTTAATTCTTAGTCCAGCAAGAAGAGCCTTGGACAAAGGAAAATTTGTTCCTCCCCTTCATAATCTATATAGGTAACCTCATTGCTCCCAAATTAGCTAGTATTCCCAAAAATTTACGTGGCAACGAAATTCAATATGTCTGCCGAGAAAAGAACATGTCTCCAGCCCAAGAGAGTGGAATAATAGAAAAGGCAAACCAGACTCAGTCTGTAGGCTCTCTAAATTGCTGGCTGTCAGCTGGGGGTTGCTTTCATATCCTAGAGGCTGCTCTTATCCTTGTATGAGGTCTACTCCACCTTCAAAGCCAGTAATGGCATGTTAAATCCAACACATTTTCATGGCCAAAATTCTCAGCAAATTAAAAGTACAAGGGGAACTTCCATGATTTTATAAAGGACATCTATAACTAACATTGTAATTAATGATGAAAGACTTAATGTCTTCTCCCCAAGATTGGGGATGAAGGCAAAAGTATATGCTGTCATCATTCTTGTACAATATTGTACTAGAAGTCCTACACCATACAATGAGGGTATATAGAATGCACAGAGATATAGATTGGAAAGGAATAAATACACAACTGTATATTCACAGATAGCATGACAGTCTATATTTAAAAACCTCCAAGAAATCTGTGAGAAGGCCCTAGAAACTTAAAGACAAGTTTAGCAAGATGACAGGATATAAGGTCAATATAAATAAATCAACGATATTTCTACATACTAGCAATGGGTAATTAGAAATGGATTTTGTTAAAGTACCATTTATAATAGCACCAAAATGACACACCATGGTATGTAGCTAATGCAATTTGTGCAGGATTAGTATGCTGAAAACTATAAAGCACTGCTAAGAAAAAGAAATAAGAGATGACCTAAATAAATGATGAAAATGAATTGCAGGACTCAACACTTCTTTAAGATATCATTTCTGTCCAAATTGTTTTAAAGATTTAATACAATTCCAATCAAAATCCCAGCCATGTTTTTGCAGAGAGAGACAAGCTGATTCTAAAATGTATATGCAGGGGCACCTGAGTGGCTCAGTCAGTTCAACATCCTACTTTTGATTTCTGCTCAGGTCATGATCTCAGGGTCATGATCTCAGAGTTGTGGGATTGAGCCCCATGTTGGGCTCTGCACTCAATACAGAGTCTGTTGGAGATTCTCTCTCTCTTCCTCTCCCTCTGCCCCTCCCCCTGCTCACATGTGCTCTCTAAATAAAAAAATAATCTTATAAATAAATAAATAAATAAATGTATATGCAAAGTCAAAGGAACTAATATAGACAAAACAATTTTGAAAAAGAAGAGAAAGTTTGAAGACTCTCAATACCTGACTTCTAGGCTTCCTATAAAGCTACAGTAATTGGAAGGATTTGGTTTTGGCAAGGGGATAGACACATAAATCCATAAAATAGTATAGGGAATCCACAAATAGACCTACAAAAATATTTCAATTGACTTTTGAACAAAAACCTAAATGTAAATCATAATACTATAAAACTTCTAGAAAATATGAGAAAGTCTTTGAGGCTTTTTGGTATGCAAAGAAATCTTACATTAGACACCAAAAGCACAACTCAAAGCAATATATATATATATATGTGTGTGTGTGTGTGTGTGTGTGTGTGTGTATATATATTTTCTCAAAAATATTTTTATAAGATATCTTTTTATAAAATGCTTTATGAAAGATACTGTTAAGAGAATTAAAAAGCAACACAGACTAGGGGAAGAAGTCACAAATCACATAAACAACAAAGTTTTTTTTTTAGTCAAAATATATATTTTTAAAAAAACTATAAATTCAACAAGAAAAGAAAGTAACCCAATAGGAAATAATGGGCCAAATATTTGAATAGACATTTCGCCAGAGAAGACATATGTATGATAGTAAACACATAAAAAGAGGCTCGACATTATTAGTCATTAAGAAAATATACATTAAAACCAGCATGATGAGATGTCACTATACAGCTATAGGAATGACCAAAAAAAATTGATCATTGAAGGTGCTGGTTGGAACAAAAGCAGCTAGGATTCTCATACACTGGTGATGGAAATACAAAACAGTACAGCCCCTTTGAAAAATAATCTGGTAATTTTTAGAAGGTTAGACACATACTCAAGATATGCCTGGGATAGCCACTTCTAGGTATTTATTTAAACAAGAGAAATAAAAATTTTCATACATATAAAAACCTATCTGTGAATGCTTGTAACAGCTTTATTTATAAATAAACTTCCTTCAACCACCAAGTGGATAAACAGAATATCACCTATAGCCATACAATGACACAACGTTTAGCAATAACATGGATAAATATCAAATGCATTATATTAAATGGAAAAAGTCAGGTTTGAAAGATTACACACCATTTAATGAACCAAAGTTATATACAGACAACAGATTAGTAGTTGCCGAGGGCTTGTGGTAGGTGGAAGGGATCAACTATAAGGGGTAACATAGGGGAATGTTTGGGTTTGATGGAACTTTTCTGTATTTGAATTAAAGGGGTGGTTACATAACTCTATGCATTTGCCAAATTTCATAGAATTGCACAAAAAGAAGTAAATTTCATTAGATATAAATTTTAAAACCATTAAGAAATGTAAACTCTCATAAGAGCATTTGCCAGTTTCTTTAAAATTTACCTTTCAAGGCTCATCCATCTTTTCTTATGTCCTCTCTCTTTCTCTCCCATTTTCTCATTATATTCTCTTCCCTTGGTTTCCTGTTTTTTCCCTGTCTTCCTTTCTTCTGTCCTTCTACACTTCCATTTTTTTTTATGCAACAAGTATGTTTTGATCGCCTTTGTCATACAATATATAGCCCTGGATCATGAATTGAAACATTTGTGTTTGACAAATTCTAGTAATTCAGTTTTTTAAATGCTTCAGAAAGGTAGTAAGAATGAGTCAATAAGAAAGAATTTGTTTTGGGGAAAATAAACACTTGCTTGAATGTTAAAAATTATCTTGATGTTATGAAAACTGCTTAAGGAAAAACAAGATATATTATACAGAGTTACAAATTATTTGCAAATGCATTTTCAGGTTCTCATGATTATGATTTTTTCATAAGACTTTCATAAAAAATCTAATTTATGTGGCAATGAAATAACTTAACTACATGTAATAAGACATCTGCCCAGTTCAAATTTGATTAGTGCCTAATATTATTAGAGTAATATTTTCTAAAGAAATTGACAATAAGAGAAACCTCATTTCTCACACATGGCTAAAAGAAAGAAGGAACCGGAAAGAACAAGATAAGCAAAGCAATTTATTTTTATGTGAATAAAAAAAGTTAGAATGTTATTGAAGAAGTCCATGTAGGAGAAATAGAGGGGTGGAATTATATAACATTGTTAGATATAGAAAGAAAGGAACAATATTAGAAGTATTTAAGAGGTAAAAATGTCAGGACTCACTATTTATTGGATGAGTTATATTTTTGTATTTACATGATATATAAAAGTAAAGAAATAGGGGCGCCTGTGTGGCTCAGCTGGTTGAGCGTCTGCCTTTGGCTCAGGTCATGATCCCAGGGTCCTAGGATCGAGGCCTGCATGAGGCTCTCTGCTCAGTGGGGAAACTGCTTCTCCTCTCCCGCTCCCCCTGCTTGTGCTCTCTCTTTCTCTGTGTCAAGTAAATAAATAAAATCTTAAAATAAAAAAAAAAAAGGAAAGAAATAGCCAGTTAAAGTATGGAGGAGAAAGCATAAAGTTGCTTTGTAATGTTATGGATTTGTTGATTTTGATGAATATGAGTTATGCAGAGGTAAAGGTGATGGCCACCAGACAGATACATATAACTGTCTGAAACTCGACACAAGGACCAGAGATATAGATTTGGGAGGAATCTGCTTATATGTACAGTTGAATGAGAAAACCAAGAGGTAAAGTAGGAAATGGAATCAAAGACTCTAGGACTGAGGTAGGGTTAATATTAAACCTGGAAAGAGGCAATTTACTTGACCTCTGGGAAAGAAAGGATGGGTGTGGATATATTTCAAGAAGTTGCTAAGAGAGGGTAAGGTACTGAAAAAGATTGGAGCAAACCATCACAATTCTTTTGAATGAATAGGGGAAGGGTTTTGGTATAAAATGTTACAGGAGAAAGATTAAGTGGGAGGGGGTTGGAAATGTGAATATTTGAAATTGCTTTTGATAGGAATGGTATTAGTATCCAATTAAAGAAAATTAAAATAATTAATAGAAGATAGTTTCTCTAAATCTATAGGACCATACAGTCTGACATATTGCATAGTTAGTGCCCTTCATCTATTTTCAGCTTTGAAGAGTTTGAAATTTAAAAAGAGAGATAGTAATTGTTTAGTTTTATATTTGTGCTGACATATAGACAGAAGAGAAAAGAAATCAGAATCCAGGGGTGCCTGGGTGGCTCAGTTGGTTAAGTGTCTGACTTGATTTTGGCTCAGGTCATGATCTCAGGGTCATGAGATTGAGCCCTGTGTAGGGCTCCACACTGAGAGTGGAGCCCGGTTGGGATTCTCTCTCTCCCTCTGACCCTCCCTGCTCATGCTCTCTCTCTCTCTAAAAATAAAGTAAAATCTTTAAAAAATATCAGAATCAATGTGAGATACAAATGATCAACCCATATAAGTAAAAAACCCAACCCAACCAAAACAACCAACCAAAAGCCAACAAACAACAAAACATTTTGGCTGAGAGATTGGAATAAAATTATAGTGATTCAATTACTCAAAACCCCTATTTGTCAATATAGATAAAAAATAAGAGTAAGAGCGTGACTGAGCTGCAAGATGTCACCTTTGTAATGAGCAGTGGAATATAGAGGTTAAATTATTGCAAGTAGAGCAATTCCACAGCTTAATTACTCCAAACAGTATTAAAAGAATGATCATATGATGTAGAGATGAATTTTATTTGATTTAGGAACTGAACACTTTGAAAGTCTATGGTATTGAAGAGTAATCTGTATTAATGTTAAATTACTGTAGGACTATCATGTAGATAAATGGTAATTGATTAAGAGAGCTTAGTCTGTGAGACTCATTCTATATGAGCACTTCTTCCTTATCTAGTCATGTTGACCTTCAAGATTCAGGAAGTCTGGAACATACTGAACAGTGAGAAACCCCCACTCTATTATTTCTATCATAAGTCATTTCTACAATAAAAAATATTGTAGTTACATCAGCAATCTAGACTAATTCACGGTGTGACCCTCCTTTCTTTTTGGAAGTTTGAAGGTGATAATTCTTGCCATATCAACTTCACAAGAGTTTTAAAGCTGTGAAGATTTATGAGGATTATGATGATGAAAGTGTAAAGCAAATGTGATAAATCATATAACTGATGATGCTCAGAATCAATATCAGATGTTTTTGTTATTAATGCTGCTGCTGATGTTATTAATATTCAGAGGGCAGATGAGAATAGTAGCATTATCTGAAGGTGATAACTGGATATTATGCCACATTAATTGTCTCTTGACTGATTGGTATGATTGATGACTCCCTGTAGGGTCTCTTGCTTTCCTTTTGCACAGCACATGGCTAGACTAACTAGGTGGATATTGAAAACTGAAAGATGCAGATAAAACATCAGGAAAAATTCATTCACTAGGGGAGTCATTTCAACTGTAGATTTCATGGGAAAATAGAATGGGAAAATCTTGGAGTCACTTTTCCTTGGGATATTTTTGTTTGTTAGTTTTGCTGTGTTTGAGAAAAATAAAAGCAACTATCATTCATTTAAGGGCATGGAAAGAGTGAGGTGGCTAAGATGGCCCTGAGAGACCATGATTGAGCAATAAGCAGCCTCTGAAACTAACACCCTCCACACACATACACACAAACAAACACCTGTTCTCTACTAGCCTCCTCAATGCTCTCTCATATCCCAGACATGAATATCTAGGAGGCGATTTTACAGCCCTGGGGAGACCTCCGCAATCTCAGAAGCTCCAGGGAATAAGCCTGCTCATTGATCCATGAAACTCTCCTTGGTATGGTAGGAGGAGGACTTTTGGAGCAGTTCAAGAAATAAAAGTCCTCATGTGGGTAGTGGCACTGGTTTTGTCAGGCAAGTCTTAGGCTGCTCAAGATCCTCTTCCAGGTAGGGTAGTCTCAGCAACCAGGTAAGTTTTAGAGCAAAATCAGAGGATAAAGTTGGCTTATCAACAGAATATTTTATTTTTTATTTTTTATTTTTTTAAAGATTTTATTTATTTATGTGACAGAGAGACAGCCAGCGAGAGAGGGAACATAGCAGGGGAGTAGGAGAGGAAGAAGCAGGCTCCCAGTGGAGAAGCCCGATGTGGGACTTGAACCTGGAACACTGGGATCACGCCCTGAGCCGAAGGCAGACGCTTAACGACTGCGCTACCCAGGCGCCCCCCAACAGAATATTTTAAGATATCATCATTGAAGCTTCTAATTGTCTCCCAACCACTTCTTTCCTGTCCCTTTATCTTTCCTTTGTCCTTTTTTCTCCAACCCAAGCGCTGTACATCCTATGTTCTTACTCTCTTTCTCATTCACACCTTTAGGGGAAAGATGTGAAGATGACTCCTTTAACCTCATGGTGAATAGGTTACCTTTTTCTAAGAGGTGGATAGATAGCTGATACTCTGTGATAAATGAATTGCCTTAAAATGTAGGGAATTCCCAGTCAATGAAACTAATGTAGGTAGAAGATACGTGTCACCTGTAGAATGCTGAATGACTGTTTCTATATAGGTTAGACATTGGACTTTCAAAATTACTTTCATTTAGAACTCTAAATGACTGCAGTTTGGGAATTTCTCCCTTGATAAGGGAGTTTGTGGTTCTACTATCAGGTGAGGTGTGGTTATAATTAATCTCTACATTAGGAAGGTTTTTCTGTCTTCCTGTTTCTCTGACAGAATTCTCTGTACCTATCATTCATCCTGGTATAATGAAGAGTAAGCTTCTCTTTTAAAGGCCAATCGTAATCTTATTCTATCATCTACAAATGTCTTAGATTGCCTAGAAACTTGGAAGTTCCCCTAGGCAGGTGCAAGTATATTTTTTGTTTGTTTGTTTGTTTGCTGCTACTCACACTAGAGAGAATTTTGTAGTTTTATTTTATTGTTCATTTCCTCCTACAATTTAGAATCTATAACAAGGCAGTTAGCTTGTGGTAGCCTGGGGCAGATACAGAACACTTAGTCTGTTTTTCCATCAATGTGGCAGTATGAATAGTGGAGGGTCAGGGCTAGATTAAACCTTCAAAGGAGGAACTCGGGATCTAAAAGCCTAATCTTCAGGAGATAGACTTGAATTCCTCCTGTTTTCTAGATCCTGGGCAATATAGATAAAGAACAAAATCTAAGGACCCATAGTAGGGAGTAAGCATCTTGATGAAGAGATCTAATTTTGACTTGGTCTTCTCTAGTTGAGCCCTCAAACTTCCATTGCACTTAACTGTAATATTCCTCAACAAGGCTGTGCCTTTCCCTCATCTCTTACCCACTTTGCTACTAATAGGTATTTGACTGAGGGTAAGTTGTTTTATCTAGGCTTCAGGTTTGGTTTTTTTTTATTAATAAAATGTGAAATAAATCAACTTTTACTTCTGCTGCTCTTTGGATCTCTGTTTTTCCTTTTTTTATGTTAAATAAATTTTATTGTGTTATACTTATTTGAAATTTAGAATATATAGTAGCTGTCAGAATAAGTTCACCTGTCACATTAAAAACTGTGCTAAACTTTCAGGCTTAGTGTGCAGGTCAGGCACATTAAGTGAAAATGGCCACCATGACTCCCACCCTTCTAAACTGTAAGATGGTAACTATTCTTTTTTTTTTTTTATGCTATGTTAGTGACCATACGGTAGTGTTTGATGTAGTGTTTCATGACTCATTGTTTAGCATATAACACCCAGTGCTCCATGCAATATGTGCCCTCCTTAATACCCATCACTAGTCTAACCCATCCCCCCACCCTTCTCCCCACTAAAACCCTCAGTTTGTTCCCCAGAGTCCATAGTCTCTCGTGGTTCATTCCCCCTNGTTCCAGTTTGTGTACATCCTCACCAGTACTCGATGTTTTCTGGGTTTTTGATGGTAGCCACTGTAATGGACTTGAGGTGCTATCTCCCTGTTTTTCTCTTTTTATTCTTTTTCTCTTCTCTCTTTCCCTCCCTCTACCTTATTTTCTTTTCCCCTCTATTTGTCTACCTCTTAAACTTTTCTCTCATTTCCACTTTTATTACAATTATTTGAGAAATATAGCATTTTATTTCCCAAAAATCACTAAAACAGACAAAAACTAAAACAATAGTTTATTGGAAAGAAATGTATGCTGGCAATCTAATAGCCCAGATATATGAACCAATAGCTAGCTCTTTTTCATAAGAGCAATGGGAAGAAATGGATGTTTGATAGAAAGAGGAAAAATGTCCTGGCTAAAGCCAGGGAAATATGAATCAGAAATCTTTCAAAGAGGATCTTTTGGGAGATGTCAAAAACAATTATAATGTGATTTTTGACTTGTCATGAGCATGGTTCAACCAGAGACACCCAGCCTGGAGGTAAAATATTCAAGAATTGAAGAGCAGAGGGCAAATTATTCAAAAATGATGAGATGCAAAAGTAAATGTGAATATGACTTATTTGTAGTTGGATGAGTCTTTTTCTCCTGGGCCAGTAGAAGCTTCCTCAACAGGATATACCATGAGTAGAAATTTCAGGGATTCAGTCCTCTCTTACACACTCCCCACCCATGTGAAAATAAAATTGTTTCACTCCCAGGGAAGTCAGATTCTAATATATCATTAATCCCTGTCACTGTATTTTTAGGAAGTCACCCATCAGGATCCCACAAGCACCCTCCTCATGCCTGTGTCACACCGGCTTCATGGCAGATAATAACCACTCTTACTTCCAACACCCTTACTCTGTCTTAACTGGAATTCTGGGGCTTGAACAAAAGTATTACTGGATGGCATTCCCACTGGGTGCTATATATGTCATTGCCCTCTTTGGCAATGATGTCATCATCTCTACCATCAAGTCTGAATCATCCCTGCATATCCCCATGTACTATGTTCTGTACATGCTGACATTGGCAGACATGGGGCTTGTCCTTTGTACTTTTCCCTCTATGCTAGGCATATTCTGGTTTAACTTTAAGTCCATTGCCTTTGATATCTGCCTTGTTCAGATGTACTTCATTCACACCTTCTCCGCCACTGAATCTGGCATGCTGGTGGCCATGGCCTTTGATTGGGTGGTAGCCATCTGGAACCCGCTCAGGTATGGCACCATCCTAACCAATGGTGTGGTCTGGAGAACAGGAGCAGTCATCCTGACAAGGGCAGTCTGTGTGGTCTTCCCTGTGCCTTTCCTTATCAAAAGACTTCCCTTCTACTGCTCCAACATCCTCTCCCACTCCTTCTGCCTCCACCAAGACGTCATGCGCCTTGCCTGTGCCAGCACCTGGGTCAACATTCTCTATGGCCTTATTGCTGTCATCTTCACAAAGGGTTCTGACTCCCTCTCCATCCTCCTCTCCTATGTGTTCATACTCCAAACAGTAATGGTCATTGCCTCAGGGGAGGGCCGGCTGAAGGCACTCAACACCTGTGTTTTACACATCTGTGCTGTACTCATCTTCTGTGTTCCACTCATTGGGGTGTCTGTCATTCATCGCTTTGGAAAGCACCTTTCACCACTGACTCATGCCCTCATGGATAATGCCTACCTTCTTGTACCCCCTGTCCTGAACCCTATAGTCTATACTGTGAAGACCAAGGAGATTCGAAANACATTGCCTCAGGGGAGGGCCGGCTGAAGGCACTCAACACCTGTGTTTTACACATCTGTGCTGTACTCATCTTCTATGTTCCACTCATTGGGGTGTCTGTCATTCATTGCTTTGGAAAGCACCTTTCACCACTGACTCATGCCCTCATGGCTAATGCCTACCTTCTTGTACCCCCTGTCCTGAACCCTATAGTCTATACTGTGAAGACCAAGGAGATTCGAAAGAAGATCATCCAAATATTTGTTCAAACCAAGATTACTGCAGAAGGTTAGGGTCTGCCAGTTTGAGAGAGGAGGAATCTATTCTGTAAAGGCTCAATTATGACTATGAAAAATAAAAGTTTATATTTCTCATGTTTTCTGTGTGATTTGAATTGGACAAAAAAAGAGATTTCCCTTCTCTCAGAACATACTTTCCTTTTCCTGCACTAAATTGTTCTTTGCTTAGTATAAAAGAGTGACATTTATAGGAACTGTTCAATGTACTGTCCTATAGCCCGGCATTTATGGTTGGCATATAATAGCTGAAGGCAGGGAATATTACTAATTCAATTTTTAAATAACTCCTCTGAACACAAATAGGCCATGAGTTCAATGCCTTTTAAATTAAAGCTCACCAAATTAATTTAACATTGTCACTCAAAAATTAGGAATGACCTCCATTCACTTTAAAGGGGAGAAATGAACTACATTCATTAAATAAATAAGAGAACACCCGGGGATAATACATTATTAAAACATGAATCAGAAAAATAATCAAATTTTAGGATCAAGAATATAAATGTGTACAATTGAGCAGGGGCCAACTATGTTGCCTAAGTTGGGATCAAAAGATTAAGAGTAAAGTTGAGCTTTTCCATGTGTGACACTGGGTATTCTCATACTTGGGCATCCAATGTTGTTATGAAATTAAGTTTAATCATATGAGTACAGCTATTTGTAAACATGAGGTTCTGTGCAATTATAAGGAGTGTCTAAGAAAATCAAATATAAGGGAATAAGAGAACTTGTATTTATAGATGGCCCACTAAACAAAAGACACAGTGCCAGAGCCTTTTACGTGTTATTTTATTTGGTAAACACAGCATTCCTTTGAGGGAAGATGTTATGCACTGTTACCTATCGATGATGAGACAAGTACAGAAAGAGAGAAAGTTTGAAAATTTGTATAACAATTTGACTTTGCAGTGCCACCAAAGTACAAAATTTTGTATATAATACAATAAAATTGTATGGGTGCAATTTTTTTTTCCTGGTCTGAGTGGGTAGAATGTGGGATTTCCCAGGAAGGCAAGCAGGGTGTACCTGGAGCCCATAGGGTGTGATTGTGGCTTCTGGTGTGATGAGGGAAGTAAGTTCAGGTCCAGATGGAGGGGCAGGGAGAGGATAAACTGGGATGAACTGAATTTAAAAAAAAAACCCTCAAAATTAACTTACCATATACAATTTGAGAAATACTGATTTAGTAGAAAAAATAAGATGGCATCTTAATTTTTTCATAGATAATTTAAAAATATCTATCCTATGTGCTTGAATTAGGCACAGGGCTGCATAATAAAAATCAAACCCACAAAGTCCAAGACTTCAAAAAAAGGAAAAAAAAGATAGTCTAGTGGTGGAGATAAGGCAAGTAAAAACAGGAATGCTTTGTAGGTGTCAATAAGGTCACCAGGAAAGTAAGACATGCTATCTCCACTTTCTCAGTTAAGGATGGCCCAAGGTCAGCATACTTTTCTTTCTTTTTTTTTTTAAGATTTTATGAATTTATTTTTCAGAGAGAGAGAGTGCACAAGCAGGGGGAGCAGCAGGGAGAGGGAGAAGCAGACTGCCCACTGAGCAAGGAGCCAGATGCGGGACTTGTTCCCAGGACCCTGGGATCATAACCTGGGCTGAAGGTGGAAGCTCAACCAACTGAGCCACCCAGGCATCCCAGTCAGCATGCTTTGGTGATACATGACCTTAATCCTTTTAGTGCCATGACAAGATCCTATAATCAGAGTCTGGAGGCCACATTCATTGGGCCATAATGTAATTCCAATTTGTTTCTTTGTACCCATCTCAAGAATCTTGATAGACTCTGACTCTTACAATGTTCAGTAACCCTAGTTTTGCTCTTTGCAATTTTGGAAGACTTTAAGGAGTAGTTCCAACATAATGAAGTCTTTCAACCTAGCTTCATCCCCAGCTTCCTGATGCACACATTTGTCTCCTAAAGTCAGGGACTGTAGTATATAGAATAATTTGAATGTTATGTTACATGGCAAGGGAAAATTAAGGTTACAGATGGGATTAAGGTTGCTAATAAAATGACTTTGAGACGTGGTGATTACCCTAGATTACATTGGTGGTCCCAATGTAATCACAAGAACCCTTTAAATATGGAAGAGGAAGGCAGAGCATCAGTGCAAGAGTGATGTGAGGTGAGGTGACTTGACTTGTTGTCATTAGCTTTGAAGTGGTTATAAATCAAGGAATGAGAAGAAATGAAGTTTCCCTAGAACCTCTGGAAACACAGCCCTGTTGACACCTTGATTTTAGCCTGCTGAAACTCAATTTAGATTTCTGGCTTCCAGAATGGTAAGATAATGAATTTGTATTGTTTTAANCTCCTAAAGTCAGGGACTGTAGTATATAGAATAATTTGAATGTTATGTTACATGGCAAGGGAAAATTAAGGTTACAGATGGGATTAAGGTTGCTAATAAAATGACTTTGAGATGTGGTGATTACCCTAGATTACATTGGTGGTCCCAACGTAATCACAAGAGCCCTTTAAATATGGAAGAGGAAGGCAGAGCATCAGTGCAAGAGTGATGTGAGGTGAGGTGACTTGACTTGT
>NC_048225.1:57106436-57109365 GCF_002007445.2 Ailuropoda melanoleuca
CAAATGTGATAAATCATATAACTGATGATGCTCAGAATCAATATCAGATGTTTTTGTTATTAATGCTGCTGATGATGTTATTAATATTCAGAGGGCAGATGAGAATCGTAGCATTATCTGAAGGTGATAACTGGATATTATGCCACATTAATTGTCTCTTGACTGATTGGTATGATTGATGACTCCCTGTAGGGTCTCTTGCTTTCCTTTTGCACAGCACATGGCTAGACTAACTAGGTGGATATTGAAAACTGAAAGATGCAGATAAAACATCAGGAAAAATTCATTCACTAGGGGAGTCATTTCAACTGTAGATTTCATGGGAAAATAGAATGGGAAAATCTTGGAGTCACTTTTCCTTGGGATATTTTTGTTTGTTAGTTTTGCTGTGTTTGAGAAAAATAAAAGCAGCTATCATTCATTTAAGGGCATGGAAAGAGTGAGGTGGCTAAGATGGCCCTGAGAGACCATGATTGAGCAATAAGCAGCCTCTGAAACTAACACCCTCCACACACATACACACAAACAAACACCTGTTCTCTACTAGCCTCCTCAATGCTCTCTCATATCCCAGACATGAATATCTAGGAGGCGATTTTACAGCCCTGGGGAGACCTCCGCAATCTCAGAAGCTCCAGGGAATAAGCCTGCTCATTGATCCATGAAACTCTCCTTGGTATGGTAGGAGGAGGACTTTTGGAGCAGTTCAAGAAATAAAAGTCCTCATGTGGGTAGTGGCACTGGTTTTGTCAGGCAAGTCTTAGGCTGCTCAAGATCCTCTTCCAGGTAGGGTAGTCTCAGCAACCAGGTAAGTTTTAGAGCAAAATCAGAGGATAAAGTTGGCTTATCAACAGAATATTTTATTTTTTTTTTATTTTTTATTTTTTTAAAGATTTTATTTATTTATGTGACAGAGAGACAGCCAGCGAGAGAGGGAACATAGCAGGGGAGTGGGAGAGGAAGAAGCAGGCTCCCAGCGGAGAAGCCCGATGTGGGACTCGATCCTGGAACGCCGGGATCACGCCCTGAGCCGAAGGACGCTTAACGACTGCACTACCCAGGCACCCCCCAACAGAATATTTTAAGATATCATCATTGAAGCTTCTTTTTTTTTTTAAGATTTTATTTTATTATTTATTTGACAGAGATAGAGACAGCCAGTGAGAGAGGGAACACAAGCAGGGGGAGTGGGAGAGGAAGAAGCAGGCTCATAGCAGAGGAGCCTGATGTGGGGCTCGATCCCACAACGCCGGGATCACGCTCTGAGCCGAAGGCAGACGCTTAACCGTTGTGCCACCCAGGCGCCCCATCATTGAAGCTTCTAATTGTCTCCCAATCACTTCTTTCCTGTCCCTTTATCTTTCCTTCGTCCTTTTTTCTCCAACCCAAGCGCTGTACATCCTATGTTCTTACTCTCTTTCTCATTCACACCTTTAGGGGAAAGATGTGAAGATGACTCCTTTAACCTCATGGTGAATAGGTTACCTTTTTCTAAGAGGTGGATAGATAGCTGATACTCTGTGATAAATGAATTGCCTTAAAATGTAGGGAATTCCCAGTCAATGCAACTAATGTAGGTAGAAGATACGCATCACCTGTAGAATGCTGAATGACTGTTTCTATATAGGTTAGACATTGGAATTTTAAAATTACTTTCATTTAGAACTCTAAATGACTGCAGTTTGGGAATTCTCCCTTGATAAGGGAGTTTGTGGTTCTACTATCAGGTGAGGTGTGGTTATAACTAATCTCTACGTTAGGAGGGTTTTTCTGTCTTCCTGTTTCTCTGACAGAATTCTCTGTATCTATCATTCATCCTGGTATAATGAAGAGTAAACTTCTCTTTTAAAGGCAATCCTAATCTTATTCTATCATCTACAAATATCTTAGATTGCCTAGAAACTTGGAAGTTTCCCTAGGCAGGTGCAAGTATATTTTTTGTTTGTTTGTTTGTTTGCTGCTACTCACACAAGAGAGAATTTTGTAGTTTTATTTTATTGTTCATTTCCTCCTACAATTTAGAATCTATAACAAGGCAGTTAGCTTGTGGTAGCCTGGGGCAGATACAGAACACTTAGTCTGTTTTTTCCATCAATGTGGCAGTATGAACAGTGGAGGGCCAGGGCTAGATTAAACCTTCAAAGGAGGAACTCCGGATCTAAAAGCCTAATCTTCAGGAGATAGACTTGAATTCCTCCTGTTTTCTAGATCCTGGGCAATATAGATAAAGAACAAAATCTAAGGACCCATAGTAGGGAGTAAGCATCTTGATGAAGAGATCTAATTTTGACTTGGTCTTCTCTAGTTGAGCCCTCAAACTTCCATTGCACTTAACTGTAATATTCCTCAACAAGGCTGTGCCTTTCCCTCTCTCTTACCCACTTTGCTACTAATAGGTATTTGACTGAGGGTAAGTTGTTTTATCTAGGCTTCAGGTTTGGTTTTTTTTATTAATAAAATGTGAAATAAATCAACTTTTACTTCTGCTCTTTGGATCTCTGTTTTTCTTTTTTTTATGTTAAATAAATTTTATTGTGTTATACTTATTTGAAATTTAGAATATATAGTAGCTGTCAGAATAAGTTCACCTGTCACATTAAAAACTGTGCTAAACTTTCAGGCTTAGTGTGCAGGTCAGGCACATTAAGTGAAAATGGCCACCATGACTCCCACCCTTCTAAACTGTAAGATGGTAACTATTCTTTTTTTTTTTTTATGCTATGTTAGTGACCATACAGTAGTGTTTGATGTAGTGTTTCATGACTCATTGTTTAGCATATAACACCCAGTGCTCCATGCAATATGTGCCCTCCTTAATACCCATCACTAGTCTAACCCATCCCCCCACCCTTCTCCCCACTAAAACCCTCAGTTTGTTCCCCGGAGTCCATAGTTTCTCGTGGTTCATTCCCCCTCTGTTTACCCCCCC
>NC_048225.1:57109585-57111586 GCF_002007445.2 Ailuropoda melanoleuca
GGGTCAACAGTCTCTATGGCCTTATTGCTGTCATCTTCACAAAGGGTTCTGACTCCCTCTCCATCCTCCTCTCCTATGTGTTCATACTCCGAACAGTAATGGCCATTGCCTCAGGGGAGGGCCGGCTGAAGGCACTCAACACCTGTGTTTCACACATCTGTGCTGTACTCATCTTCTATGTTCCAGTCATTGGGGTGTCTGTCATTCATCGCTTTGGAAAGCACCTTTCACCACTGACTCATGCCCTCATGGCTAATGCCTACCTTCTTGTACCCCCTGTCCTGAACCCTATAGTCTATACTGTGAAGACCAAGGAGATTCGAAAGAAGATCATCCAAATATTTGTTCAAACCAAGATTACTGCAGAAGGTTAGGGTCTGCCAGTTTGAGAGAGGAGGAATCTATTCTGTAAAGGCTCAATTATGACTATGAGAAATAAAAGTTTATATTTCTCATGTTTTCTGTGTGATTTGAATTGGACAAAAAGAGATTTCCCTTCTCTCAGAACATACTTTCCTTTTCCTGCACTAAATTGTTCTTTGCTTAGTATAAAAGAGTGACATTTATAGGAACTGTTCAATGTACTGTCCTATAGCCCGGCATTTATGGTTGGCATATAATAGCTGAAGGCAGGGAATATTACTAATTCAATTTTTAAATAACTCCTCTGAACACAAATAGGCCATGAGTTCAATGCCTTTTAAATTAAAGCTCACCAAATTAATTTAACATTGTCACTCAAGAATTAGGAATGACCTCCATTCACTTTAAAGGGGAGAAATGAACTACATTCATTAAATAAATAAGTAAATAAGAGAACACCTGGGGATAATACATTATTAAAACATGAATCAGAAAAATAATCAAATTTTAGGATCAAGAATATAAATGTGTACAATTAAGCAGGGGCCAACTATGTTGCCTAAGTTGGGATCAAAAGATTAAGAGTAAAGTTTAGCTTTTCCATGTGTGACACTGGGTATTCTCTTACTTGGGCATCCAATGTTGTTATGAAATTAAGTTTAATCATATGAATACAGCTATTTGTAAACATGAGGTTCTGTGCAATTATAAGGAGTGTCTAAGAAAATCAAATATAAGGGAATAAGAGAACTTGTATTTATAGATGGCCCGCTAAACAAAAAACACAGTGCCAGAGCCTTTTACGTGTTATTTTATTTGGTAAACACAGCATCCCTTTGAGGGAAGATGTTATGCACTGTTACCTATCGATGATGAGACAAGTACAGAAAGAGAGAAAGTTTGAAAATTTGTATAACAATTTGACTTTGCAGTGCCACCAAAGTACAAAATTTTGTATATAATACAATAAAATTGTATGGGTGCAATTTTTTTTATCCTGGTCTGAGTGGGTAGAATGTGGGATTTCCCAGGAAGGCAAACAGGGTGTACCTGGAGCCCATAGGGTGTGATTGTGGCTTCTGGCGTGATGAGGGAAGTAAGTGCAGGTCCAGATGGAGGGGCAGGGAGAGGATAAGCTGGGATGAACTGAATTAAAAAAAAAACCCTCAAAATTAACTTACCATATACAATTTGAGAAATACTGATTTAGTAGAAAAAATAAGATGCACCTTAATTTTTTCATAGGTAATTTAAAAAAATCTATCCTACGTGCTTGAATTAGGCACAGGGCTGCATAATAAAAATCAAACCCACAAAGTCCAAGACTTCAAAAAAAGAAAAAAAAAAAGATAGTCTAGTGGTGGAGATAAGGCAAGTAAAAACAGGAATGCTTTGTAGGTGTCGCTAAGGTCACCTGGAAAGTAAGACATGCTATCTTCACTTTCTCAGTTAAGGATGGCCCAAGGTCAGCATACTTTTCTTTCTTTCTTTTTTTAAGATTTTATGAATTTATTTTTCAGAGAGAGAGAGTGCACAAGCAGAGGGAGCAGCAGGGAGAGGGAGAATCAGACTGCCCACTGAGCAAGGAGCCAGATGCGGGACTTGTTCCCAGGACCCTGGGATCATAACCTGGGCTGA
>NC_048225.1:57111755-57114439 GCF_002007445.2 Ailuropoda melanoleuca
CAGACTGCCCACTGAGCAAGGAACCAGATGTGGGACTTGTTCCCAGGACCCTGGGATCATAACCTGGGCTGAAGGTGGAAGCTTAACCAACTGAGCCACCCAGACATCCCAGTCAGCATGCTTTGGTGATACATGACCTTAATCCTTTTAGTGCCATGACAAGATCCTATAATCAGAGTCCGGAGGCCACATTCATTGGGCCATAATGTAATTCCAATTTGTTTCTGTGTACCCATCTCAAGAATCTTGATAGACTCTGACTCTTACAATGTTCAGTAACCCTAGTTTTGCTCTTTGCAATGTTGGAAGACTTTAAGGAGTAGTTCCAACATAATGAAGTCTTTCAACCTGGCTTCATCCCCAGCTTCCTGATGCACACATTTGTCTCCTAAAGTCAGGGACTGTAGTATATAGAATAATTTGAATGTTATGTTACACGGCAAGGGAAAATTAAGGTTACAGATGGGATTAAGGTTGCTAATAAAATGACTTTGAGACGTGGTGATTACCCTAGATTACATTGGTGGTCCCAATGTAATCACAAGAACCCTTTAAATATGGAAGAGGAAGGCAGAGCATCAGTGCAAGAGTGATGTGAGGTGAGGTGACTTGACTTGTTGTCATTAGCTTTGAAGTGGTTATAAATCAAGGAATGAGAAGAAATGAAGTTTCCCTAGAACCTCTGGAAACACAGCCCTGTTGACACCTTGATTTTAGCCTGCTGAAACTCAATTTAGATTTCTGGCTTCCAGAATGGTAAGATAATGAATTTGTATTGTTTTAAGCCATTAAGTTTGTGGTAATTTGCTACAGCAGCAATAGGAGATTAGTGTAGGGGCCAATGTTGAAGATGGAGAAATAAAGGCAGGACTTTGTGTACTGATAGGCACACTTCCAAGTTTATCTCCTGATTCTGTTTGAACTCATGCTTAGACACTGTGCAGTCACCCCTCATGGCAAGCACTCTATACCTTTCAAAAAGCAGTATCTACTGTCCTATTGAAAAGATGCATTACTTTAGAAAATAGCTCTTAAGTAATCATTATTCAGTGGTAGAAAGAAATACAGGCAATCCATAATAGTAAATGGTTCCAAAGTGTATTGCAACAGGCTTTGGGACATGGTGTCACTGCACTTCTGTATCCATATTTTCATAGACAAACGCCATACATTGGTGGGCATTTGAAAAGTGCACACATAGAGATATGAATAAGGATGTGTACCCACTTTCATTCATGCAGGTACTTCCACATAAACTTATACAAATAGATGCGTGCCCACACAGAAACACACACATTCACACCTCTATACAGCCATGGAAATAGATTCACACATCTCTGAACACATATGCACACATACCTTATCACTCAAATATTGACACATTCATTTGTACAAGTGATAAAAACCAATATAATTTTAACACTTGAAACCTCACGAAGATAGGTATTCTTAGATCTACATAACTTCATTCACACTCTATATTTGCATAATTATACACAGTATCATATAAACACAACTCAAGCGCATTCACACGGTGTGATGGTTGGGCTAAGGAAAGGGGGCATACTTTTTCTTCTAAAACCTAGGTGAAGTCACACATACCTGTACCCACCCTCAAAGTGTCAGAGTTATTTTTTGCCCAGAATGAGAGTAACCCTGATAAAGTGTGAACTTTATTACTAAGCTTGGGGGAATATGCAGCAGTCTAATTAATTTTGAGAATGAGTAGCTTAGAATAAAACCTAGTTGTTTAAAATTTGAAACTAGATGTAATCGTTACTATCTTTTTTAGCAATTACAATTTTAGAAACTGAGGGAAGACCTATATATGAAAATGACAATATATTTGCATCATTTCTTTTCTTCTTGCACAGTAACAGTAAAGATAACAACATTATTGATTGACATAATACAAAATACCCATGTAATTCTCAATCTAATGAGTTTTGCTACCATGAGATGCATAGTAGCTCAATTCTAAGAGCAAACATGCTAGAGACAGAACTTAGAAGCTGCCAGTTTCGTAAGGTCAGGGTCTAGAAACTGGCATGAAATCACTTCTGCACTTCTGCCATCTTCTATGAGTCAAGGAGGTACAGAATTCAGATTTAAGGGAAGCATACATGGACTCCACATTTCAATGGGTGGCATGTCTGAAAATCGAGGGGCTATGTTTTACATTGGTACAATCTGCCCTCTGGTCAAAAATGATATACATTTTCCCACATGTGAAATACATTCACCCCTTCTGAAGACCACAAAATGGTTTCATACAATTTCAGCATCAGACTCAGGCTCTAGGCCAAGGAGCTCATCTAAATTAGGTTCAGGGATGGTGAGTTTCCTCAGGTGTGCTTTCTTAGACATAATTTGTCAAGTGTGATTCTTAATGTGAACACCTGTGTATTTGATAAGCACATTACCTGCTTCACACATGATCAGTACAATGCTGGGATCATAGAACATTTGCTATAGACACTTTCATTCAAGCAGGGCAAAACAGCAGGAACACAGTAGTCATTAGTCCACAGCAATTCTGAATACAGCAGGACACGTGAGGCTACTTCCTTGAGAGGAATTCTTCAGAAAGAAAGAACTAGAAAGTGATTACTGTTGGAAAGAGCAAGAGTTAAAGATTGTGTGATAGCTGAGGTGTATAAAAAACTCCACAGGAGTGGGGACAC
>NC_048225.1:57117354-57143185 GCF_002007445.2 Ailuropoda melanoleuca
TCTCTCTTGCCTGCTAGAAGTTAAACTCCCCGAAAGAAAGGAATATTTATATGTCCATCACTTAATAGACCACATATTAAGCATATATTAGTATTTGCTTAAATGAAGGAATAAAATACTATGTGTTAATGTGTTAAATGAAGGAATGAAATAATAAATAAATTAATATGGATGATTGAATGTCATTCTTTTTTTCAGAAGTCTTACAAATCCTCAAACTCCTCCCTGATCTTTTTCCTGTGGGTTTGGGAATCATTAACCAAGGGATAAATCTCTTTTTCTAAATTGGCACGGATGAAAAAGCAACTTAAATGAGGAGCCTTTGAAAGATATCATGGTGTCTTTGTTCTCTCCTAGGTGCCTGTTCTGGGAAAGGAGAAAGAAAAATCTCAAGAACTTGCCATGTGCACGTGACCAGGTAGGCTTCTCTGCTCCTTCTGCCTCCTGTGCTGCTGTGAGTTGAGGAATTGCTGTTTGCGAGACAGCACTATGAAGAAGTTATTTTGCAGATTCTGGTCTCTTACACATAGAGGAATCCTTGAGAGATCGCATAGTCCACTTACAAAGGTTGTGTTACGTGTTGCGAGCAAACTCCAGGCCTCTCTCACAATAAATTACAATGCTCAGATCTAAACCAAACACTTCTTGTCTATCTAACCCTTTAGCTGCTCCTTGAGGAAGGGGCTTCTTTACTTCTTCCCATGTTTAGTGAGAGTCCTTCATGTGTTTGGATCTGCTCATCCCTCATCTCAAGCAATTCTGATGGCTTTCACTTGAAAGAACCAGTTTGCTCATTCCTACTGGATGTTTTTCTTGTAAAGACTTGAAAAATCTTTGATATTCCTTAAGTCTCCAGAGCCCGTGGAAGCACGGCTGTTCTATGGAAATAGTGATTCTTGTTTTCCCAGATTCTTGTCTTTAGTGCTTTTGACTGTTTTTCTTTATCCAAATGTGTTTTACCTCATCTCCTTTTTTCCTCATTCCTATATCTATCCTTCTTTCTCTTTTTCATTCTCTCTAAATGTTCTGTGCCTTCTTTTTCTAGCTACTAATTCATATACTTCCATCCGATCTTCCTTTCATTCTTTCCATGCACTAGTTTCTCCCCTAGAGTATATGTCTTCTTCTGTCCCTAATAACAACATGTACACTTATTTTTTTCCAACTTTTCTTACCTAGGTTCTTGTCATCTGCTCTTATCACTTCCTTAACCAGAATTTCTATGACGATCTAATGAAATAATGTAGAAGGCATGTAAAAATATTTTATTTTTTTACAGGGAAGATTTGATTGTTTTTTAGTTTTTTAAATTTTATTATGTTATGGTAACATCATCATACAGTACATCCTTAGTTTTTGATGTAGTGCTCCACGATTCATTATTCGCATATAACACCCAGTGCTCCATGTAATACATGCCCTCCTTAATACCCATCACTGGGTCATGTAAAAATATTTTAAGATTAATTTATTACCTTTATCAACCTCTGTGCTCCAGTTCAGAATTAATTTGGCTTCTTTCCTTTCCTGAGGTTAGCAAACAGAGCACTTATGAAGACTTCTCAAACCTCTGGTGGTGTCTGGAACCATCACAACCCTATAACAATTTCACAACTCCTCTGAAAACATCCCTGAGGGTGTTTTTAGCCTCCAGGCTATTCCATCATGATTTCCCTAAGGAGTCCAAACCCTTCTTTCATCTGTCAAACTGTCCTTTCTTTTGCCAACAGATCTCAAATTTTTATTCATTTTATTTGCACTCTGTCAGCCAAGTTTGAAGAAGGATTTACTTGTCTCTTACACACACATACACATATTATTTATGTATATATATATAATCCTTGTACATATGTAAGAAATATATTAAATATGTAAATAAATATAAATATGTAAAAAGGTTTGTCTCATGTTGAACCACTAAATAAATTCTAGGATTTCAACAAGCTGTTGGTCCAAGTCTTCTGACTCCAAAACCAGTCTCAGTCTCGATGATGGCATAGTGTTGTGATTTACCCTGAAATAGGGCTGGGGTCTACTGTTGTTTTGGGATGGAGAGAAGGCTTGCCTGGCCTCCACTCAGAAACCTAGAGAACAAAATTCTGTGAATTTGTTGCATTCTTTGATTTCCTGGGCTGTTATTTAAATCTATTAAATATAATTTCTTTCATTTGTTTTAATGAATTTTTCTGTAATGATGCTTTTTCATCATTGAGGTAATTCTCAAAATTATAGAAACAGCTAGTTATTCCATCAATGTGTGCTTTTTTGTGATGAGTCCTTAAATTATCCACAGACCCTATCCACCACCTCTTCATGCCCCTTTGATCTCATTTATCTTCCTTCATAGGCATATTTACATTATAACAGCAGAAAACAAAAGCCAGATATGAATAATTCTCATGATGATGCTTTTATTCCAGGCGCATTAGAGAATGTATCATAGAAGTTTATGTAGTTTTCATTTCTAAACCAATTTCTTTCCCAGTGTGTTTTACAACCTATAGGAAACCACCTATTCAATAAACATTAAGAGCTAGTGCTTTCTAATAAGTGTTTCTGTGTATTTTTACATTAGTTTGGACTATGTTTAGAAATCTATGATTATTTGTATATTTATAGTTTTACATGATCCTACATGTGAGATGTGTATGTATAATTTCTATAGATGAGTTTTTATTCTTTTTAAACTATCTTTAAGCATCTCAAGCCATTAAGGGTAAGGAGTTAAAAGACAAAGTCTTTGCCCTTAAGGGTTTTCAAGTTTGTGCGAGTGCTAAGGCTCCCCAGTCTCTTTGAAGTACTTTTATAAACAGTAATATACACACACAAAGGGCTTGTTGCCAACTTTCTGAGTCTTTTAACTGGTGGCTTGACTCCTCTGAGGACATTATGATTTGCCTCATTCATAGCTATAGAAACTGATGTTGCTTGTAGCC
The DNA here is from genome assembly GCF_002007445.2 of Ailuropoda melanoleuca. Classification (NCBI taxonomy): domain Eukaryota; kingdom Metazoa; phylum Chordata; class Mammalia; order Carnivora; family Ursidae; genus Ailuropoda; species Ailuropoda melanoleuca. The sequence goes on from NC_048225.1 coordinate 57,120,291, forward strand.
TAACCTCTTCCAGGAAGACTCCCAGATCATCCTAACAATCAGAGTTTCCTAATTATCTGGAGCTTTATTTTATCAAGGATCTACCTTTCCAGATACAAAATGGCAAAGAAAGAATAGAGTCTGTGAAGTCTGATATACCTTGCTTAAAACCAAGCTTAATTTTCAGTTGTTTGATCTAGAGAAAGTCATGAAACCTCCTATTCATTCAACATTTCCTTGTCATCTATTATAAATGACTTCTTCTGGTTAAGTCCGCCTATTCCCTCATCTCCCCATCTGAATTTATAGAGCCCAGGGTGCTAGAAGAAATCATACAACCCCGTCGACTCATACCAAATAGCTCACGTAACTCCTTCTGTGCTTTCGATCATACTTAATGACTCTTCTCCCGCTCCCTTACATCTTACCCAAATCCTTATTCTTTGTTGCTGACTTCATTTCCTACTTCATTAAGAAAATTGAAACAATCAGAAAACAATAGCCAATGCCCTAAGTTACATTTACTCACCTAAGAGAGTCAAATATATGCTGACTTCTCAGTTACCTTATATAAGCTAGATGAAATAGTCACGCTCTTTTCTAAAGCTGATTCTTCCAATTTTGCACTATACTTTTCCCGTGTCTACTCGGGAACACCATTGCAGCAATTTTTCCTTTCTTTCTTTTCTTTCTTTCTTTCTTTTCTTTTCTTTCTTTCTTTCTTTCTTTCTTTCTTTCTTTCTTTCTTTCTTTCTTTCTTTCTTTCTTTCTTTCTTTCTTTTCTCCTTCCTTCCTTCCTTTCTTTTCTTTCTTTCTTCTTTCCTCTTTTTCCTTTTTTTACCTCTCTTCCTTACCGTAAAGTTTTTACCCTCTACTTGATTATTTATATCAGCATCAAACATAATGTCATGTTTTCCATCAGAAAAAGGTGTTTCTGCCATAGCTTCAGGTAAGGACACCATTCTCTCACCATTCACTTTTTTTTTTTGTAAGTAGTTTTATCAGGTCGGATTCAGCTAAAAAACCAACAGCTGTGCTGCCAGAGTGCAGCCTCAACTTGAGCTGGAGGGAAAAGACAACTGAGCCTGTTAGCTAAAATAGGCAAACTTAGTAGGAAATAAACACAATGTTGGCAGTTTCAGTTTGCAGTTAGGGCTCCAGAGAGACATTTAACCGGGAGAACCTGGAAATTGCAGTCATGGAAGGGTGAAATAGCTTTGTATGCAACGCTGGCTTTGTAAGAAACTACAAACATGTTGGCGAAACCCAAGAAAACATGCTAGAAAGTAAAAGTAATTGGGTGTTTGAGAACCAATTGAATAAGTATGCTCCCCAAATAACATGCAGATCAATCAGCAAAGTGTTTCTGGCTTGAGGTGTGTTGGCATGTCACCAAGATGTGCAGACACATGGGCAACTCATAAGAAGGCAGGTTGAAAAATGAAATAAAAATAATCTGAGAAGACACATCAGTGGCTGCACTTAGCAAGAGAGATTTCTTGTGGGAATGTGAGTGTCACAGTTTAAATTCAGACAAGTTACTAAAAATTAACAAAAAGAAAAGAATAAAAACACAGCAACCCTTTGAAAAACAATTAAAACCTAGGGTGGCTGTGCTATAATATTTAAGACATTTAGTTTTCAAAAAAACCCTCTGAGACTTTCAAAGAAATAGGAAAGCTTGAACCATAATCAAGAAAAACAGCAAACAATAGAATCTGACTCCTAAAGGACCCATATGTTGATTTTAGCAGACAAATAATTCAAAGAATCGGTTATAAATGCATTCAAAGAATTAAAGAAAATTATGTTCAAGTAATTAAAGAAAATACAATGGTAAATGATTGAATGAAAAGGAAACTCCATAGAGGAAAGGAAATTACAGGAAAGAAACAAAAGAATTTAAAAAATTATAATAAACTGAAATTTTAAAAGATCAATACATGGACTCAGCAGATTTGAGGAAGTGGAAGAAGGAGTTTGTAAACTTGAAGACAAATAGAGAAGTCTCAAGTTCAAATAGTATAGAGAAAACTATTGAAGAAAAATGACCAGTCTCATATTTGTGGGGTAACATCGACATACCAACATATGTATATTGGTAGGTCCAGAAGAAGAAAGCAAAGTAACAGAATCAATATTTGAAGATACAATGTCAAAAACTTTATGTATTTAACAACAACAAAAAGTCCACATGTCTAAGAAGCTCAAGAAACCTTAATTAGAATAAATACAAAGATACTAACACAGAGAAACGTCATAATCAAACTGCCAAAAGCCCTAGACTGATAATGGCAGAAGAAAATGACTAATCAAGTTATAGGCTAAAAAAACTTGAAATAATTCCTGACTTTTTATCAGGAAAATAACGGAGACTGGGAAGCAGTCGAACAGCCTAGTCAAAGTTTTGGGCGGGGTGGGGGAAGCAGTCAACCATTAAAATGGTACAATAAAAATCTTTACCATGATAGAAGACAATAAAGGAGAAAAGAACGAACCAAAAAAAGACAGAAACATATAAAAAACAAATATCAACATGACAGATAAAATCTAACCAAATCAATAGTCACATTAAACTAGAATTCTTACATATTGTTGATGTGAGTATAAAATGGTTCAGCCACAAACAGTTGGACATTTTCTTCCAAATTAGAGAAGCACCTATCATACTACCCAGTAATTCCTTTTCTAGATATCTGCCCAAACATGTCCCTACAAAGACTATATGCTAATGTTTGTAGCAACATTATTCATAATAGTCAAAAGTGGCAAACAACCCAAATGTATTTCAACTACCAAATGAGTAAATAAATATGTTTTACCCATACAGTGACATACTATTCAGGAAGGAAAAGGAACAAGCCATGAATATATTTAGCAGCATGGATAAAACTCAAAACATTATATTAACTGGGAGAAGCCAGACACAAAAGACAACATATTTTATGATTTCATTTGTATGAAATTTCTAGTAAAGGCAAACTATAAAAATAGCATATCTGTGGTTTCTTGGAGCTGGAGACAGGCCCAGGGCTGACCTCAAACCACCACCAAGGAATCTTTTTATGTAATGGAAGTTTTAAGACTGTTTTTGGGTAATAGTTTCACAATTGTATAAATTTACTAAAACTCTTCAATTTGTACACTTAAAATGGAACAATTCTATGATTTGTAAATTATACTGTAACAAAGCAAGACAAGAGAGCAAATTTTTAAAAAATCGTTAGGAGACTATTGCTCTATTCTACAAGAGGTCATGGTAACTTTGCTGGCATGGTGGAAGCTAAGATGAAGGGGATTTGAAGTATGTGAACTATATTTTGGTTTGGACTCAATAGGCCTTGGTAGCGGATTAAATATAAGGAAGAGATTAAGAAAAGGTCTGGAATTTTGATTTGGGCAACTGGGTGGATTGTGGTATGGTTAGTGTGATTTATTGAAATTACCTAGAAGCAAAGAGGAAGAAGTTTTGTTTTTGTTTTACAGTATTTCACTATGCTAATTTTAAGTTTCCTGTTTGATATCCATATGGAATTATCAAGTAGGAATTGTCTAGAGATAAAGACAGAATTCAGGTCTGAACATATGCTTTTGGGGGTAATTGACATATAGAGATATTAAATCAGTAGAATTTAATAACATCACTCAGTGAGAGTGGGATTAAAGTACAGGGTAAAAGACCAAATAAGAGACACACTAACATTTAGTGATGTAGGAGGAAGATAAACCATCAAAGGATATTGAAGAGTGGAAATTAAAGCAGGAGGAAAACATAATGTCACACACACAAAAAATCAGAAATGAAAGTAACTCAACATGAAGGCAATTTTCCACTGTTTTGAATCCTGCTGAAAAAGAGAGTAAGGTGAGGAATGTTTTCTGGGTTTAGCAATAAGCAGGCCATTGGTGACACCTGCAAAGATGCTTTCAGTGGTGAAGTAAAGAACTCTCGCTAAAGTGAATTGAGGAGAGAATGGGAAGTACATGGAAACAGGACTACAGACCAAAACGCTGAAAGGCTTTACTATGAAGCTGAGGAAGGAATGAGAGTAGTAACTACAAGGAAACATGGATGAACTTTTCTTTTACATTTCTTTCTTTCTTGGTTGCTGGCTTTTTTGCTTGCTTGCTTGCTTTCCTTCCTTCCTCTCTCTCTCTCCCTGTCTCTGTTTCTGTCTCTGTCTCTCTCTCTCTCTTTTAGAGAAAATTATAAAAGTATACTTGCGTTCTGGTATAGCTAGTGAGGTGCCATTGACACGGGACTGAGACAGTCTGTATTTGGATGGCTGTCATCACAGGTTTGCATTAGGGAAAATTTGGTCCTCTGAGATCAAAACAGAGAAGGACAAAATGCCCAGAAGCCGGAGATTATATAGCTGTTGGCCCTCAGGGTATCTCCAGGAAGACTGCTGTTTTGTCTGTAGAGGATCACATCAGAGCGAATTCTGGATTAGAGTGCTGCAGGTTTTAAATCTCTGGCAGTTCTGCTATGGTGGCCAGCATCAGAAATGACTCTCATCTCCTAGACTAGGCTTTGGGTGAGTTGGGGAACAAAATGAGGCCTGGGTAGTGCTTTCTCTGAGGATGCTTTCACAGAATGGAGGGGACTGTAGTTATGGACAATTCATAGAGAAATCTTTAGAGGTCAGGACAGAGAGGTTGCGTGGAGGAGATCAGGTCTGTTAAGCGCAGGGTACTCTTTGGTCTGGACTTTGAATTTGATGGCAGAAGTTGTCCCTGTGGCTAAAAGCTTATCATCTCCTATAGGACTAAATAGAACTTCATCACATAATGTTCTGAGCACCTGGATTTAAGTTTCATTTTTGGGATTTGAGTCAAGTTAATTAACTTCTCTGACTTCTTTTACTCATGCATACTGACAACAGTTCTCTTCTCATAAAGCTTTTAGTCATTACAAGAGATAGTACGTATAAAGAGCTAAAAATAGAGGCTGGAGCATAAATAAGCATTTAATAAATATTAGGGTTTTTATTATTAGAGGACTAAAATAATTGGAAATGCCTGCCCACTATCCTTTGCATTGTTTCTCTACATCCTCATATAAAGTGATTGCTCATGATTTCTGTATATCTACAAAGAGCCTAGAATCTTCAGTTGCAGCAAGAATTTTTTCAGCAAGAATTATTTTTCCATTTCCTTCATGTTTTTCATTAAAATAGAAATAACAATTTGAACTGTACATACAAAGAATTCAGTAATGAGTATGTTATTATTTCTACCAAAGGCTAATTAGAGAATCAAGAGCCTGCAAATTTGTGCCCTCCCCTCAGTCCCGGCTCCAGGCAAATAGCAAATATATTCCTTCCCCAAGTGAAAGACTAGTCCGTGGCTCCTACAGAGGACAAATCCAAGGGGCCAGAGCTGTGCTTCAGCCTGCAGCTCAGACACTTTAAGAAAGAGTGTATTATGCTCAGTCCTGTCCTTCAGAGAACAGCTCTTGCACTTGGCTACCTGGGTGGAAAAGAGCATTGAACTGTAGTTCCACAGTGATAGAAAAGAAAGACTCTTGTTGCCTATGTTCGCCTCCACCTCCATCGCCACATATGCTCCATAAGCCACAGAAGCTCCTGCCCTTTTGCTGTGAGGAAACTTCAGGTTTGATTCTGTCCATGGTCTGTCACTGGCATTGACAGAGACAGAGTTAGGCTGAGTCCAGCTGGGGACACAAGCTGGACATACTGACCTGCCTGTAAAGTATGTCTTCCCTTAACCCCAGGCTCACATTCCACTCCTGGTTCTGCTCTTGTTTTTCATGTGTTCTTTGATAAGGAAAGAAGTTGCTCCTTTGGTCCTCTGATTACCATAGCATGCCTAGTACTTCGTAGGCATTTGACAAATATGAAGCCATTAATCAAAAAATTAATTAAAATGAAAAACCCTTCCTGAGTTCTTTAGATCTTACGGAATCAAGAGATTAGTTTGGGGGTGCCTGGGTAGTTCAATTGAGTAAGGGTCTGACTCATGATTTTTGGCTCAGGTCATGATCTCAAGGTTGTGAGATCAAGCCTCATGTGGGGCTCCACTCTGGGTGTGGAGCCTACTTAAGATTCTCTCTCTCCCTCTGTTCCTCCCCTTGCTCTCTCTCTAAAAAAATTAATAAATAAAAGAGCCTAGTTTGTAATCCTCCTCTCTGCTGGTCGTTGGGATTGAGCTCCTCAGATGGTCAGTGTGGTGTTGATTTGGGGTTCTAGTCCCTCAGAATCAATTATCCTTATTCTTTTCTTCCTCTTACCTGATATTCACTACCTCCTGACTCCTACTAGCATATCATTCTTTCATCTCTGGTTTATCTAGGACCTGCTTCCAATAAATCCTTCACAGTAAGCATTCATAATTAAACGCAGAATCACTGAGCACAGATCCATAGAATTTCCCACCTTGTGCACTGCAACAGCCACTACCTACAAGCCACCAATTTTCAGTGTCAGGCTAAACTGGCTGAGGGATGGAGAGATTTAGGTAATACAGAATTTGATCAAAATATATAACTAATGGGGCACCTGAGTGGCTCAGTCCGTTAAGCGGCTGCCTTTGGCTCAGGTCATGATCTTAGCATCCTGGGACTGAGCCCCACATCGGGCTTCCTGCTCAGCGGGGAGCCTGTTTCTCCCTCTGCCTCTGCCTGCCTCTCTGCCTACTTGTGATCTCTCTCTCTCTGTCAAATAAATAAATAAAATCTTAAAAAATATATATATATGTATAACAAATATATGGGTAGGTAGATAAACTTAGCAATGTATTAATAGATTCCATGGCTTATAAATATCTTGAGAGGCAGTTTTCACAGTTAACCAAACATTACAAAATTTATACATCAGCAGATGAACATTGATTATAGCTACCCTGTATTGAGTGTCGATTCTTTGCCTGGTGCTCGCTCATTTAAATGCTCTATTGATATTTCTAGTGAATGCTTTTAACTATCCCATGGTAGATACTTTTATTTTCATTTTAATTTTAAAGAGGTAAGGAATAAAGCACAGATTATTAAGGAACTTGTTCAAGGTCACAGAGCCAGGATTTAAACCCAGGTGATCTATTTCCAGAGTCTTTAGTTTTAAAGCTATTTTCTTATTCAAATTTCCAGAAAAGAGACAAAGACAGAGAAAAGTATGTAAAGAGACACAGGTTATGCAGTATATACGTAAAAGAGCCACAAATCCAATTGGATCTAAGATTTGTCAAGAGGTTAGCTGGAATGTTGGTATCCTTTAAATCTATAGTCTGCAGGATCAATTTTTCAAATTTCAATAGAACTTTCTGCAATGACGGAAATTTTCTGTGTGTACTACACAATTCAATAGTCACTAGCCATATGAAGTTATTGAACACCTGAAACGTGGCTAGTGCAACTGAGGTACTGATGTTTTAATTTAATTTAAATGTAAATAGCCACAAATATCTAGTGGCTATGATATTGGACGGTATAGAACTAAACTATTGACTTACGGGAAACTTGGAGTAACTCTGTCTGGTCTCTATTCATGGCCAAGCATCCAGAGCTCTCTGTCCCTTGCACTTTGTTTAGTGACTTTTCTCCTTATTGTGATCCAGGCTCCTGTTCCATTTTCTCTAACGTGGGTCCTGAGATGCTCTTCAATAATATATGAATTCACTTAATTTTAATACAGAACATTGCTTGTGTGTGTGTGTGTGTCTTGTGAACATTCTTATTTGGGAGACTCTCCAACAGATTCTCATAAGGGTCATAGCTCAAACAATATTAAGAGCCATGATAGTCCTGTTTTTTCGTTTAATCCTTAACCCTTATCAGTTGTGGCTTGACTGGCCCAAAAAGTGATTAGCTCAGGTGCACATTTGGATATACCTTCCTGAAGATAATAGCAAATAATTGAAATAGAAGAGAGCCATGTGGCACCAAGAGTTTAATATTGATCTCTGTCACTGCAAGTGTTAGGTGTTAATGTATAGAATGGCCCACGGTCTATCTAGGCTTTACTCCGAGTACAAAATATAGATACTGGTGACTCACGGTGGAGTTTACTAGAACAGCCTCACAGAAGTATGGAATGCAAAGAAAGAGAAGTCTGTATGGAGGGACAGGGAAACTTAAGTCCAGTTGAATTTTTAACACCAGGGATATTGACTTCACCAATCTGAAAAATGTTTGGACCTTGTTTTTTGGAATTCTCCACCTGTGGAATTCATTTCATTTCATTCATTTAATTTCTTACCAAAGAAAAAGACAGGTCCTGAGTAAAAGAGACTGAAGGAGAAGAGTTGGAATATTTCTGAAAAGGAGCTAAAGCAATTCTTTTCTGGCTTCTCTGGGTATTATTTTTCTACTTCTTGCATAACAAATCCCACAAACATAGTGGCTTATAATACATATAATTTTTACTTTACAGTTCTGAAAGTCAGAAGTCCAACAAGACCCTTACTGGGCTGAAATCAAGGCATCAGCAAGTCTGCATCCCTTTCTGAAGACTCCAGGGAAAATTCTGTTCCACTGCCTTTCCAGCTTCTAGAGGCCACCCGTATTTCTTGGCTCTCAGTCCCCTTCCTTCATCTTCAGCGGTCGTGCTGTCTTTCTCATGCTGCTATCTCTCTGGTTCTCTGCAGCTGGGGAAATTTCTTCAGTTTTAAGGACTCATATGATTAGATTTGGCCTACCTTGATAATACAGGATAATCTTCTCCTTTTGAGATCCTTAGCTTAAATCACATCTGCAAAATCTCTTTTGCCGTGTAAGCTAACATATTCATAGTTTTCAAGAATTAGGATGTGAACATCCTTGGAGGACTTTATTCTGCCTGCCATAATGGGTCCTTCTAAAGTTTTTTTTGGCAGCCAGAGTAACTTCTCCCTCCATCACCTGCTGCAAGCTCAGGTCCTTTTAGTACCCACACACTCCCAGGAATGCAGAAGGTTAGAGCTTTACAGTTCTAAAAGAGTATCTTTCTTCCTCTGTCCCACATCATGCAGGTGGAAAAATTGAGTCCCAACGAGCATGATGTCTAAATCACCACAATTTAAGATCACAGTCAAGATACAGACACATACACACATCTGCATATCTGTGTTTAAGAGCAACATTTATGTCACATTTTTGCTTGCTAACATTTCCTTTCTGGTTATTGGCATCAGTGTTCATTACCCACATAAATGTACAACATAAAATTTTCCTTAGCAGTGAAGCAATTCAGCTAACTCCTTGATGTTTCTGGATGAATTATATCCCCACTGGGTGCAGGTGTTGATTGAAGTTTTTCTTTTTTCTTTCTCCTAAGTGTATTTTAGCATGTGATGGTCACTGATTTATTGCCTCATGGGGTAGGACAATCAGTTTCTCTATCAGATTGTGAATATAAATGTATTAGAATAATATTTAAGTCACTCCATCTTATGGCTACTATCTCAATACTTACAGCCACTGCTTCTAACTGAAGCTGTTTGACTTAATGAATTCTTCTCTTTTTGCCCGGTCAGACCTTCATTCCACTATGTCACCATTCAACCAAACTACTGATAGCCACCAGACCTTCACCTTGACTGGGATTCCAGGAATGCCAGAGAAAGACTTATGGATGGCCTTGCCCCTCTGCCTTCTTTACAGTACCATGTTCTTAGGTAATGTCATAATCCTTGTTGTCATCAAGGTTGAGCAAAGTCTCCATGAACCTATGTATTATTTTCTGGCTATGCTAGCTGCCACTGACCTCAGCCTTTCACTTTCTTCCATGCCCACCATGATTAGTGTTCACTGGTTCAACTGGCACTCAATAACCCTTGATGCCTGCATCACTCAGATGTTCTTTATCCATACCTTTGGGGGAGTGGAATCAGGTGTTCTGGTTGCCATGGCCTTTGATCACTTTGTAGCTATTCGCTTCCCTTTGCACTATGCTACCATTCTCACTCATGGAGTCATCGGCAAGATTGGAGCAATAGTCCTGCTACGAAGTGTGGGTGCAGTGCTCCCTGTACCTTTTCTCATCAAAAGGCTACCTTTCTGCCACTCCAATATCCTTTCCCATGCATACTGCCTCCATCAGGATGCCATGAGGCTTGCCTGCGCTGACACCCGTGTCAATAGCATCTATGGCCTGCTGGCTGTGATCTTCATCATTGTACTGGATGCCTTGATCCTTTAGATTTCTTACTTTCTAATCCTTCAGGCAGTACTGGGCATTGCTTCCCAAGAACAGAGACTCAAGGCTCTCAACACCTGCTTCTCTCATGTCTGTGCAGTATTGCTCTTCTATGTGCCTCTCATTGGCATGACTCTGATTCACCACTTTGGGAAGCACTTGTCACCAATAGTACACACTCTTATGGCCAATGTCTACCTGCTACTCCCACCTGTGCTCAATCCTGTTGTATACAGTGTTAGGACCAAGCAGATCCGGCAGAGGATTGTCCGAGTGTTCTGTGGGGACAGGATTGGCCCTTAATGGCATCTATGTGTTCTGTGCAGATGCAATCAAGTGACGGAAGAGTATCAAATTGGACAGTATCTGTTGGACAGTAGCACTGTCCAATAGAATTTCCTGAAGTGATGGAAATGTTCTAAATCTCTGTTGTTTAATGCAATAACCACTAGCCACACATAACTATTGAACACTTTAAACTTTGATAGTACAGACAAGGAACTGAATATTTAAGTTTTACTTTATTTTAATTGATTGAAATATAAATTTAAATAGTCACATGTAGCTAAAAGCTACTATATTGAATAGTATAAATCTAATGGGTTATAATATGCCTTTGCATAATGATTTTGATGAAAGCAATAATCAATCTTAGGTGGCTTGATAGATATGAATTCTCCTTAAAATGGTATATAACAGCTTATCAACATTTTTTTTTGTTTTATTTCTTTCAGTTATCTCTACACCCTTGTGGGGCTTAAAGTCATGACCCCAAGATCAAGAGTCACACGCTCTTGCAACTGAGCCAGCTAGGCACCCCACAGCTTATCAGTGTTTATATACAATAAAATTCAGTCTTTTTAGTATATGGTTCTAATCAACTTTAGACAAATGCATAGAATCAGGTAACCACCAGTGACATCAAGATATAGAAAAACTATATCACTGTTCAAAATTCCCTCATGTTACCCCTTTGCATCCATACCCAATCCCTGACAAGCACTCATTTGTTCTCCACGCCTATGAGTCTCTTTTTTGAGTGTCATGGACCCTGCACTGTGTAGTCTCCCGTGTCTGGCTCCTTAGCATGATACGGGTGGGATTCATTCACACTGTGGTGTGTATTGGTAGTTTATTCCTTTTTATTGCTGAGCACTATTTGATTGTGTGTCATTAACAATTTTTTCAAGAAAAATCCCCAGGTTGTTTTTGCTCCATTATAGTCACTCTGGGATTCAATGCTGAACATAGGACATTTTGGTTCTTTTACATTTTGTGTTTATTTATATGTTCTTTGAGTATTTTTTATAAAAATAAAGTGTGTATGTGCAATAGCCTGGAAGCAAGAGAGAAAAAGTTTAAAAAGAAAGTGGTGGATAAAGTATGAGAGCAAGGTGCACTCAATAAGCTGGAAGAATAGGAACCCCTGCATATATGTTAGATTTTAATTTCAACTTCATTTTTGTCCAAAAAGCTTTTCTGACATGCCTTTTGTACTTATGTTCCAGTTTCTCATGCTGTACCATAAGTTACTTATAGTATATCTTCCCTGCTAGTCTATACACTTTTTAAGAACAGGGACCCTTTTAACTTTATTTTGGTCTTTCCCAAGTACTTAATGTAGTTCAGAACATATGATGGACACTCAATATATATATTTTTTGAATAACAAATGAGTGAAAACTGTACTTGATCAAGCTTGATTTCATGCTTCCAAATTTCTTTGTTTCATTTAATATTAGTAAGTTTCATTTGAAATTTCCAGAGTCATTCATTTTTGCTGCTGGGAACCAGTAGAGAGGGATGGTATTTACATGTAAATATGAACATTACTTACTGTATAACTTTATGGAGTTACTTAATCTTTTCAGATATTCGTTGGGATAGATATCTTCCTCAGTGTGCCCAATAAAGATATAAGAGTATGGACCGGAAAATGTTTCAAGGAGAATTAAAAAGTCAGGGATTATTATATATGGTGGGAATTATTAATTCACGGCCTACTATGGAGAGGTAGATTCTGTTCAAAGAGGCTTAAACCAAACGTGGGNTGGGCATGCAGTTGGGAAGCAAGCAATCTGTAGAATGGATAGATTGAGGACCGTGTATTACAACCATATTTTCTGAAGGTATAGTGGAAGGAGTTGACCATAGGAGGCAATATAGCACAGAGTAAGAACTTTAGAGTAGGACAGACATGGACTTGAATGCCAACTCTGTAACTTGCTGACTTTTAGATGGGTAAAGTTATTCAAAATCTCTGAGTTTCAATTTTCTCATCTATGAAACAGTGGAGAATAATACTTAACCCGTAAACTTGATAATGAATAAATACAACAATGTGTTTAAAGGGCATAGTGCAATTTTTAGCATGTATCATGACTTCATCAAGTGCTAGTTTAATTATGCTTAGAAGGGTAGGTGGGCTGCAAATGTGACTCATGGAATAGGTTGGCTTCTTAGGAGGGGCTCCTGGGTAAGAGGAGAGACATGGGACTGGCCAGGGCACAATGAGACCTGTTAGGAATAGTATATATTGGAGGACTTGTGTGCACTCTTCTGATCCTGCTCTGACATTCAGGGAGCCTCCCTGGCTGAGACTCTGTAGCCCAAGGCAGGGTGAAGAGGAATGGTTGTAGTTATTGGACCAAAGCAGGCAGTTTGGGAAGATACCCATTACTGTCAGGCCCCAGGGCCAGGACTGTGTTTACAGCTCCTGATGTATGGAGCTTGCCTGGGCCTGGGATCAGGGTTTGAGGCTGTCAGGGAGATGCATCTGAGCTGTTATAGAGGAACATATTCTTATGGGTCCCATAATTCTTGCTCCACACAGTACACTCACTAATAAAGATAGCTCCCTGTTGCCTGGTGACTCCACTAATTTTTCTATAAAACCCCCACTCTTGGGAGCAGATTTAGTCCTTGCTCAGTGATGGGACTGAAGAGAAGTTGGTGGTGTTTTCTGCTGATGTGAACAGGTAAGAAGCGTGTGTAAATGGAAAGGGATGGGAGGCAAAGGNTGTGTGTAAATGGAAAGGGATGGGAGGCAAAGGGATTAAGGAGTGAGAAATGCTAGGAGAAAGAGGGAAGAGCAATGAATGATGGAAGCTAATGGATAGATTGAGGACCGTGTATTACAACCATATTTTCTGAAGGTATAGTGGAAGCAGTTGACCATAGGAGGCAATATAGCACAGAGTAAGAACTTTGGAGTAGGACAGACATGGACTTGAATGCCAACTCTGTAACTTGCTGACTTTTAGATGGGTAAAGTTATTCAAAACCTCTGAGTTTCAATTTTCTCATCTATGAAGCAGTGGAGAATAATACTTAACCCGTAAACTTGATAATGAATAAATATAACAATGTGTTTAAAGGGTATAGTGCAATTTTTAGCATGTATCATGACTTCATCAAGTGCTAGCTTAATTATGCTTAGAAGGGTAGGTGGGCTGCAAATGTGACTCATGGAATAGGTTGGCTTCTTAGGAGGGGCTCCTGGGTAAGAGGAGAGACATGGGACTGGCCAGGGCACAATGAGACCTGTTAGGAATAGTATATATTGGAGGACTTGTGTGCACTCTTCTGATCCTGCTCTGACATTCAGGGAGCCTCCCTGGCTGAGACTCTGTAGCCCAAGGCAGGGTGAAGAGGAATGGTTGTAGTTATCGGACCAAAGCAGGCAGTTTGGGAAGATACCCATTACTGTCAGCCCCCAGGGCCAGGACTGTGTTTACAGCTCCTGATGTATGGAACTTGCCTGGGCCTGGAAGCAGGGTTTGAGGCTGTCAGGGAGATGCGTCTGAGCTGTTATAGAGGAACGTATTCTTATGGGTCCCATAATTCTTGCTCCACACGGTACACTCACTAATAAAGATAGCTCCCTGTTGCCTGGTGACTCCACTAATTTTTCTATAAAACCCCCACTCTTGGGAGCAGATTTAGTCCTTGCTCAGTGATGGGACTGAAGAGAAGTTGGTGGTGTTTTCTGCTGATGTGAACAGGTAAGAAGCGTGTGTAAATGGAAAGGGATGGGAGGCAAAGGGATTAAGGAGTGAGAAATGCTAGGAGAAAGAGAGAAGAGCAATGAATGATGGAAGCTACATGTCAGCTCGGGTGAAGAAATGGAGGGGTGTGATGGAGCCTGGATAAAACTGAGATAGGGAAACAGAAGGATAAAGAGAAAAGGAGATAAGACTCAGAACTCTCTTCCTGTGGACAAGATTGTTCGGCCATCAGTAAATCTTACTAATTGAAGCTTCCTATTATTCCAGATCCTACTTTAGTAGCTAGCATTGAGAGAAGAAAAACAAGAATGCCCAAACTTTTGAGGAACTCACCTTCCAGGCAGATAAAGAAGATTACACCTGCTTATATAAATGACTAACTAATGTCAGCCATGCCTCAATATGAAGAATCAAATGAAAGGTCTAAGCACGAAGTGATGAAGAGAAGCAGAGGCAAAGTTTCAGGTTAATGTAGGCTGAGGCTGTCAGGGCAGGTTCCAGATTGTGAAGAGAATAGATTTCAGTGTTAAGAAATGACCAGAAGGNGATTTCAGTGTTGAGAAATGACCAGAAGCTTTGGGATTGGTAGATAACATGGATTGATTTTTACCATTATTGATGCCTGAAAGCAGAGATATTGACCTGTGGATCACTAAATTATTGAGTTGGGTGGATCTTACCCAAGTCATTTAATCTAGGCTTTTGTATATGAATTGGTAGACATTACCTTCTGGCCAGTCATATGGAGAAATGAAAATAGAAAGCACTAGCTTGTTCTTCTGGTTAGTGGACAGGGCATAAAAAACCTTGGTGAACTGAGGCAGTGAATTTTATCCTACAACTTGTTCTGGAGTATATGAGCTCACTGAACCAGAGAGGAATCCCTCTGCTCCTTCTCCTGTCCACATATCTACATTCCATAGGAAATACGTTCTCCAGCAGCAAAATGAGCCACTGTCTCCTCTCCTTCTACCCCCTCACATCATCCAATGTCATCTTTTTGTCCTTTATGAGATACGATTCAAAGAACAGAAGATAACTGGGTACCTGCTTTGTGGTCACCTTATCTCTAGATTACTCTTCCATTCCAAAACTCCTCTCTACATACACCAGAACATAGAGATACACACAATATAAACATATAAACGTTCACACACATTTCTAAACACACATGGATGCCACAAATATTCTTCTTTAAAGAAGCCGTGAGGACATTGTTTTCTCTTTTTTTCTCATCTCTATTTCTCCTCTAAATCATATATACATATATGTATGTATTATTAAATACATATATATACAACAGAGTATAAACAATTCTTATATTTTAAAAGACAGAAATCACATTGTCCAACTATTCAACTTCTCTCATAAGCTCAGCTTCTCTAAATGGTTTATGGTTTAATGAAAAATAATAGACCTTAGAGTTAATAGATCTGGTTTTGAATTTTGAATCTGTATCTGTTTTACGTTTGATCTATTGTTTTATCTTGCTAGGCCAATTTCCTTTCTTTAAAATAGGAGAAAAACATCTATATCCATTTTTCCTGAGATTATATAAAATTATATATAAGATGGCTGGTAAATGCTGACGTATACAAAGGATCTTAATTCATCTNAACATCTATATCCATTTTTCCTGGGATTATATAAAATTATATATAAGATGGCTGGTAAATGCTGACGTATACAGAGGATATTAATTCATCTCCTTTCTTCTTAACCTACCCTTCTTCTTCCAATCAGTGAGAGGCTATTACTCTCCTTAGTCTCCCTGGTGGCTAGGGAAATGATTTCCCTCAGGCTTCTCCTTCCCTCAAAACTTCCAGGCTCAATATATATTTCTCTCACCTATTCTTTATCCATATCCCTATCATCTGTCATTTATTTATCCACCCATCAATATATCTAATGTAAATTAGATTATTTGAGTTTTTATCATGTACCAATCACTAAGCTTATCTCTAGAGAAAATACAAAGATGAACACATATGTTTTATACTACCAGAGAGCCAGCATTCTAGAGGGAGAAAGAAATGTGATCAAGCAATAGAATTTGAGTGCTATATTAAAAAAATATATGTAAAGTACTATTGAAGGAGAGTTGATAGATTGATTTGGTGTTGCAGAGAGATTCTTGGATGGTTATCACAGAGGAGATTCACTCTTTTTTAGAAAAAAATTTAACAGTGGCTTTATTAGGTGAATGATTGAAAACATTCAACATTAAATTCAATTTACTTCACATTAATGTTTGCAAATACATTATTAGCAATTCTTAAATATTTCAAATCAACCAACCTAAGGACAGAAGGCCTGCTTATAAGTCTTCTGAAGTGATGTGAAGACTGAAAGGAGCCTAGGACTTGAGTCCAGGTCTCTAACCACCCTTGCCATGGGTCACACTTATGATATTTCTGGCAGGATCAGGAAGGGGTCAGCACCTCTCAACCTTGAAGTACCCTTATATGAGTTCACCAGTGATGACATAATGGTTGTTGATTAGAGATTCACTCTTAATATCTGTGTTCATCAGGTTGAGGAGAAGAAGAATGAAACAGAAATCTCAACAGCCTTCTGTTTTCCTGTCTGGCTAGTCTCCCCTTATGTCCCCATGTGGTAATAGCCCTTCATTAATATTTTGCATTGGCTTCTCACACTCTTTATTCCACAGAGTTGAGGGAGTTTTGAATGCAGATACTGTTCTTTATTCATTTCTGTTTCCCTGGCCATCAGGAGTAACTGACATTAAAATAATCAGAGTCTAAATGGCTGACATAACTCAGAATGTTTGTAATACATATTTCATTTGGTGTTAGTTTTCCTGATTCTTAGTGTTTTTTCCAACCATGTATAACATAATAATATTAAATATTATAGCAGAAAGCAATTAGTCTTTTTTTTCCCCCTTTGGAGTAACAAGTGGTCCTTTCTATCACCATCTTCGGTAGCCTTGAGAGGGGGAGAAAATAACCAACAATCCCTTATATTTATATTTATATAGCAACTTATAGGGCCTAGTACTAGCAAATTCCTTTCATCCACTCCTATACAAGATAGAAAACCCACACACTGAAAAATAAGAATACTTATGGCTGGCCATATCCACACAACACATGGGCTGAGTATATCATTCCTTGCTAGCTCTTCATTGATGATTAAATGCCATATCATACAGATTTTAAAATCAGCGATGATGACACCAGCACTCAGTGAACAAGTCCTAAATAGAATTGCAATGGTCATCTTAAATATAGATTCCAGACTCTGCCTCCTTTATAACAATATCTCTCTTTTCTATGCAGCTGCCAATCTATGCACTTTCTCACTCAGTGAACTACTTGATGTTCCAATATGTGATGTCACCTCAGCCTTCCATGTCCTGGAGTGATTCCCTTTTAGTTATTAGTCCCTACTTCCATCCCACCCATGCTTTTTAAAAAGTCATTCATCACATATTGCTGAGTGCTTCCCATGAATTTCATATGGGAGTTTTGTCTAGGCTTACCTACTTTCCCTAGATTAGGATGCCCGAAATCATGTATTCTCGAATACTGTTTGGAATTTTTCACAGAATTCATTAGAGCAGTCTACTCACAGTGAGTTGGTCCAAAGTCACATGCTAAATATCCATGGAAAGGAGTAGAAACAAGTATCCCAAGATGTAAGATGAAGAAAAGAAGATCTAGACCTAGTTATTTCAGTAGACCTGGAAAAGTACACAGAGAAACAGAATTAGAAAACAAGATAAATTCAAGTCCCATACACATGTGGAGTGGGGAAGGGAGAAATTATAGGGACTATTCCACTATAGGAAAAGGAGCAAAGAAACTCTGATACCAAAAGGAGACTTCTAATAGAGTCTATTAGGAGGGTGTAGTTGATGATAGAGGTACAAGAATACCTCTGGATACAATATCCCAGGCCTGCTTCTAGCAAGGACATTATGGAGTATGCTATCATACATGCCCAGTGGCTCTCGTGTGCTTGTCCATTGTTTCTTAAGCAATTTATACAGCTTGGAGACTTAATGCAAAGACCCATCAGTTGTAATTGTGGTTGTTGTTGTTTTGTTGGTGTGTCTGCATGTGTATGACATAAGCCTATATGCATTTCCTACTTCAAGCCGCAGGACTAGTCTGGGCAGTAGGGTGGGGATGAGCCTAAAGAGATTGATGGTTGTAGTTGGGAGAGGGTAGAGGAAGAAAAATGGGGCCAGGTTCTGACAAGAAAAATTCAAGATATTGTGGAGTTATGCGCTAGGTACCATAACTGGACTGGGAGCTTTGAATCTAGAGAAACCACTGTGTAATTTGGGAAGAGTTTATAAAAGAGTTAGAGCTTGACAAAAGGATCAATATGACAAACATTGTCCTTGTGTCTCTCATTTCAGGATGTGTTCTCAATCCACCATGGTAATTTTCAATAACACCACATCATCTTCGCCAAACTTCCTACTCACTGCATTTCCTGGGTTGGAACTTGCTCACGTCTGGATCTCCATCCCTGTCTGCTGTCTCTACATCGTTGCCCTCTTGGGAAACAGCATGATTCTGTTTGTCATCATCGTTGAGAGGAGTCTCCACAAGCCCATGTACTATTTCCTCTCCATGCTGTCAACTGTTGATCTATGTCTGACCATCTCAACCCTTCCCACTGTACTTGGGGTTCTCTGGTTTCATGCCCGGGAGATTAGCTTGAAAGCTTGCCTCATTCAAATGTTCTTTGTGCATGGCTTCTCCTTCCTGGAGTCCTCAGTGCTGGTAGCCATGGCCTTTGACCGCTTTATGGCTATCTGTAACCCACTGAAGTATGCCATTGTCTTCACAGACATGATAATCTTGGTGATTGGACTGGTCATCTGCCTGCGGCAAGTTATTTTCATCTTTCCCATGGTTCTAGCCTTGAAGAGTGTATCTTTCCATTCAGGCAAAGAGCTTTCCCACCCATTTTGCTACCATCCAGATATGATCAAATACACATATTCCAACCCCTGGATCAGCAATTTTTTGGGCATGTTTCTTCAGCTCTACCTGACTGGCACTGACTTACTGTTCATTCTTTTCTCCTACATTCTGATTCTCCGAACCGTCTTGAGCATCGTGGCCCGTAAGAAGCAGCAAAAAGCTCTGAGCACTTGTGTCTGTCACATCTGTGCTGTCACTGTTTTCTATGTGCCAATGATCAGCCTGTCCTTTACACACCGCCTTCTCAGCTCCACCCCAAGAGTGGTCTGTAGCATTCTGGCCAATGTTTACTTGCTCTTACCTCCTGTACTGAACCCTATCATTTACAGCTTGAAGACCAAGACGATCCGCCGGGCTATGCTCCGGCTGCTCCAATTTAAGGGCTCAGGGGGCCCCACTGTGAGGGGTCGTAGAGGACGGTGGGATTGAAGGGGAGATAAATTATGTTTAAGCAGGAAATGGATTTGGGTCTGTGCCATCCTCAGACATTTTGGTCACTAAGGCAATTTCAACTAAACCATTGGAGCTGAAAGAGGAGAATACTCTTCCCCTAAACTTACTGAAGAGTTAAAACAAAACAACAAAAACACAACACTACAGTTCAAAACCAAATTAATTGTGTTTGCCCCTCAATCATTTAAAACAATTACAAGGAACTCCTGTGCACATTAAAAACACAATAAGATAATTTTATTCTAGTTGAACGTTTTAATTATCTGCTTAAAAATGATAATTCTTAGACCAAAAATAAATGACTATAATTTTATGTCTACATATAGATGACCAAAAATCATTTATTTCTGTGGTCAAATTTCCCAAGGGGCATCACAGATGTTTCCTTGACCTGGTAAATGAAAGAGTTACCTGTGTGCAAGGACGTGCACATTGCAATTTGTAATTTAAACCTCTAGGGAATTCTTGCACACTGGTTTCAGTTCCTAAAGTCACCTCTAGGGAGCCCCATCTCCCTCCAGATGCACTCCCTGAACTTCTATCTTTTCCTGACTCCTCTTTCTCCTTTGCAAAAGTAGAAGCTGTCACAGAACTAATGGCTACTTGTTATACCTCCAGTGAGTCCAATATCTAAAGTTACGTATTGACTTTCGTGATTTTTCCCGTTGTCTAGATATTCTAATTACAGTTCTGATTCTGTTTCCATAGCCCTTCTTCCATGTTGTCTCTGCCTGAGGACAGTGCCTTTTTTTCTCTTGTTTTACCCTTGTTTCTTGGGTAGTTATTTTTTACCTACCTGTTGGGCTTCTTGACCTTCTGTGGTTTACTTGTCATTGTAGAATTGCACAGTGACTTTGATGCTTTTTAGTAGGAAATCTTTGGATTACCTTTCTTAGCAATATTTGTTTTGTCAAGAAGTAACCTCACTAGTGAGTTGATGGGCTTTGGGGGAATTCTCCTGTTTTCTTTTACGTAGAGTTATGAAACTTTGTCCCACTCAGGATAATTCATGTCTCAGCACAGGAAACCAAGCACCTGTCTCCTCTCCTGAGCACAGGAGATCTAAGCCACCTGTCTCCACCTGTCTCCTCCTGTCTCCTCTCCCTATATCAACTTCCTACTCCTGGCAGACAGGAAATACCTCTCCTGAGCACAGGAGATCTAAGCCACCTGTCTCCTCCTGTCGCCACCTGTCTCCTCTCCCTATATCAACTTCCTACTCCTGGAAGACAGGAAATACCACTGGTATTTCTCTGGTAAAACTGGTGTTTTCCAGTTTAAAACTGGTAAAACTCTGGTGTGTTTGCCTTGGCCTATTGTTCAGCTCAAGCACTGACAATATTGTGATTCTGCTTTGCCCAAACCAAGAGATGCCAGTCTCTGATCCTGGAATCAACCTGGGCAAAGGAGACACGCTGGACCACACCCTACCCTAACCATCCAGACTTTTCTTCATCAGTTCTTACCAATGGCTCTTTAATTGCTTCTTTGGAAGACTTTCTAAAAGTTTTTCTTTGTAGATCCCCAACTCCATTTACAATTCATGAATTTAAAAACATCTGGGAAAACGCTTTTTAAAAAAAAAATTCCTGTTTGGGGCCAAAACTCATTGGCATTAAAAGCTAACATAAACTGATACGAATGTATTTATAGTCATTATTTATTACACATTGAATGAATATCTGCACATTTCACTTCAGAAATACAGCTGTGCTTGAATACAGGGTAATGCCTCCAGGGTTTAGGGCCTTTTTAGAGTATAGCAAATTCTGAATTCCAAGAGGTTTAGTTGAACAGTTGTAGAAATGTGCAAGCATTCCTCCAGCTTTATGATGGTCAATATTTAAGGCCGTCTGCTGCATGTGTGTTCATCTTTTATTATTCCAAATGTGCTTTTCATATCTGGCTCGAAAGGCAACTCACCTGCTCAACACCAAAAACACTGTCATCAGTGTTCTTCATCCCCATAGCGATTGTTAATAGGACATGAATCTGTGTTTTGTTGTTATTTCAAGGAATGTATTTAATATATTTGGAGTTTGTTCTGATTATAAATGTCATCTCTGATTATAAATGTCTGCTTATAAATGTATAATTATACACACCTACATATACTATATATAATTAAAATTTTGTGATTAAAAAGATAACAAAAATCATTCATAATCCTACTAATGAGAGAGTTTATGACATATAACTGAATCTTTTTTTAGTAGCCAACATAGGTGCACACACATACTTTTTTCTTTTTCTTTTTTTTTAAGATTTTATTTATTTATTTGACAGAGAGAGAGACAGCCAGCGAGAGAGGGAACACAAGCAGGGAGAGTGGGAGAGGAAGAAGCAGGCTTCCCAGCAATCAGGGAGCCTGATGTGGGGCTCGATCCCAGGACCCCGGGATCATGCCCTGGGCTGAAGGGAGATGCTTAATGACTGAGCCACCCAGGCACCCCCCACATACTTTTTTTCTTGAGATNTTCTTTGAGTATTTTTTATAAAAATAAAGTGTGTATGTGCAATAGCCTGGAAGCAAGAGAGAAAAAGTTTAAAAAGAAAGTGGTGGATAAAGTATGAG
Organism: Ailuropoda melanoleuca; assembly: GCF_002007445.2. Classification (NCBI taxonomy): domain Eukaryota; kingdom Metazoa; phylum Chordata; class Mammalia; order Carnivora; family Ursidae; genus Ailuropoda; species Ailuropoda melanoleuca. The sequence goes on from NC_048225.1 coordinate 57,142,402, forward strand.
AGCAAGGTGCACTCAATAAGCTGGAAGAATAGGAACCCCTGCATATATGTTAGATTTTAATTTCAACTTCATTTTTGTCCAAAAAGCTTTTCTGACATGCCTTTTGTACTTATGTTCCAGTTTCTCATGCTGTACCATAAGTTACTTATAGTATATCTTCCCTGCTAGTCTATACACTTTTTAAGAACAGGGACCCTTTTAACTTTATTTTGGTCTTTCCCAAGTACTTAATGTAGTTCAGAACATATGATGGACACTCAATATATATATTTTTTGAATAACAAATGAGTGAAAACTGTACTTGATCAAGCTTGATTTCATGCTTCCAAATTTCTTTGTTTCATTTAATATTAGTAAGTTTCATTTGAAATTTCCAGAGTCATTCATTTTTGCTGCTGGGAACCAGTAGAGAGGGATGGTATTTACATGTAAATATGAACATTACTTACTGTATAACTTTATGGAGTTACTTAATCTTTTCAGATATTCGTTGGGATAGATATCTTCCTCAGTGTGCCCAATAAAGATATAAGAGTATGGACCGGAAAATGTTTCAAGGAGAATTAAAAAGTCAGGGATTATTATATATGGTGGGAATTATTAATTCACGGCCTACTATGGAGAGGTAGATTCTGTTCAAAATGAGGCTTAAACCAAACGTGGGCATGCAGTTGGGAAGCAAGCAATCTGTAGAATGGATAGATTGAGGACCATGTATTACAACCATATTTTCTGAAGGTATAGTGGAAGCAGTTGACCATAGGAGGCAATATAGCACAGAGTA
>NC_048225.1:57143285-57147830 GCF_002007445.2 Ailuropoda melanoleuca
TCTCATTTTGTTTTCCAAGGTCCTTATGCTTGTGCCTATAATTGGGTTTTCATATTCAGTTTTGCTACTGCGGATAAATGCAATTTGTACATTATAAAAGAAATGATGTTAGCCTTCTTTTCTTGCTCAAGAGCATTTTATTTTATTTTTAGAGGCCAGTCAAGCATGCTCTTTTACAAAAAATTTTATTACTTTGTGGGAGTGCTTTTTATATTAAAGAATATAGCCTTCTTTTGTGACATGTATGCAAATTATTTTTACTCTTAGGTTATTTGTACTTGTCTTTGCTAGTGATGGTGTCACAGTTGGGTTCTCACTAAGGTGAACATTTGTGTGCAGTTTATTTGGAGAGTGCTCTGAGGTTAAAGACCTGTGTGGAAAGAATGAACTAGAACTAGTGGGCCAAGAAGTTGGACTCCTTGCAATTGTTGTAACAAAGACTACATCACCTTTGGGAATCACTACCTCTAATCCTGCAGAATTCACAGTTGTGAGAACAGAAGGCACAGCATTCCCTGTGACCCATGTATTCTTTTTGGGGGGGAGGTTGTCAAAGTACATATAAAGGCCTTTGATTCAATGTGAACATACAAGAAAATCTCCAGCAAAAACATAACATGAGGATGGAAAACATTAAAAAGAAAAAAAAAACCTTAATCCAGGAGGTCAGACATATTGCTATCAGTTTAATGGGAAGTCTTGGATTAAAGGTTCCCAAGATTTTGAATTTTTAAAAATCTATATTAAACATATTGTTGTGAAATTTTAAAGCATTAGTGATAAAAGTAGAATGATAAGTGATTTTAGAGAAAAATGAATGAACATCTAAAAATAATCTAAGTTTGACTGCAAAGCAAATAAAATTAGATGTGGGTAAAAAATTACAATAGCTAGACAGGATTTTAGAAGACAAAAGAGCTAATGTTTTCTAAGTACTTAGATATAATTAATTTAACCTAAGAAGTTATTTGAGGATGGTTTCCAGTAAACCAAGTGAATTAATAGAAGAAGAATACATGAGCCCTAATAAGTGGTGTAAAACCATAAGGTAATTAAAGTAAGTCCCAGGAGGTCACATGTGCAGCAAGCCAGAGGATATCAAGTCTAGTTTGGAAAAACATGAGGGAGAACTCTAATAGGGCAATGTCTAGAGGAATACATAGGAAGTCTAAGATGTGCATAATGCTTGCAAATTTAAAACAATATAAGAAGGTGATGAGGGCAAAATAATTCAAAAATAAAATTAATTTAAAAACTGAAGAAAATTTAAGTAACTGTGGAAATAAAATGGGTATGAAATAATTATGTACTATGTATATTCCCATTGTCATAAAATTAAGACATACAAAGAGTAATTTGTATATCTTCAACTTTTAAAGAAAAAGTATGAAAGGTTTCTCAGTGGTGATAAAACAATATAAACAATTTAGAAGTAAAAATGTAGTCATTGGAAGGAAATTTTGTGGACAGAAATGTCATTTTACTAAGTCAGAAGTCAAGATATATGCTTATATTTCTTTGAATAACAAAACAATTATAAGCATACTGTTTAACTGTTTACCATAATTAATAAAGAATTCAAAATACTGATACAAACATATGAAGAATAGGGAATTCTGGTTTCTGGTTCCACATGTAAGGAGCTTGGAAATTGCTTCTCCATCCTGAAGTGATTGAAAAATCAACAACTCTCCTAGAAGTACTGGGAGGTGAGAACACAGGACAAACCCCTGCACCCAAGATTGGAGAGACAGAAAAATGAATACAAGGAGTCACAGTTTACTGGAGCAGAGATTCATTAGCAGAAACCACTTTGGGAACTAATGCTGGTGTAGGAAAATAATAAAGACTGAATAATAAAGACTAGACCAGAAATAAATGAAATGGAAAATAGACAAATAATTTAAAAATTGACAAAACAAAGAATTTCTTTTTTGAAAATATAAACAAAATTGATAAACCCTTGGCTAGACTAAGGAAAAAAGAGAGAAGCCTAAAATCAAATTAATGTCAGACACCAAGCCACAGATTAAAGAAGCTCAGAGTACATCAAGCAGGATAAACATCAAAAAAACTGTATTTAGGCTTATCATTTTCAAACTACAGAAAATCAAAGATAAAAAAATCCTAAAAGAATTCAAAGGAACAAAACACCTTACCCACATGGGAACAAAGATAAGACATATATCTGACTCAGAAACCTTCTGCTAACTTTGGACTTTATTGTTTTGTTTTGTTGTTTGTTTGTTTTTCTGATTCCTTGGGTTGTAAAGTTAGGTTGTTTATTTGACAGCTTTCTTTTTTAATATAGGTGTTTATTTCTACAACCTTTCTCTTAGTACTTTTTTTTCTTGCATCCCATAAGTTGTGATGTGCTATGTGTGGTTTTGTTTCCATTTGTCTGGAGATATTTTGCAACTTCTTAAATTTCTTCTCTTACCCAATAGTTGTTTAAGAGTGCCTTTAATTTCCACGCATTTGTGAATTTTGCTATATTCTTTCTATCATTGATTTGTAGTTTCATTGTGTTTGGAAAATATACTTGGAATGATTTCAATCTTCCTAAATTTGTTAAGACTTTTTTTGTGACTTAACATGTGATCTCTTGGAGAATGGGACATGTGCACTTGAGAAGAAAGAGTTGGGGAGAATGCTCTGCATTTACCTATTAGCTCCACTTTTTCTATTGTGTCATTTCTGCTGTTTCTTTATTGACTTTCTGTCCATTGCAGTGAGTGGGGTATTGAAGACTCCTACTATCCCTGTATTATTATCTATTTTTTCCCTTCAAATCTGTCAATGTTTGCTTTATCTATTTAGGTGCTTTATGGATGGGTACATGTATTTTTGTAATTGTTATATCTTCCTGTTGAATTGACTCTTTTATCATTATACGAAAACCTTTTATGTTTCTTGTGATAATTTGGAAGTGAAAATCTATTTTGTCTGATGTAAGTATAGCCATCCCTGCCCTCTTTTAGTTGGAATTCACAAGAAGTGTCTTTCAATACTACTTCATATTCAGCATATGTGTGTTCTTATATCTAAAGTGTGTCTTCTGTAGACAGCATATAGCTGGGTATTACTTATCCATTTAACCACTTTGCAGCTTTTGATTGAGGAATTTAGTCCATTTACATTTAGTAAGGTAAGGACTTACTATTTCTATTTTTTACTTGTTTTCTGTCAGTTTTGCATTTTCTTGTTTCTCTTTATTTTTTGCTTATCTACTGGAGAGAGAGAGAGAAAGTGTGTGTGTGTGTGTATTTATCATGGGGCTTGTACCTAGCAAGCATAGGTATAGCAGTCTGTTTTAAGCTGATAACTATTAACTAACTATAACCATATCTCTATAATCTACACTTACTTTCCCCAGCATATTTTATGTAATCGATGCCAATTGTTTCTTCGTTCTACATTATCTTTCCATTAGCAAATTTCTGTGGTTATAGTTATTCTTACCATTTTTGTCTTTAAATTTATATACTAGTGTTAAAAGTGATTTACACACTACCAATACAGTATTCTGTTTCTCTTTATATTTATCTTCAGCAGTGAAATTTTTTTCCATTTGCAAGATTAGCGAGATATTTTACTTTTATTTTTTTACTTGCTTAACATCCTTTTTTCAAACTGAAGAAATCTTTGAAGTTCTTTAACTTGAACTTCAACTCGAAAAACTTGTTCTTCAACTTGAAGTTCTTCAACCTGAACAACTTGAAACAATTCTTCTAAGGCAGGTCTAATGGTGACAAACTCTCTCAGTTCTTATTGAGGAAAGTCTTTATCTCTTTTTTATTCTTAAAGGACAGATTTGCTGAACAAAGCATTCTAGCTTGTAGTTTTGTTTTGTTTCTCTCTCTCAGTACTTAGAATATAAACTCCAACTCTCTCCTAGCCTGCAAGGTGAGAAATCTGCTGATAGTCTTATAGGGGCTCTCTTGTATAATAATAATAATAATAATTCAAATATAATAATAATTCACTTTTTTTCTTGCTGTTTTAAAATTTTCTCTTTGTGTTTGACTTTTGATAATTTAATTATAGTGTATCTCTGTAAACTTCTTTGGATTTAATGTACTTATGTTTCTTTGGGATTCATAAATTTGAACATCAGTAACCTTTTTAGATTTGAGAAGTTTCAGCCATTATATCTTTAGATAAGCTTTCTGCCCCTTTCTCTCCTAGAACTTCTATAGTATGTGTATCAGTTCTCTTCATGGTGTTGTATAACTCTTCCAGGACTTCTTCACTATTTTCATACTGCTTTTTTTCTTTTTGTTCCTCTAATTGCATAATTTCAAATAACTTCTCTTTGAGTTCCCTCACTTTCTTTTGTTTATCCAGTTTGCTGTTGAAGCTCTTTATTGAATTTTCAGCTCAGTAATTGTATTCTTCAGCCACAGGATTTCTCTTTGGTTCTTTTCTTATGGTTTCTATTTGTTTAGCGAAATTCTTTTTGTTCTTGTACTGCTTTCCTGATTTTGTTTGTCTATTTGTGTTCTCTTGTAGTTCATTGAGTTTCTTTAAGATGATTATTTTTAA
>NC_048225.1:57147930-57148797 GCF_002007445.2 Ailuropoda melanoleuca
GGCAACATATGTGAGAACAAGGGAGGATGAGAAAAGAACAAGGCAGCATAATAAACAACTGACCTACGTGCCACTTTATGGGCTAGCATCAGTTCCCTAGTGACCAGGAACTGGTATAAAAGCAAATCGTATGTGCTAAATTTATGTTTATTTGTAATGTACCTTTTAACACTTTGAAATATTTACAGCTTCTTTAAATAATGTCCACAAGTTATCTTCAATAATATTGCTTTCATGCTAGCACAAAGGAGTAGCCAGGCACCAGTTATATTACAATGTATCTCTCTGATGTAAATGTTTCCTTTTATTCCTGTTTTTCCACTTGTAACTAACATTGACTCTGCAAGATTCCCTCAGGCATGCAGATTGGAAAGCAAGCCAAGGTTTGCAGAATGGGATTGGTGCTGGCACGAGGCAATCACCCATGGGTAGCAGTTATCCTCACATAGTCCGTTTCAGTCCTTCATTCCTTTAGCCTCTAGTTGAGAAAGGTCATTTGTTTTTATCCAACAAATACTTACTAAGAATCAAATGGGTGAAAGCGTCAAGGAACACCAAGATAAACAGGAAATATGCCCTGACCACAAAGAGATCAGTGAAGTGGGAGGAACAGATGTGAAATAAATGTCAAATAAATACTCATATGATAAACTTGCAAAAGGTCATAAAGCAAAGCATATTCTATATTGGATGTAAGGTGAAGAAATGTTCCAGGAAAGGATTCTAAAGGACATGATATCTAATTTAGAATTTGGACAAAGGCATGCAAGGAAGAGTGTTTTTATGAAACGTAAAAGCAAAACACTTGAAACAGCATAGTATTCTAGAAATTGAAAGAAGTTGCCTGGGACATAAAGAGGAGAGTTC
>NC_048225.1:57148835-57156730 GCF_002007445.2 Ailuropoda melanoleuca
GTATTCTAGAAATTGAAAGAAGTTGACTGGGACATAAAGAGGAGAGTTCGTCATAGAAATTTAGGAGACTGGTAACTAACATCCCTCTCTAGCCAGGATTATACTGCGATCATTATTAGAATTGTTTAGTCCTACATTTTCTCTTTTTTGTTCACTACATAGAAAAAAATACATTACTTTCTTCGCAACATTTCTCTTCATCTAAAATGCTTACACCCTTATCATATCACAGAGTAAATTTTACGATCATTGTGGATTTTAAACTTCTAATTTGTGGCCTCATTAAGTATTATGGAAATAATAATACTCCTAGATGGTAAAAATAATCAACAAATCTAAAATACTAACTGTGGTTCTACTATAACTTTTACAATCCCTTTTACAAAGTTGGCATACCATTTTACAATCCCATCAGCAGTGTACAAAGGTAAAATTTCTCCCAAATCCTTGCCAACACATATTATATATATATTTTTAATTTTAGGCAGCCTATAGGTGTGAAATGGTATCTTGCTGTGGCTTTGACTTGCATTTTCCCAATGAAGAATGATGTGGAAATCACTTACACCTGCATTATTGAATTATAAAGATTTTCCCTAAATTCTGGTTGCATGTCCAGATATAGGATTTGCTAATATATCCTCTTATTCTGTGGTTGCTCTGTTGACTTTCTTGATGGTGTACTTTGAATCACAAACTTTAAAAAAAGTTTAAGTCCAATTAATGTATATTTAATGTATTTTTGTGCCATTTTACTGTTATAGCTCTTGTATAGAACTCTTTTATTTTGAAATAATTTGCATATAATGTGAGGTAAGTATCTAAATTCATTCTTTTGCATGTCAATATGCAATTGTTTTACCATCATTTTTGAAAGCAATGCAATTTCTTAAAGGTTAAATATTAAATAACTGCACATGTATCTGTAGTGTGATGTTTTGATCTGAACCTATGTTAATACATATAATTTCCAAGTTCATAGAGTGTCACTATCCTAACAAAATATGTATAAGAAATAGAGGCTGATAAATTTCTGTTTCCTTCTTGTGTGCTGAGTCTAGGGAAAACATCTAGAATATTTATATCCATCTACTGATGAATATATGAGGAATAGGTATATTTTCATGTTCCTGTATCCTACTTACATGTATTCTGATATTATTCCTGTCCACACCTTACAAAATGTTTTATTTTAATCCTAAGAATTTTTGCAGAATAGGTGGAATCACAAGATTTCCATTGACCCAAATGACTAGACAAATGGCTACACAAATACACATTTAAGGAAACTAGTTTTTGCCATTGCAGGAAGGCTCTTCTGAGACCCACACCCTCATCTCCCTTTCCTGCAATGTCAGTCTTTAGCACCTCGGAAGTGGAATGTCTACCTTCTTCCTCATTGGGATCCCAGGCATGGAGCATGCTCACATTTGGGTCTCCATCCCCATTTGCCTCATGTACCTCCTTGCCATCTTGGGGAACTGCACCATCCTCTTTCTCATAAAAACAGAGACCTCTCTGCATGAACCTATGTATTATTTCCTCTCCATGCTGGCCTTTCTGACCTGGGACTGTCCATCTCTTCCCTTCCAACCATGCTGAGAACCTTCTTGTTCAATGCCACTGGAATTTATCCTGATGCCTGCTTTGCCCAGGAGTTCTTCATTCATGGATTCTCAGCTATGGAGTCATCAGTACTTTTCATCATGTGCATGGACCGTTTGATAGCCATCTACAGTCGTCTCAGATATACCTCCATCCTGACCAGTGCCAGAGTCTTTAAAATTGGCCTTGTATCTGCTATTAAAAGTATCTCATTGGTCTTCCCTTTCCCCTTTATTCTAAAGAGACTGAAATTCTGTAGGGAAAGCCTTCTATCCCACTCCTACTGCCTCCACCAGGATGTCATGAAGCTGGCCTGTTCTGACAACAGGGTCAATGTCATCTATGGACTGTTTGTGACCCTAACTGCTATGTTAGACTTGGTGTGCATTTCTGTGTCTTACACGTGGATCCTGAAGATTGTTCTGGGCGTTGCCTCACACAAGGGCCACCTCAAGGTCCTCAACACTTGCATCTCCCACATCTGTGCTGTGCTCATCTTCTATGTGCCTGTCATCACCATGGCTATTATTCACCATTTTGCCAAAAATGCTTCCCCAGTTGTTAGAGTCATCGTAGCTGATACCTTCCTTCTGGTTCCCCCTCTAATGAATCCCATTGTGTGCTCTGTGAAGAGTCAACAGATTAGAAATCTGATTCTCATGAAATTATGTAAGAGACAAGGTTGATGAGAAACTTGACCTGCAATGAATGCCCAGCTTACTTGGCAATGTTTGAACAAATGTAGAGGTTCAAGAATGACAGCAAAGTAATAGAGACTGACAAAAATGTATATTTCATATACTCGGCAGGCCCTTCAAGTTTCAAAGTATTGAGTTCATTTAGCAGCAACAACATCCAACACAGCTTGGGGTTTATAATACATTGACCACTACATTTTCTACCTCCTTTTTCCCTTTTACCGCTCCACACAACCAGCTATATGACTATATCAACAATAGCTACAGAAGTACCATCTTATTTTGATTCAATAAAATTTTCTATTTATTATTCTAAAAAAAAAAGGAAATTAGTATGTCCATTTGGGAAAAAAGCAAACATAACTAACTCAGGCATGATCAGCCCTGACTGAAGTGAACAGAAAGATTAATCACACACACACACACACACACACACACACACACACAGCATCAGCATCCCCTAAAAACCTATTTTGTGTGCATTTGTGTGTATATTTGTGTGTTTGTGTGTATGTATGTGTGTTCGTGTGTTGGGGGGTGATATATGTCTGTTTGTGTGTTTGTTTCATCAACAATTCAACTAAATCATAAAAATGCTCCTATCCTCATTTACTGTGAAACATGTACTAAATATAAATACAGTAGTAGATGAGCAAATATGTCATCAATTTACATTTTAAGTTCTCTGCAATATATTAGGGGCACCTGGGTGGCTCAGTCAATTAAGCATCAGCCTTCCTTCAGCTCAGTCATGATCTCAGGGCCCTGGGATCTAGCCCAGTGTTGGGCTCCCTGCTCAGTGGAGAGGCTGCTTCTCCCAATCCCTCTGCTGCTCCCCCTGCTTGTGAGTGCTCTTTCTCTCCCTGTCAAATAAATAAATAAATAAAATCTTAAAAAATATTAAATAAACTGCTTCCTTTAGTATGCATACTGGGTGAGCTGCTCCCTACAAATTTGTACAGTACTCTCTTTGCCAGTTAGATAGCAAACCAGCAATACTATTTCTTAATTGGCTACATCCTACATCAATGTGTATGTGATTGAAGTCAAATATTTTAATTTCTATCTTTGTCAGTGTCTAGCAAAGTACCTCAAACATATGGATCGGTTATCATATGTTTGTTAAAAGCATAGCAATCCTAGCATGTTTTGAAGACACGGATATAATGCATGATAAGAAAACCAAAGAATCCATTAAAGTTTGTCTGAAAATCCCCATTAATATAAAGTTCACTTCTTTTATGAATTAATTACTTGGATAGAAATTAAAATAAAAGCAAGCACAAATATAGTCGACAATCCTAAAATAAGTGGAGTAATCTCATGTATGTAGATAAGATCTAGTCAGGTCCTCACAAAAATTATCTAAAGTTTTCTAACTGAATTTTGTTTCACTTTTAATAAGTACTAATATTTAATCCACACTAAATCCTGAAAATTAGAAGGTCTGTATTACTAAGATAAACACTCCTTACTAGAGATGGTACTAAATCATAGTATCCTATGCAGCACAACATTCTTAGGTAAGACATTGCAGTGGCTCATAGAGAGGAAATAGAAGTTGCAGGAACCTGGGGAGCTTCATCATTCTTAAGTTCTAGAAGTCATTGTTAGCATCACCAATTCTTGCTCTTTTCATCTTTCTTCTTTGTTTAAATCACTATTCTGAATGAAACCCCCTACGTGGTGATAAATGGTCACAAGTTGGAGGGATAGGTAGTGGGGACACTTCTTACATCTCCACTAACAGAAAAGAGTGAAATTTCACTATGAACTTCACTTAGAGACTTAAGGAAAGGCCTGAAAAATATGAATTACTTGATATTCTTAAACCAGAACTGGTCGTAACACCCTTGGGTATGAACTCAATGTGATTGGCAAAACTGGTTCATGACATTACTACCATCACTGTGACTGGAATACACAAAGGAAGGTGTTTCTCTTCCTAGGAAGGTTGAAGAAATGGTATTTGGAAAAAATAGAACAAACCCAATTAAATAAAATAAAGGAAAATGAAATAAAACCAGTAGCTGTCTACTAGACCTGCCAAAGAGCGGAATGACATTATTGAGAAAAAATATAAAAAATATGATTTAAGAGAAAAATTATTAAAGAATACATAAGAAATGAACTTAAATAGCGGCTTTTAGGAATTTTATTGGGAGTTCTTAGAAAATGGATCCGTTATTATTTTACACCAAGAATTAGCAATGAGTGTACTTAGAGAATGCAATTCATCGTGGAAATGGTAAATCATTTTTAGAATGCTACATTTAAGAAAACAGACAAGTATGCTGAAATATATCATCTTAACTGATAGTGCCTACATAAGAGTCATGGAAAGCCCTCCTTTCAATCTTGGCAAGGCATTAGAATCACTTGGGAGCTTTTTAAAGTCTGGATAATAATGTAACATCACAGGCCAATTAAATCAGAATACAAAATTATTTTTAACCTATTATCCTATTGATGGATATTGGAGTTGTTTCCAAATTTTGGGTGTTATAAATAAAATTCTTGTAGATAATCTTAGAGATGTGTTTGCTTGTGGCAGCTGTGGTATTTATGTTATGGTATCTCATTATGATACGAATTTTTATTTTCCTAAATGCAGATTGAACTGTGAGAGGTCAAGTACACTTTTTTTTACATTACTAATTTCTAGGAGTTCTTTATATATCCTTTGTTATATATGTGTAATAAAGATGTTTATTCCTTGTGGATGGTTTGTCTTTTGGTCTTCTTAAAAGTGTCATTCAGTGAATGAAAGTTCTTCCCTTTTGTTAATTATAAGTGATTATTATTACTTCAGGGCTAATCTTTTTACGTCCTTGGTTATTCCAAGGTCATGAACATTTTTTTTTGTAATTTTTGTTCTACATGTTTTTTCCTTTTATATTTAATGCTTAGGTCTATCATCAAGCTGAAATTAATTTTGATAAATTTCAATATTTATTCATTTATTTTTGTATATAAGTTGCTCCATTTATTGAAAAGATCTTCCTTTTCCTATTAAATTTTGTCAGTGTCATTTTGTCTCTTCTTGTGTGTTGGTTTGCAACCTCAGGAACTTCCCAAGTAAAATCTGAAACTGGCCCCCATACACAGAGGGCAAGCAGAGACCAGAGAAAGAGGCAGAGCCCTCCACATTGGTAGGTGGCAGGTTTAACAAGCACAGAAACATATATGAGGCTTGTCTTGGGTAGTCGTAGGACGAGGAAATCTCCACATCTGTTCCCAGAATCTTAAAAGTTTATATAAAGGCGAGTTCATGGGTTCAGTCNTGTTCATGGGTTCAGTCACATATACCACCCAGATGGTCTCAATAACACATTGCTTCCTCAAGGCTATGTCCTTGAACATTTCAGGGCTTGCACTGTGAACGGTGCCCAGAATGTACATTCAGAGGATTGGGTGGGGGTGAGGAGCCTCCAATTATCCAGGTCCAGTTCATGGGTCAGTTGGCAGTCATATCCTGTTGATAAATTCCTCCAACATTGTGTCAATACCACACCACCGAATAAATGCAGCTTTAGAGTTAGTGAGATCTAATGTTGCAGTTCATTCAACGTTTTTCTTATCTTGCCTATTCTAGGTCTTTTGCATTTCCACATAAAGTTTACAATCAGCTTGTCAATTTCCANCTCCAACATTGTGTCAACACCACACCACCGAATAAATGCAGCTTTAGAGTTAGTGAGATCTAATGTTGCAGTTCATTCAATGGTTTTCTTATCTTGCCTATTCTAGGTCTTTTGCATTTCCACATAAAGTTTACAACCAGCTTGTCAATTTCCACAGTAAAACCTACTAGGATTTGATTAGAATTGTGCTGAGTGAATGTTACTTTGTGAAGAATTGTTAGCAACACAGAGTTTTCGAACCTATAAACCTGATCTCTCTGCTTATATAGATCTTGAAATTTTCTGCAGTGTTTTGAATTTATCCATGTAGGTATCTTAAAAGTATTTATTGTATTTATTTTTGCATGCTTGGTTTTAGTGATTAAACACCTTGACTGGCATAAATCATATTTTATATTTATACAAATTGTTTTTTCAAGTGTGTGGGAACTCAGTTTTGTATATTTCTGGCAGGCTGTTTAAAACTAACCTATTCTTGGGTGCCTGGGTGGCTCAGTTATAATGCTAAAAAATTAAAATTAACTTATTCTTAATATTTATAGATTAATTCTAANGACTTATTCTTAATATTTATAGATTTCTAAACAATCATCCTTTGTGAGTACAGACATTTTTACTTTATCCTTTTAAGTTTTTATTCTTTTCATGTCTTTCTTTTTTACATATTACACAGTCCCGGACATCCAGTAGAATTTTGAACAGAATACTGATAGGGACATCCTGAACTTTACATGTCATTGAGAGAAAATGTCCAACATTATTTCATGACTGTAATGTCAACTAAAGCATTTTTATATATGTCTACCAATTCAAAGTAGTACCCTTTATTTCTAGTTTTCTCAGAGGTTTTGTGATGAAAATGTGTTAGGACTTTGTCCATTGAGNATTGGACTTTGTCTATTGAGATGTAATGCAGTTTTTTCTCTAAGTCAGTGTGAAATTTACTCATGATTATCGAAAAGTGTGTATTTTTATGATCAGCTCCACTTGGTCAAGATGTATTGTTATTTTTTATATACTCTATTTGCTATTTTTAATGTGTTTGTAGATACCTATATTCACAAAATATATTAACCATCAAATACTGTTTGCATGATTTTCTTTGTTCCAAAGATAAGATTAACCGTGTTAATCTCTGAGAATAAGCTGGTAGGCAGTTTAGAATGTTGAAATAATACAGAATTCCAGCCACCCATTCTGTCTATAACTCCCCAAATATTGATTGACATTCCTGATTGCATGCAACATGTTTAATTATCAGGAATCTGGCAGACCTGAGCTCCTACCTTACCTCTACCATACAACCACTGCCTGATCTTGGAGAGACCATGTGACCTCCTTGAGAAAGATTTTCTTCATCACCTGAATGAAGGTAGCAAATGTACTTACTGTTATCCAAAATATTAAAGGATTCATCATCGTCATCTAGTAATGAATGAATCTCACTATGTGGAAAAATTTGAATACTTAATACTGTTAGTTTCTACTATGTATGAAGTGTGGGAAAGAAGAGATTAAAGGGCCCAGATATTTGGCTTGTAAAATACTGAACATCATAGTGTGTTCTTATGATAAGTCCTTAAGAGGCCGACTTAGGAAAGGGGAAAATGAAGTCTAATTTGGATCTGTTGGTTTACAGGGATATTTAGTTAGTGATGTCCAGGAGCATGTGGAAGGATGAATCCAACTTGAGGAGTGAAGTCTAGGCTAAAAATAGATGTCATAGGGTGTTTGTCTTTCATCGCTTCTTTATTATTTTTTTTAATGATTTNGGCTAAAAATAGATGTCATAGGGTGTTTGTCTTGCATCACTTCTTTATTATTTTTTTTAATGATTTTTTATTTTATTATGTTAGTCACCACACAGTACATCCCCAGTTTCTGACGTAAAGTTCGATGATTCATTAGTTGCGTATAACACCCAGTGCACCATGCAATACATGCCCTC
>NC_048225.1:57156830-57165597 GCF_002007445.2 Ailuropoda melanoleuca
CAACATGTCTCACCTCTCTTCAATGTTCTCATGGCAAATGTTCTTTTACTTGTGCCTCCAATGATGGATCCATCGTGTACTGTGTGAAAACCAGGCAAATTAGAGTGAGAGTTCTAGCAAAATTATGTCAGAAGTAGATACAACAGTGGTGTGTAATAGGAAACATAGCAGCTAGTTGTTTTGGGAAAGATTCCCAAGATAAGTTGCAGAGAACCTAATATTTGACATGAAGATGCATCAGTATCACTTTTTGTTATTATGTAAGATTTATTTCATTCATAACTGATACCGTGCATGGATATAAATAGAAGTGGTAACAGAAAGTGCATATCTTGAGGTACCTCCCTTAAGGGATATAGAAAAATCGATTATCAGGATGAAAATAGATGTCTTATGATGTCATCTATGACAGAACCAAAATGATCATGTATATCCTTCCAAGGGATATACAGAAGTGGATTCCTCATCCCTCAAATGCAATCCATCTGTATTCATTTCTTTCAGGTCTAGACTCAAATTATAACTTAGTCTGTCTTCCTCTCACTATTTTCATTTTAGTCACCCCAGTATGAATCACCAGTATCTCTTTAATGAAATACTGCAATAATCTCACAAGTTTCTAAACATCTACTCTTGTTAATTTCTATTTGATTCTTTATGTTAGACAAGAGTTATGTCTTTAAAATGGAAATTAGATAGTGTGATGATGACTCTTTTAAATATTGTTTTTTTAAAAAAAAAGATTTTGTTTATTTACTAGAGAGAGAGAGAGAGGGAGTGCACAAGCAGGGGGGGAGGGGTTGAGGGAGGGGAAAAGCAGACTCCCCACGGAGCAAGGAACCCAATGTGGGACTCGATCCCAGGACCCTGGGATCATGACCTGAGCTGAAGGCAGACGCTTAACTGACTGAGTCACCCCAGCGCCCCTAAATATGAAGTTTCTTATTTCTTTGAGAATAGAATTGAAGCGATGAAGTGCATATTGTAAGACTATACATTGACTGGATCTTCTCTCCTTCTCCAACATCATCAGACAGTGTTTAAACTCCAACCCTTTTGGCCTTCTGCATATTTGTAGAATTTACAGAGCTCTCTGCTTCTTGTGAGTTATCACATCTGACCCTCAATTTTAGAATGTTCTTGACCCCAATTTCATATAATTCATTTCTATTCACTTTTTTGTTATATTTTAACTTAATTTCACTCTAGAATACTTCCTTAAGCCCTCAGTCCAAAACATAACCCTTGTTTTGAAATCTCTTTTATAGCTAGTTTCTCCTCTGTTCTGTTTATTATTATTTGCAATCACTGATATAATTTCTGTCTTTTCCTTCTACTTTCTGAATAAAGCATGCTTTCCAAAAAAGGCAAGTCATATCCATTTTATTTGTTTCTGTTTACCTAATGTGTAGCATGTTTTCTGATGTGGAGTAAATCTCCAATAAATGATTGTTGAATGAATTTGAATGAACAAGCCACATTTGGGGAAAGGGGAATTACTTGTTGAAAAGTTCAGAAACACTCCACCCAGATGTGATATAATTGTCTTCAGTTGTGTATTACAAAGACAGGCATATCACAGATGCTTAAAAATGTTAAAGAAAAAATAATATAGGGTTAAGGAGGAATTTATTGTTTAGGTTGTGGTAAGTGACAAACCCTAACCTTCCCAACGTGACCTCAAAACTCAGATCATAGAACCCAGTTTTCATCTTTTCTCATGTCCACTCATTAACTCAAGTCTTATCCACAAATCACAATAATTCTTGTCTCCTACATTTTTATACTCAGGTAAATCAAGAAACAAAGTCTATAAATGTCAAATGCTTAATGAATAATAATGAGCCCACACTTGGAAGGTAACTCAGAATTAATGAGAACTTTTCACAGCCATAAACATTGTTTTTGAACCTCTAATATGTGCAACATGGGCTTCCAGGCATTTTCAGACATATATTTTATTTGATTCTCATAATTGATTTTATTTGATTTTATTTGATTCTGGCTTTATATAAAACATTCCTGCCTATTTTTTCATTTGAAGATACTGAGGCTCTGAGAAACTGTTTTCGTGAAATTCTCATAGACAGGAAATTAAAAGCTTTAATTCAAACCTTATCATTTATACCCCAGGATAGTACTGTCTTGGCTACATATTAGCTTTCACGTACATTCAGAATTGCACCTGTTTCCACCATGTGTCCTAGAATAGGAAATCCCATCATCAGATCAGAGCAAGAAGTTTTTCTGTTTCTTGGGTGTCTTAATCCACCCACAACTTTCACAGTGCACCCAATATGAAAGCAGCGAATATGTTATCTGCTTCAAAAATACAATAGTGGGGCAGCTATAGAATAGACGGCCCCATTCCAAGTAAGATAAGTTGAAAAGTAATTGGGTGATGGGCATTAAAGAGGGCATGTGATGTGATAAGCCCTGGGTGTTATACGGAACTGATAAATTATTCAATACTACATCTGAAACTAATGATGTACTATATGTTGGCTAATTGAATTAAAAAAAAAAAAAGAAATGTGAAGGATCACAGGTCCCAAGCAAGTCCAGGACTTAGCAGGGCAAATCCCATTATGCTTAAAGTTTTGAGAATAATTCTCTTTTGCTTTATGTTCAGTCCCCCAGGTCTGCCAGGATGGCATCCTCGCCTTTTTAGACCATTTGAGTATTGGCCTTGTCCCTTCAACCCTGGGTATTGGCAGTCTGTTACACTGAAATCAAAGCAGTGGTCCTGTCCTTTGTCCTTTGAAGCCAAAGGAGGAACAGCCCTATCCCCCAAGCCTTTGGCCCTCTGGGCCCATGGTAGTGTTGGCAGTTCTGCTAACCTCTGAACCACCTTTGGGCTCATTTCTCCCTTTTCTTAAAGGCTAATGCATGTTTGTAGCTTAAAAGCTGTATTGGCCAGTCCCATAGCCTCTCAAAAATCTGACACTTTTCCTTCATTTCATCTCATTTGTGTCCCCACCAGTATAAACTGCCAACATTCCTGTTGGTGTATAATGCTCTAACACCTTTTTGGCTTCCCATACAATTCGCCAGGTCATCACAGATTTTACTCATACTGCTACCATAGCAGACAGAGACTACAGTATAGAGCTGAGCTCATCTCCTCTGAAGCAAAAAGTGAGAGGGTTTTGAAATGCTGAAATATGCTAAAGGAAAGTATTGAAGGATGTGGGAAGGGAGCGTTTGACCACTGTGATTAGGCCACTTGTGTTTGATTAATAGTGTTTATTCAAATCAGGCTTCTAGCCTCTCACAGAGACTAGGAGACAGGGGTCCTAGCTTTCTTGATGATTTAATTTCAAAGGGAGGTTCCCATGTCTCTGAGAAAGACATTCCTGATTATAGAAGATACTGCTCAAAGAGACGGAGAAAGAATTTACAACTGCAAATTTTCTAAAGTAAATGTTCTAAGAAAAGGCAGATCAGGGGCCTATCTCAGGTTTTAGTTGGGACAACCAGTAAACTCTTTTGGCAGGGCTAATCTTTCTCAGATAGACATTTTAAGAATAAAGGTTATTATCCAGGGATATGGCCTTGAATTGATAGAAGCCATTGCTAGTGTGTGGTCAAGGAGAAGGTCCTCCCTCTGTTGGGATGTCTCAGTGTCTCATGATACATTGCCTTCCCTTTATGTGTCTCTGTGTCCAAATTTCTTCTTATAAGGATATCACGTCATATTGGATTAGAGCCCAAGACCTTATTTTATCTTAATTACCTTTTTAAAGGCCCTATCTCCAAATATGATCACACACTGAGGTGCTGAAAGTTAGGACTTCAATATATGAATTTGAGGGGGGTGATACAATTAAGCCCATAACAATATGCTTTCCTTTTTCTCCATTATTAAAGAACTATTTGATGTGTGCATTTGACAATTAAAATATTCAGTTATCTGACAAATGGGTTGGTTTGATGGTGATTAGAAGGGACTAAAAATGGCCTCTTCATTTAAAATATCTGTCTTCAACACATAATTGTGATCTGTATGGAATATGTCTCTGCTTCAGATACTAAATTTGAGATGAGGGAATGACCCTTACCTGTAATCACTAAAAATCAAACAAACAATAAATATTATAAAATGTAGAAGAAATTCATCCTTTCATTTCTTTCTATGTTTCCTATTGTTGAACACCATCTACTGGTCTCTACAGGACAAGTCAACTTCCTAGCCTTTCACTTTCTATGGAAGTTCTACTTAATGCCGTATTTCATTATTCCATAATTTGTCTCTCTTCCATTCAATAATTTAAGCCATGTTAATGTGTTATTTTCCAATTAGGTAAAATCATGACCCTGACACATATATAAATAATGAACATGCATTAAAGGTATCATTTAACTTATCTTTTTAATGAGGGAAATAGGCTAATGTAACAATCTGTTCAAAGTAGAATTCACAGAAAAGGTATGTTTATAGACAGAAATGTTGACATGAATTTGCAAATGAGTACAAAAATGGATTCATCCACATTGGGAAAGGAAGTCAATTGAGCTCTGACCAGAAAAAATATATTTGCATGTCTACGCTGGGGCACCTGGGTGGTTCAGGCAGTTAAGTGTCTGACTTCGGCTGGGTCATGATCTTGGGTTTCTGGGATTGAGCTCTGTGTGGGACTCCATGCTCAGTGGGGAGTCTGCTTCTCCCTCTGTCCCTCCCCCTGCTTGTGCTCTCTCTCTCTCAAATAAATAAATATAATCTTAAATATATATATATATTTGCATGTCTACCAAACATGAATTGTTTTTAGTAATTAGTATCTATAATTACCAGAATTATAAAATAGTGCAAAGACATAGAAAGGCACAAAGCCCCTGCAAATCAGGGTCAGATAACTCAGAAAGCCATGCTCTAAACAATGCATAGTTTTCCAGTGAAGCCCACATTTTTCCCTATAGTCTCCCCCATTTAAGGAAAATAAAATCTTAAAGAATAATTATTCTTGATTACAAAATGAGGCTAACTCATTAGCTTTGGCCTGATTATTTACATAAAGGCAGGAAGGATGTTAAATTGCCATAAAGGTCTTCTTAAATTTGCAAGGCTAGAGATTTTCATAAGAAATCTCAGACTGAAGGGCACCTGCGTGGCATCAGTTAAGCACCTGCCTTCTGCTCAGGTCATGATCTCAGGGTTCTGGGATCAAGCCCCGGGTCAGGCTCCCTGCTCAGTGGGGACTCTGTTTCTCCCTCTCCTTCTGTCCCTCTGCTTGCCTGTGCTCACTCTCTCTCTCTGTCTGTCTCTGTCAAATAGACAAAATCTTAAAAAAAATTGCAGATTGAAAAGCCGCTTATATTTGCTGCACTGAAACTAGGAAGCCAGTCCAAGAAACTTTCTCCATCAGATTTCCCCTACAGTTCCTGTACACTTTGAATAAATTCTTCTCTTCTTGAAGTCATCAAAACATCTCTAGGCTCCTGGCCTTCCATGGAAGTGACCTCTCTTAAGTCTTTGAAGGCTGAACGGTATAAACAATTGCCAGGCCAGTTTTTCTCAAAGGGCTTGGTCAGCACTGGCTCTATAAAGTCAACTTTAGTTCCTTAGCAGTGGTTGCTGATACCTGATTACATGAACAACGTTCTCAAGTATGCCGTCCCAGGCCGCCCTGGTTGCATAATCAATTTTTCCAATCATTTCTTGCTATAAAGGTGAACAAGCTTTTATTGCACCTATAGAAATAACTTCATTGCCATGAAAGCAAGGACACACAGTTGAAATTGTGGAACTCACTTAGAGATAGGTAACATCCCCTCCAGGAGAGGATTATGCTAAGTGAAGTGAGTCAAGCAGAGAAAGACAATTATCATGTGGTTTCACTCATATGTGGAACATAAGGAATAGTGTGGAGGACCACAGGGGAAGGGAGGGAAAATTGAATGGGAGGAGACCAGAGAGGGAGACAAACCATGAGAGACTCTAGGCTCAGGGAAACAATCTGAGTGTTTCAGAAGGGAGGGGGTTGGGGGGATGGGGCAGCCGGATGTTGGGTATTAAGGAGGGCACATACGGTGATGAGCACAGGGTGTTATGCGCAGCTAATAGATCGTTGAACACTACCTCAAAAACTAATGATGCACTTAAGTTGACTAACTGAACATAATCAAAAAAGTAAGCACATGTCATCAATGCTGAAAAATAAAAAAGAAATAGGTAACATTTCGGGGCACCTGGGTGGCTCAGTTGGTTAAGTGTCTGCCTTTGGCTCAGGTCATGATCTCAGGGTCCAGGGATCAAGACCTGTTTAAGGCTTCCTGCTCAGCAGGTGGTCTGTTTCTCCCTTTCCCTCTCCTTCTGCCCCCCTCCAAATAAATAAATAAAATCTTAAAACAAACAAATAGGTAACATTTCAAAATGTTTCACTTCAGTTTACAAAAGCAGAGTCTGCTAGATTATTATGGGTTGCAGATAGCTTAAGAAGGCTTTTATATACCCAGAAAATAGAACATTATAAAAAATCAAACAATATTCAAAACAAACACAATAAAATGGACCTCATCAGTGCAGAGTTGTTTAATTCCTCTGCTAGATCCAGGATTAGTAGTCTCCAGAAGCTATCCATCTCTCAACTGTGAACAGTCCTGGCTATCGTGATTCATGGTAGCTCTGGAACAGACTGATAGTTACCTTAGAATCTAGTTTTGAAATGAGGAGTGCTACTACAGTCCTTTTCCCTGGGCTCTGAGACCATCATTCCTTGTTGAAGACCCAAAACTCTGGCTTGTTGAAGATTGCAGAGTTTTCGGATAAGCATCAGAATAAAACAAAAACAAAAACTATCTTCACTTTTAAGATAGTCAAGATAGTTAAGATAATCTTATAATGGCTGTAGTTTATAATTAATTTCTTTCTGATAATTTTCATATGTCAAAGTTCCAAGGAGAGTTGGTAACAAGAATAATGCAACTGACAAGAAAATTTATTTGATTCTCTGATATGCAAAACAAGATAATGAAGTCATTACAAGAAATGAAGTTCTTGATAACCATCTCAAGAATAATGATAAAGCTTATTTTCGAGGACAGTGGACGTTGCATTTGTGTATGAAAATTAATAAGTAGCAATTTTTCTGAGGAAATCACCTTGACTCACATTAATCATAAGAAACAATATATATACTATACCAAGAAAATATCAAGACTACACCAAGAATATCAAGTAAAGAGATTCAGTGAGTCTAGAATAGGACCTAGACATCTGTATTTTTATATAACTCCATGGTGAAGTCTATCTGTATCTCCATTTAAAAACCCTTGACCTTAAAGATGCTTAGTGAAAATTAAAATTTCAAAACCCTCTCAACTTGTAGAAGAAAACACTGTAACTTTCAGGAAGTAAACCTAGTGGAGGCGGCAGAGCCAGAAAGGCGTAGTTATGCAATCGGAAGCNAAGAAAACACTGTAACTTTCAGGAAGTAAACCTAGTGGAGGCGGCAGAGCCAGAAAGGCGTAGTTATGCAATTGGAAGCTGCTCTATTATCCACATGGTGCTCTGGGATTNCTGCTCTATTATCCACATGGTGCTCTGGGATCGTGGGTGGGGGAGCATCATTGTGCCCGAGGGAGCAGAGGAAGCTTCTGAGTGTTCTC
This sequence comes from Ailuropoda melanoleuca, assembly GCF_002007445.2. Classification (NCBI taxonomy): domain Eukaryota; kingdom Metazoa; phylum Chordata; class Mammalia; order Carnivora; family Ursidae; genus Ailuropoda; species Ailuropoda melanoleuca. The sequence continues at coordinate 57,164,439 of NC_048225.1, forward strand.
CACAAATGACTAATTGNCGTGGGTGGGGGAGCATCATTGTGCCCGAGGGAGCAGAGGAGGCTTCTGAGTGTTCTCCACAAATGACTAATTCTTGTGCTCTCCTGATCTCTGATCCCTTTGAAGGGTCACCTGTGGGGAATTTTCTTTTCTTTTTCTTCTGAGTACATCCTATTAAGTTGGACTCTGCAGAGATTTCTGGGCCACTTGTGAAAACATCAAGGAGGGCTAGATTGTGTAGGTCAGGAGAAATCAGTGCGCTCATACAGCAGCAGAACTCCAGTAACTGTGGGCCACCTCTGGTTCTTCTGGATTCTAATGTGTGGTACGACGATGCTCTTANCTTGTGCTCTCCTGATCTCTGATCCCTTTGAAGGGTCACCTGTGGGGAATTTTCTTTTCTTTTTCTTCTGAGTACATCCTATTAAGTTGGACTCTGCAGAGATTTCTGGGCCACTTGTGAAAACATCAAGGAGGGCTAGATTGTGTAGGTCAGGAGAAATCAGTGTGCTCATACAGCAGCCGAACTCCAGTAACTGTGGGCCACCTCTGGTTCTTCTGGATTCTAATGTGTGGTACGACGATGCTCTTACCCACTTGCTGGTAAGTTTCCTGATATTCACAGGTGTCATTTCCTGATTCTAACAAAAATGGTATCTATGAGTTCATGGCTTTTAAATCATCTTTTGAGGATTTTTTTTTTTTGGCATAAATTTTATTTGATTTAAGGACACAGCTCTCCAAGATGAGGTTATAATTTTTCATTCATTCAGTGTTTGTCAGTGCATATCAAAATGTTATCTGCTGACCTGGGATTCTATGCAGCCAGAGAGAGGAAGCCCAGTAGCACTATCAGTCAGTGGGAGCCCACTGTGCACTGAGTTACTTACTGTTCATCCTTGACCAAGAGTTTGAGGATTACTTTGTGTTTGCTAGGTAGGCAGGATTAAAACAAAACAAAACAAAGCAACAAAATATCATTCCAAACTGTAGGAATTATAGATGTTGCTCAACTTTGATAATATTAAAATTGTCAAATTCTGTCCTAAATTCACCTAACTTAAAGAAAAGAATCTACACTATCACTAGGATTATGATGGGAATGAAGCATGAGAGACTATGGACTCTGAGAAACAAACTGAGGGCTTCAGAGGGGAGGGGG
>NC_048225.1:57165697-57171344 GCF_002007445.2 Ailuropoda melanoleuca
ACAGGCCCCCGGATTCTGACTGAACTGTACAGAGCAGTGGCTGTCCTACTGTAGTATACATTGCAGCCCCGCGGAGGGTTTGTTCAACCGCACGTGGCTGAGTGCGACCCCAAGAGTTTCTGCTCAGAAGACTAAGAATTCACCTTCTAACATGTCTGAGGTGATGCTGCTGGTACAGCTGCTGGAGAGAAGATTCATACACTTATGAATAGTCTCCTGCCAGCATAAGGACTCTTAGTAAGGTGATTCTGTCCGGGTAAGGATAGTAATTGTACTCCTGCTAACCTCGTTAGAGACTTCACCAGTTTTCCTAAGCTCAGTGCTGAGGATGCAGATGGATTGATGAGAAATATTCTCAGACATGGAAAGTGGGTTTTGCATATAACACTCAGTGCTCCATGCAATACAGTGGGTATCCAGGAGGGCACATATTGCATGGAGCACTGGGTGTTATACACAAACAATGAACATGGAACACTACATCAAAAACTCATGATGTACTGTATGGTGACTAACATAACATAACATAACATAATAAAATAATAAAATATTTAAAAAAAGAAAAGAAGAGTGGGTTTTGATAACAAGTGCAGCCATCTGCTTGAGACCACAAAGTGACTGGCCACTAGTTACACATTTTTGTTTTGTCCCAAGATGTTTCTGGAGGAAGAGGGTTAGGGCCACTAAGAAGAGACCCTAAAAAGGAGGACATAGGCAGTGGTTTCTATTCACACAGAAAGTGACATGATTTGGTTCCTCTGTAGTAATAAGGAAATAAGTATTTATAGTTTTTCACGTGGCATGGTGTACTATTTGCTGAGGTTTTTTTTTTAAACTATCAAATTTCAGATTCTAGCCCATTTCTGACAATTGAAACTTCCCCCCCCCTTGTGAATCCTGATAATAAATACTGGGAAGTTAATTATCACTCAGGTGTACACACTCAGGGCCTCTCCCAATAAAAAAAATTATATATATGTGAAAACCCACAAAACTATGATGATAAAATCAGGTAGCATGTGTTTGATTTCCTGCTGCCATGTGGATGAAATAACGAGAAGGAAACAGAAAAATATCAGCATTCAATGACCATCTCATTGACAGTACAGAAATGTGATTGCCTTTTATTTCAGGTGAATGGATTAATAAAGTACTACCCTGTTAAAAAAAATCAAATAAGATATAAATGAATGGATAGAGATTCAGTGCCCACAGCCTGGAATACAATATTGTTAAGATGTTAATTTTTCCTATCTTTCAATGTAATTCCAATCAGAATCCCAATAACATTTTTAAAACATATTTTATTTATTTCAGAGGGGGAGAGAGAGAGAGAGAGAAAGCATGAGCAGGGAGAGGGGCAGGGTTCCCGCCAAGCAGGGAGTCTGATACGGGGCTCGATCCTAGGACCCTGGGATCATGACCTGATTAACCAACTGGGTCACCCAAGCACCCCCCGCTCAACATTTTTATAGATATTGACAAACATGATTCTAAAGTACCTACGGAAAGTCAAAATACAGGATAGCCAACACAGTACTAATGGAGAACAAAATTGAAGTATTCACATGACGTGAGTTCAAGACCTTCTATAAAGCAGCAGTAATCAATGCAGTGTGACATTGGTGAAGAAATCCACACATAGATCAATGGAACAGAATAGAGCCCAGAAATAGACTCACACATGTACAGTCGATGGATCTTTGACAAAGGAACAAAAGCAATTCAATGGAGAAAGGATTGACATTTCAACAAATGATTGTCTGACTTATTTCACTTAGCATAATGCCCTTTAGTTCCACCTGTGCTGTCACAAATGGCAAGATTTCATTCCTTCCTATGGCTGAGGAATATTCCTTGTGTTTGTGTGTGCACGTGTGTGTACGTACGTACCACATCTTTTTTTTTTTTGGAAGTTTTGTTTATTTATTTGACAGAGAGATAGAGACAGCCAGCGAGAGAGGGAACACAAGCAGGGGGAGTGGGAGAGGAAGAAGCAGGCTCCCAGCAGAGGTGTCCTATGTGGGGCTCGATCCCAGGACTCTGGGATCACGCCCTGAGTGGAAGGCAGGCGCTTAATGACTAAGCCACCCAGGCGCCCCTGTACCAGATCTTTTTTATCCATTCATCTATCTATGGACACTTAAGTTGCTTCCATATCGTGGCTATTTTAAATAATACAGCAATAAACATGGGGTACATATGTCTTTTTGGATTAGTGTTTTTGTTTCCCTTGGGTATACACCCAGAAGTGGAGATACTGGATCATAGGGTGCTTCTAGTTTTAGGTTTTGGAGGAACCTCCATATTGTCTCCCACAGTAGCTGCACCAATTTACATTCTTACCAACAGTGCATGAGGGTTCCCTTTTTTCCACATCCTTGCCAACATTTGTTACTTCTTATGTTTTTGATACTAGCCATTCTTACTGGTGTGAGGTGTTATCTCATTGTGGTTTTGATTTTCATTTCCGTGATGATGAGTGGTGTTCAGCATCTTTCCATGCAACTATTGGCCATCTGTACATCTTCTCTGGAATAATGTCTATTCAGTTCCCCTGCTCATTTTTAACTAGATTATTATTTTATTAATATTATTTTGGTGTTGAGTTGTATGAATTCTTTATATATTTTGGGCATTAACCCCATCGAGATATATTATTTGCAAATATTTTGTCCTGTTCAGTAAGCCTTTTCATTTTGTTGATGATTTCTTTATATGTGAAATCTAACATCCCCCCAAAATGAACAAACAAACTAAGAAACAGAAATAGATGCATACATATGGAGAGCAAACTGGTGGTTTCCAGAGGAAAGGAATTGGGGGGGAGGGGATGAGTGAAATAGTTGGCGGGGATTAAGGTACAAACTTCCACTTATAAAATAAAAAAATCATGGAAGATGAAAAGTACAGCATACACAGGGATATAGTCAATAATATTGTAATAATGTTGTGTAATATGTATGGTTACAGATGCTGACTACATTTATCATGGTGAGCATTGAATAATGTGTAAAATTGTCTATTGTGTACCTGAAATGCATATAATATTATATGTAAACTATTCAATTAAAAAAGACCACATAAACCCAAAAACTGTTTTTCTGTGAAACATACTGTTGAGAAAATGAAAAGACAATCCACAAATTAGGAGAAAATATTTTCTTTCTTTTCTTTTAAGATTTTATTTTTTAAAGTAATCTCTACACCCAACGTGGGACTTGAACTCAACCCCAAGATCACGTGTCACATGATCCACCAACTGAGCTAGCCAGGCACCCCAGGAGAAAATATTTTCAAAATGCATCTCTGGGGGTGCCTGGGTGGCTCAGTCAGTTAAGCATCTGCCTTTGGCTCAGGTTGCAATCCCAGGGTCCTGGAGATTGAGCCCTGCGTTGGGGTCCTGGAGATTGAGCCCTGCGTTGGGCTCCCAGCTCAGCAGAGAATCTGCTTCTCTTTCTTCCTCTGTCTCTGCCCCCCATTCGTGCTCTCTCTCTCACTCTCTCTCAAATAAATAAATAAATAAATAAATAAATAAATAAATAAATAAAATCTTTAAAAAAAATGCATCTCTGATAAAGGACTACTATCCAAAATATACAAAGAACCCTTAAAACTCATCAATGAGAAACAACCCAATTATAAAATGAACAAAATATCTGAATGGATAACTTAGCAAGGGTTATACAGAAATGGTTAAAAAAGCATATGAAAAGATACTCAACATCCTTTGTCATTGGCAAATTGAAAATTAATTGAAAACAAAGAGATGCCATCACACACCTGTTATAATGGCTAACATCCCCAAATCTGATGATATCTGTTGTCGGTGAAGATGTGGCAAAGAACTCTCATGCATTGCTAGTGGGAGCGTGACTTTGGAAGATAGCTGGCAGTTTCTTACGTAGCCTTGTTGTATGATTCAACAATTGTTTTCCTGGATGTTCACTCCACTGATTCTAAATTGATGCCCACACAAACACCTACATATACACGTTTACAGCAGCTTTATTCATAATCACCTAAAACTAGGAGCAAGCAATATGTCCTTCATAGACCAAATGGAGAAACAAGCTCTGGCATAGTCATACAATGGAATATTATTCAGTGACAAAACGAAATGAGCCATGAAGTCAGGAAGAAACATGTATGAATGTTAAACACATATTGGTAAGTGAAAGAAGCCAGTCTGAAAAGATTATATGGGATATGAGTCCAACTACATGCCAATACAGAAAAGGCCAAACTTTAGCAATGGTAAAAGGTTCAGTGGGTTCCAGGGGTCTGGAGAGAAAGGAGATGGTTGATGAGGTGAAACACAGGAGATGCTTTTAGTGCCCAGATTTTGGTTTCTAAAACCATTCTCCACTATGAGGAACAGGCTTCTGTGGAGAAATTGCTGATTTTAGGCTTGGGGTAGAAAATGTATAAGGCGATGCTGGAGCATCTTATAGTGTCAGAGAGTGGAGGCATGCCAAACAAAACCAAGCAAAACACGGTGATGGGAGATGGTGAAGGGACACAGGAATCAATTACAAGCTCTCCCAATAGCCAAATATGAAAAATTTGGGCAACAAAATAGAGCAATATTCGATTATAACCCAAAGAAATATCCAAGCTCCTATACTAACATCAATAAATAATTGAATAAGTACATCAATTTGGGGGAGAATAGCAGAACTCTTGTGCAGAGTAATTCTTACAATTTATATGCATACTCTAGCCACAAGGAAGTGGAGCAAACCCCCCACCTCTTAAGTGTGGGCTGCAATTAGTGACTTTCTTCTAAAGAGTTCAGTCTGAAAAGGGAGACAAAGAGTAACTCTGCCCTGGAGAGTTTGTAAGGAGACTTACGGCTTGTAAGGAGACTCAGCCATGTGAATGAAATCAACATCGACGGGGATAAGGCATGTTATACCAGGTGCCCTTGTTACAATGTGATAAAAGCTGCAATTTACCTCTGCGATCTTCCTCCTCAAATCCCATGACCTCAGCATAATCACGAAAAGAATATCAGACAAATCCCAGTTGGGGATATCTTACAAAATATCCGACCTCTACTGATTAAACTTGTAAAGGTCATCAACGGCAAAGAAGGTCTGAGAATCTCTTACAGCCACGAGCAGCCTCAAGAGAAGTTAGTACTAAATACCATGTGGTATCCTGAATGGGCTCTTGGAATAGGAAAAGGACAGCAGGTAAAAACCAAAGGAGTCTGAACAAAGTATGGATACTACTTAATGAAAATTCATCAGTATTGTTTCGTCACTTGTAGCAAATGTGTCACACCAATGTAAGGTGTTAACAGGGGAAACTGGGTCTATGGTGACTGTGTACTATGCAGTTTTTCTTTAAATAGAAAGCTGTCTGAAAGTAAATTGATAAAAAATAATTTGTATATTGATTTTCAGGTTATATATTTTGATTGGTAATGGGATTAATATGTTTACTACTTTCCGTTAAAAGGGAAACAGGAGTACTTTACATAACAGTGCTAACATTGCATTTCTTGAAAATAATCCATGGAATCTGGGTGGAGGAGTGGCTGGTGCACCTGTGACCCAGGAACCTGCAGGACTTGACGCATGCGCATGCAGCGGTGGTCCCTTGGATATCTGCTTCCTCCATAGTCGTTAGGCAAATGCAT
>NC_048225.1:57172932-57181157 GCF_002007445.2 Ailuropoda melanoleuca
CGCAGAAACAGTGTCAGAGAGACAAGGACAGAGAGCTTGAGAAAGAGAACATGACGGGGACTGATGGACGTGGCCCAGGAGTAGTGAGAAAGGATGGTGCTGGAGGCAGGGACTTCTGGTAGGAATTCCTACATGAGGTAGGTAGGTATTCCTAGAACACTGGTAGATATTCCTAATAACCCGCATGGGAGAAGACAGACTACTTAATGGAACTCATGTCCATCTTTCATTCTCCATCTCCTCCAGGAGTGAGTGAAACATGAGTTCAAAAAATAGCACAAAAAGTCATAAAGAGACTCCTCATAGTCAGTGGAAATAACTGCTCTTCCTCAGTAGACACAGAGTAACCTTAGATTTTCTGTGATGCATGACAGAGGAGCATAGATTAAGCAGTGGGGCAAGGTAGATGGGACAAGGTTTTACAGGTGAAGAAGGAGAAAAGAAGGTTGAGAGTTGATATCAGCAGACCCTAATTAATAGAGGACTGTTGTTTGGCAATTATGACAGAAAATCCTCCAAGTGGGGGTGGAGTTGTTTGCGCTTGGTCAGGATAGAACATGGGAGGTGAACAGATGAGCAGCTTTCTCGGTGCTATGGAGTCCCAGGAAAAGATTTCAGATTAGAGTGGGTCAAAGGCATGTCAGTCCCTTGGGGAACAGGATGAGAACATATGGATCAGGAATTGCTGGACTTGGGAACTAGAGAAATGTATTTATACTTTGTCCTGGAGGACCTGGTTCCATGTTCCTTCTAACCTTTCAGTTATTACGTGGGACAAGGCACATTTTAGAACAGAAGGATGTTAAACTTGAACCCTCAGGTTCCAACCCCTGAATTAAATATTCAGTTTTCTCTACCAGGAAAAAAATACACACACATCAGTGCAGGCAGCTGAAAAGTTAAAAGAAAAGTCAAAATCTTTGCAGGGAAGTTCTCACCCTGGTCTGGGCAAATACCAGAGATAGATTTTAAGAGGTTGGAGATTTAGGCATCGTTGAGAAGGAGAAGGGTAAGATCCTGGTATTTTCTGCAGATTTTTGAAGAATAGATAATTTGACAAATGATAAGAAAGGTTAGAATTTAGTAATTATAAACATCTAATAATATTGTTCTTTATACTATATTTTTCCTTGCATATATACACATACAGCATCTGGACAGATGGAAAAGTTTATAGATCAAACCAAAAAAAGCATCAAAAGAGATTTTATTTAATATTTATTAATTGATGGAAAACAGAATGCTTTTCATGTTTGGAAGGAAGAGATAAACAAAAGAAAAGATTTGTTTAATTTACTACCTAAAATTGAATTCTAAAGCAAAATGACCAGAGTAAGAAAATTATAAGAACTATTAAAAATGGGTTGTTTTGATTAAATCATCAATTTTGTATAATTTAGTAAACAAATATAATTGACATATAAAAAGCCTAAGGAGACAATTCACAGAAGAATTCAAATAAATAATCATTTATGTGAAAGAATGATCTATCTAACCGGTAAACAAATGAGAACAGCTTTTTTTTTTTTTGAGGGAAAAGGGGCTAAAATAGCATTTAGTTATTAGAAATAATTTCATACATAATTGAGACATGAGCTGATGGTAGAAAGACTCGTGAATTTCTGGCTGGCTATTCTACTTGTCCGTTGTATGACCTTGGACAAATAACTAGACACCTCTGCATTTGAGTTACTTTGTTTTTATATGGTTACTACAATAACTAAATAAGATAAGGTATATATACTTAACAGAGGGACTGGTGCCATATTATTCAAGAAGTGATGGTTTAATTATTTTTAAATTTGTATTGGGCAATATGTATCAGTACATATATCAGTATATATTAAATGTTATATTATTTGATTCAGTGTACCCCTTTCTGAAAATTGATGCTGAGAAAAACCTTAAGATATGAAAAAAATTGATTTACATGAAGATATTCATATGATTTAGGTACAAAAATAGTGGTCTGGAAAATTAGTAAAGAATATGGAGATACCACATTATATAAAATGAAAGAATACAATAATATTTATACAATGATATCAACAAGTACATAGACTAATAAACATACATTGGTAAATAATATAGACGTCAAAATAATGAACATAAAGCAGCATGTCCTCTATGATCGTCTATTTCAATTGAGTAAAGTCTTGGAATATCAAAGAACTTATATTTTGTATACACAATTCAAATTTATCCAAGAGTAATAAAAAATTCATTTGGGGATTGGTATATATTTGTCTAAGTCAGTTGGATAACAAACAGAAAAGTGTAACAAATTATCATCACCAAGTATTGAGAAAGATAAATAAAATTCAGAGGCAAAAGTTCTGATTTAATATTTAATCCCATGATTATTAATATTAAATAAAAGACAAGTGTATAAGAAGGTCTATTGGTGTGTGCTTTGGAATCACATATGCAGGACTACTCAGGTTCCTGGAAAAACAAATAAATGAATTAGAAATTAGAAATCATTTGATATGTAGAGAAAATAACTAATCAATTAAGTCATTTAACTGAGACATAGGTTCATATATATGAACAACTTTTTTTAAACTGAAAAGCATTATGAAGTAAAGAACGGTAAAGAAATAAAAGTGTCATATATCATTATTCTTATTGGTAAATAAATATGCCACAAGTATTTTGTCCTTTGCTGCTAGGTTTTAATGAATGCACACATATATTTAAAGAGATTTCAGAGGTTCATTTGTGACCTATTCCCTGAATTTTCTTTCCTCTTGATGATTTAACAAATCAGTCACAGATTCTGCTGCAGCTGGAACTTCATGCTTTGTAGAATTTTGAAAAGCTAAAATGTATCAAAAATGTTAAAATTATACATCATGACCTTTTCCTTTCTCATCGTGTTGCCTTTTCATAGGAAATGCATGTTAATTTTTAGAAAAACAGAAAAATATATTAAAACAATGAGATTAGGATATTAAGGGTACCCTTGAAGAATGAAAACGAGATTGAGAAACGATCCACAGGCTAATTTGAAGGAGATCAATGCAGCTTCCTTATTTTCACTTAGATTTTGTTGTATTAATGTACGCAATTTATCTAAAGGTTTACATTTCTCTATTTTGCATGTGCATTAAGTTTTTCAAGGCTGTGATGTACACCTGATCGCATCCCAGCAAAGATCACACATCCCTGTATACAGCTGCGACCAGATTGCGTGTTTTATGAACTGTCCCTGAAGTGATAATTCAGCTGCCTGCGTTGCCTTTCTTCATACTTGCACAGACTCAGTCCTCATCCTCCTCTCCTATGTCCTAATTCTCCATGCTGTGCTGGGCATTGCATCTCGCGAAGAGCGACTGAAAGCACTCAACACTTGTTTTTCCCATGTATGTGTGGTGCTTATCTTCTCTGTACCTCTGATAGGGGTATGCATGGTCCATCACTTTGGGAAACACCTGCCTCCCATAGTCCACATTCTCATGGCTGACATTTACCTGCTTCTTCCACCAGTACTTAATCCCATCATCTATAGTGTCAGGACCAAGCAGATTCGTCTTGGAATTTTCCACATGTTTAGGTGAAGTCCGAGTCTTTAGAAAACACGTGGAATTGGTTTGGANTGGAATTGGTTTGGAGGAAAATTTTCTCCATCAGATTCTTAATGGTACAACTTCCTAGATATGTGATTTTGGAGAATTTGCCACATCTCTTTCATTTCTAAGTTTCTTCTTTGTAAATTTGAAATTTTATCATTGCTCTGATGATCTTCTGACAAGGCAGAACCCCAGAGAGGAGAGAGCTGTGCAGAGACAGACACACGACCTCAGGACATTCCTCAAAAGCCTTCGGTTGTATACCCGTCTGTGTATGTCTGCAAAGAAAATACTGAGGCCAAGGAAAGAACCACCAGAAACCACCAGAAAGGAGCAGATGGAGCAATTCTCAGGTCTTATATATGATTGAGAAGAGTTCCTAGTCTTACAGACAGTGTGGAGAAACCTTGCAATAAAGAGAACATCTGGCTGTGTACCTTAGTAATGACCCCATTATCTCACCCAGTTATGGTAGACCAAAAGCTGTATTTGGTCTTTCCTAACAAAGCCTGAAGAAAATTCTTGAACGGGGTAAGGCCATTTCCATGTAATTTTATGACACACAAGAATAAAGGTAAAATATATATTTAGAGAAGTACAAAAAAAAGAGTGCATTTTATTTTGTGTCCTTTCTTTTGGAAAACAACAGAATGGAAGGAACATACATTATGCCCCCTGCTATATTTTATAGGAATAGATTGCACATTCTAGTCCTATAAATGCCTGTTCTCAGACCATGATGGGGTTAGTAGGCCACCTAATTCAATGGGTCTGTGTTAGGAATTTCACTGTAGAATACATCTAAACAAGATTCTCAGTTGACAGCTTGCCAATAATGAAGTTCTTTGTCTTCACTTGTTTGACATTAAAAAAAAAAAATCCCTCCATTTAACTCAGGACTCAGCACAAAAAGTTTTGTAATTCTGAAGTGCTTCTTAAATGACCACACATATTTTTATAAAAATCAGTACAAGTATAGGAAAATAAATTTAAAGAAATTTAAAGAAATGAATTTAAAGAAAATAAATTTAAAGAAATCTCATAATATTAGGAAGGAGGGAAATCATGACTAAAATACGAAATAAAAATATACATAAAAGATCAATCTAGAAAACCAATCGTCAACAAAGAAGAGTTATAGAAAGAAAAAAAAAGGTAGATCAAGAGATTTTAAATTAAAAATAATTCCAAAAAATTAAAAATAGGAGCTCGTGTGCGGCAGCGGTGTCTGCAGCGCGGCAGCGAGAGGGTTTGGCGCGATGTCTCACACCATTTTGCTGGTACAGCCTACCAAGAGGCCAGAAGGCAGAACTTATGCTGACTATGAATCTGTGAATGAATGCATGGAAGGCGTTTGTAAAATGTATGAAGAACATCTGAAGAGAATGAATCCCAACAGCCCCTCTATCACATAGGACATCAGTCAGTTGTTTGATTTTATTGACGATCTGGCAGACCTCAGCTGCCTTGTTTACCGAGCTGATACCCAGACATACCAGCCCTATAACAAAGACTGGATTAAAGAGAAGATCTACGTGCTCCTCCGTCCGCAGGCCCAACAGGCCGGGAAATAGTTGAGCTGGAAGCAGTAGGGGGATGGGGGTGGGCTTGGAACACAGGTGTGTACAGCGTGCTGCAGTAGGAGTTTTGTATTATAGTAATCCTGTTTCCATTGTGGTATACTCTAGCCAGGATTGAATGTATTAGATGAAATGCGAGGATCTTGTTCAATCTGAAACCCCCATTGCTTCCCTTCCCCCCCTTTTTTTTTACTTAAACATTTTTATGGTAATTTAGATGGAAGTTGTCGGTTGATGTTGGTTCCAGTCCTTCAAACTGTTCATACCTGCTTTATAACATTCACTGTACTAACCTTTCTTCAGGTTGGGGTGGGGGGGTAGTGACAGTTATGTCCTCAAGATAAAGTCTTAGTGAAAAAGGAATAAATGTTCTTTAGTTATAAAAAAAAAATTAAAAATAATTCCCAACTTTTAATGTCATAGATCCACACCTTAAAAAGGCCCAATTCATTTAGTAAAAGAGGATGAATTTTCAGAAATTTAAGGAGATGATACTAATATATTTCAAAGAGGAAAGAAAAATTACAAGAGGTTACTTGCAGGAAACATGAGTTACAGTGGTATCAGAATCCTTGATTTCCATATGGACGATAGGCGCCCCTCCATTGTAAGTTTCTGAAGAGATAATCCAAACTGTCTTCATCATTACAAAGAATTTATTGGCTTTTACAACAATAAAGATGTTGGGTTTTTTTTTTTTTTAAGATTTTATTTATTTATTTGACAGAGATAGAGACAGCCAGCGAGAGAGGGAACACAGGCAGGGGGAGTGGGAGAGGAAGAAGCAGGCTCCCAGGGGAGGAGCCTGATGTGGGACTGGATCCGTAATGCCGGGATCACGCCCTGAGCCGAAGGCAGACGCTTAAAGACTGCGCCACCCCGGCGCCCCTGGTCTGGTTTTACATAACAGCTATTTTAATAAATAAACTCTGTCACTGGGAACCAAGCTTGTTTTAATATTTGCCGCTGAGAGTCTGGGTCTCATCTTGCTCTTAATTTTGCTGTCTTTATGGATCCAAGATATCTTTCAGCAGCTCTCAAGATTCGATGTGTCCTACTTCACACTCACAGAGGAAGAAATGTGCCGTTAAGCAAATGTCTTAAAATTGATTTTGATTATGTGTAAAGACCTTATTGGACCCAAGAGAATATTTCATGGTATATGTACAGGTGAAAAGAAACTGTAAATTTGCAGGAAACAGCTTGAACATTTGTAGAGAATGATGGAGAAGTTTGGCACGGTCAAATGAAAGATATTATTTCTCATACTTTGTAGTCAGTGTTTTATTTCATAAGCCTAAATGCTGTTTTAGGGAGGTTCCCAGAAACTTCAGTTGTGTGATAAATATAATTTTTTCAATCCAAATAATCACATTCTTTTTTAAAATAATTTTTATTTTGTTATATTAGTCACCATACAGTATATCCCCAGTTTTTGATGCAATGTTCCATGATTCATTATTTGCGTATAACACCCAGTGCCAAATATTCACATTCTAATAGAATCTACATGATATATGCATGATTGACTCTAAAATTAGAAAAGAAAATGTATTTTTTAAAGATTTTTATTTATTTGACCAAGAGAGAGCAGGAGCAGTTTGAGGGGGAGGGGTGGAGAGGGAGGGAGAAGCAGTCTCCCCGCTGAGCAGGGAGCCTGATTGCTTGATCTCAGGACCCTGGGATCACTGCCTGAGCCTAAGGCAGATGCTTAACTGACTGAGCCACCCAGGTGCACCTGAAAAGAAAATATTTAATGTTACTAGAGGTTTCAGAAGAAAAATGGTCACAGAGTTTGTAGCCATTGGTGATTCCTAAACTTGCTTTGCATGAATAGTATTTATGCAGCTGTTTTTGTGAGCTGAAATCTATAATAATAATGATTAAGAAGAAGGAGAAGGAGAAATCAGTTATAACTGACCACTTACTGTGTACAGGACACCGTTCTAAATGCCTCAGAGACATTTAATTTGTATCTCAAATGTACCCAATGAGGAAGACACTATTTTGATTCCCATTTTATAGTTAAGGAAACTGAGGCACAGAAATGATACATAAGTCACCCAAAGTCACGCAGCTACCGTGAACACCGGCACGCTGGCTCCAGGATTGAAATTTAGGAACTTTTCAATAGGACTTTTGAAATTTGTACAAGCAAAATCATGGTCGTGGTAGGGAATTCATGTACAGACCACAGCGTGGAAAAAGGATCATGGATCTATGTCTTCAGTGCTAGTTGGGGAAACTCAAAGCAGCTGTATGAGAGGAGGTTGGAAAAAGCTTAGTGAAAAGAAAGAGTAAAATTTAAAAAACCCTTCTATACTAGTTCAAATATTTAAATTTAAATTAGCTAGTTCCAGTAAATAAATAAATAAATGAAGAAATGGAAAACTAACTAACTAACTAACTAAGCTAGTTTCTTCTATACGTAGGTCAGTAAGCCCTAGACTTGGACCACAGGGTCACATTCACACGAGATACAATGTATCTGTTTTCACATGTGTCAAATACAGGTGACAAAAACTCTGTGCTTTATCCCCACTCTTCAACTTTTGTTTATACGTCCTTCAGTTTGCCTTTATGTTCCTTGGGATTTTTGGTTTGGGGAATAGAATCTAGAAGTTTGTGTGCAGTCTCCATGGACTCAATCCCAGAGGTTGGTGTAAAGCTGGGATTAAAATGGGATGTTTTCTTAGAAATATCTCTTCGGTGCTAGAAGCCTAAAATCAAGGTCCTCTCCACGCTGTCCTCAGAGGGAGGTAGAAGGGCTGTGCTGCTCGATGCTGTGTGTAAGGCTCGGTGCCTGGAGAAGGTGAATCAGCTGCTGGGGTCTGGTGGCAGGAAATGCAGACATATATGGGCAGAGCAGCCTGAGAACTGGACCAAGTGGCCAACTGCACCAGGCAGGGAAAAACCAAAATTGTATCTTTAAATGGGGATGAGATTATCTTTAAACGTCTCGGGAGATCCAATGCCTTTAATATCATCCTGTCAGTTGCTTTGGACGAAATAAATTTCCATGTCGGTAGGAAGGGATGAGGCCGGCGGAGAGCTGCAGCTGAGAGTAGGCCCC
>NC_048225.1:57181207-57217679 GCF_002007445.2 Ailuropoda melanoleuca
AAGAAGGAAATCAGTTATAACTGACCACTTACTGTGTACAGGACACCGTTCTAAATGCCTCAGAGACATTTAATTTGTATCTCAAATGTACCCAATGAGGAAGACACTATTTTGATTCCCATTTTATAGTTAAGGAAACTGAGGCACAGAAATGATACATAAGTCACCCAAAGTCACGCAGCTACCGTGAACACCGGCACGCTGGCTCCAGGATTGAAATTTAGGAACTTTTCAATAGGACTTTTGAAATTT
Organism: Ailuropoda melanoleuca; assembly: GCF_002007445.2. Classification (NCBI taxonomy): domain Eukaryota; kingdom Metazoa; phylum Chordata; class Mammalia; order Carnivora; family Ursidae; genus Ailuropoda; species Ailuropoda melanoleuca. The sequence goes on from NC_048225.1 coordinate 57,181,460, forward strand.
GTACAAGCAAAATCATGGTCGTGGTAGGGAATTCATGTACAGACCACAGCGTGGAAAAAGGATCATGGATCTATGTCTTCAGTGCTAGTTGGGGAAACTCAAAGCAGCTGTATGAGAGGAGGTTGGAAAAAGCTTAGTGAAAAGAAAGAGTAAAATTTAAAAAACCCTTCTATACTAGTTCAAATATTTAAATTTAAATTAGCTAGTTCCAGTAAATAAATAAATAAATGAAGAAATGGAAAACTAACTAACTAACTAACTAAGCTAGTTTCTTCTATACGTAGGTCAGTAAGCCCTAGACTTGGACCACAGGGTCACATTCACACGAGATACAGTGTATCTGTTTTCACATGTGTCAAATACAGGTGACAAAAACTCTGTGCTTTATCCCCACTCTTCAACTTTTGTTTATACGTCCTTCAGTTTGCCTTTATGTTCCTTGGGATTTTTGGTTTGGGGAATAGAATCTAGAAGTTTGTGTGCAGTCTCCATGGACTCAATCCCAGAGGTTGGTGTAAAGCTGGGATTAAAATGGGATGTTTTCTTAGAAATATCTCTTCGGTGCTAGAAGCCTAAAATCAAGGTCCTCTCCACGCCGTCCTCAGAGGGAGGTAGAAGGGCTGTGCTGCTCGATGCTGTGTGTAAGGCTCGGTGCCTGGAGAAGGTGAATCAGCTGCTGGGGTCTGGTGGCAGGAAATGCAGACATATATGGGCAGAGCAGCCTGAGAACTGGACCAAGTGGCCAACTGCACCAGGCAGGGAAAAACCAAAATTGTATCTTTAAATGGGGATGAGATTATCTTTAAACGTCTCGGGAGATCCAATGCCTTTAATATCATCCTGTCAGTTGCTTTGGACGAAATAAATTTCCATGTCGGTAGGAAGGGATGAGGCCGGCGGAGAGCTGCAGCTGAGAGTAGGCCCCAGTGTCACTCCACAATAAACCACGGGGACTCTCCACCTTGGCCTTGGCCATCACCTTTCTAGGCAATGGTTTCTTACTTGGCCAGGGCGTTTATGTTTTTACAGACAAGTGAGTCTGTGCACTTTGCAGCACTTGTGCTGTCTTTGTTGCACTGAACTCACAAATGATAGCTTATATTTTTTTACCTTGATATGTTTTCTATGTTGAAAAAAATAATTAAAAAATGGTAAAGTGAAGCTATGACAAGGACAAAAACAGATATCTCTGCTTTATTTTTTAAAATTTTATTTATTTATTGAGAGAGAGAGAGAGAGCATGTGTGAGTGGGAGAGGGGCAGGTGCAGAGGGAGAGAGAGAATCTCAAGCAGACTCCATGTGGAGTGTGGAGCCCAACGCGGGACTCCATCTCTCGACCCTGAGATCATGACCTGAGCTGAAATCGAGTCAGACGCTTAGCCAACTGAGCCACCCAGGTGCCCCATCTGCTTTATTTTTGGTCACACCTGCTGAACCATACATTCCAGGGCAAGTTCCTCTACCTCATTCTGAGTGGCTTGATGCATTCTGCAGCATTTTGAAGGCATTACTTCAGTACCGTTCTCCATACCCTTCAGACCACTGCAGAAGTAAATTCTTCTCTATGGAGACATGACTGTCCCAGAGAGCTGCAAAAAATACCTTCTCTGGTACCAAAAGCAATTTGAAGCTTCTCTGGTACCAAAAGAATTTGAATACCCAGATTTTCAGTGTTTTGAACTGGTAGGAAAAGTAAACCAACAAGTGTTGGCTCCATAAGGAGTGGTAAAATTAACACCAATAAAATTAACAGGTGCTCACAGAGTCCTGGATATGCTGTGAGAGTGAACAGGTATGAAATGGCATTAGCCAGCCCTCCTTGCCGCTTTCCCAACTGATATTCGGGGCTGTCTGTAAATCATAAGCAATGGCTGTTTCTACTCCTGGCCAGGCATCCCAAGAGACCAGCCCTTATTATCTGATTTGGTGTCTGTGAGAGGCTGCTGGGTGTAGGTCAGAGTTTTTACGTATCAGTCAGAAGAATTCAGATTTAATTGTGAGAGTACCTATACACCTGGATTTATAATTAATTTCATTTTGGATTTTGAAAGGTGTTTTCTTTCTTTCTATGTCTTTGTCTTTGTTTTTTGTTTGCGTTTTTTTTGTTTTGTTTTGTTTTTTGTTTTTTTTTTGCTTAAAAACTGCCTCTGTAGTGTATCAACTTGACCTCATCTGTAGTCTTGATGTGGCCAGTGTCACTCACCAGAGTATATTTCCAAGAGTGGACTCACATCCCATTCTCCTTCAAAGTGAATGGTAAGCTCTAATTATTAGAAATCTTCACTGAACTTGCTGCAAACCTCCATGTTTGGTATTAGAACTCAATCAGCAGGCAGGGTGGAAAGTCTGAATGTGACCTTGACCTGCCTTATCTGGCTGTGACATACCTCATATAAGTCCTTCAGTAGCACACTTACTATGCATTAAGCATGACATCAACTCTATGCTGAAACACTGAGCTAGCAATTAGCATGGCATCACCTTCACCCTCTGACCTCTCTTCTGACCTCTCCTTCTCGCTCTCTCTCATTTTTCCCCAAGAGTAGGAGGAGCTTCACCTCCTCTGACCAGTGACAGGATGATACACCAGAACAGGAGCATTTTTCACCCAACCACATTCTTCCTCGTTGGAATCCTCGGTCTGGAAGGGGCCCATGCATGGATCTCCCTGCCTTTCTGCTCAGTCTACTTTGTGGCTTTGCTGGGCAATGCCACAATTTTGCTGGTCATCAAGACAGAGCAGAGCCTGCGGAGGGAGCCCATGTTCCACTTTCTGGCTCTCCTTTCAACTATCGATTTGGCCCTTTCCACAACCTCTGTGCCCCGCATGCTGGGTATCTTCTGGTTTGATGCTCATGAGATAAACTTTGGGGCTTGTGTGGCCCAGATGTTTTTGATCCATGCCTTCACTGGCATGGAGGCCGAGGTCTTGCTGGCCATGGCCTTTGACCGCTATGTGGCCATCTGTGCTCCACTCCAGTATACGACCATCTTGACATCCCGGGTGCTGGTGGGCATCAGCACATGCACTGTGGTTCGTCCAGTTGTGCTTACCCTTCCCATGGTCTATCTCATCTACCGCCTGCCCTTTTGTCAGGCTCGTGTGATCGCTCATTCCTAGTGAGCACATGGGCATTGCAAAACTGTCCTGTGGCAACATCCGCATCAATGCCATCTACGGGCTCTTTGTGGTTTCCTTCTTTGTCCTGAACCTGGTCCTTATTGTCATCTCGTACATTTACATTCTGCGAGCTGTCTTCCGCCTCCCGTCACAGGATGCTCGGCTAAAGGCGCTCAGCACATGTGGCTCTCACGTTGGGGTCATCTGTGTTTTCTATATCCCCTCAGTGTTTTCCTTCCTCACTCACCGATTTGGACACAACATACCACGCTACATTCACATTCTTGTTGCCAACCTCTATGTGGTTATCCCCCCTTCACTCAACCCCGTCAATTTATGGTGTGAGGACCAAACAGATTCGAGAGCGAGTGCTCCATGTGTTTATCAGAAAATAAGACACATGACATGTTCTTTTACTAAGGATTTTGCTCCATCTAGAGAGAAGTGTGTGTTCTTGCTTTAACAAACATCTCCTAGTCCTAATCTATTGCCACCAGGTGAGATACTAGCTGATGTATCCGCAGCTGTGGACGAATGGACTCTAAGACTTGTGGAACCTTCACTGGAGCTCAAGTTCAAAGGCTAATGGTCTATCTTGGAAGGAGCAGTGTGGACTCTGTCTGCATGTCTTCATGCAGAGTCCTTCATAGGATAAAGGTGCTCTCTTTCTGGGTGAAGAACATATTATACTGTTTTTGTTTTGTTTTATTTTTTGTTTGTTGTTAGCTCTGTAATTAGAGAAATGTGGCACTGGAAATTTGACCCTGTGTCCTACTTCATGTGTTGGTTGGCTTTTACATTCCTTCATGCATTCATTTTATTATTCCTTTAATTAAGATTCATTTTGTATTTGTTGTATGTCTTGGATCATTTCATTGCTAGGGATATATCCATGAACCAAGCTAACATAAAATGTCTGGTCTTGTGGAGTTTGCATTGTCTTATGTTCTTTAAAAAAAGCCAAGCTCATGGGTTCAAAAAAAAATCATTGCCAAATCCGTAGTTTGAACTGGAATGGTTGCCAAATATGTAATATTCAGTGGAAAGATAGCCAAAACAGACACAGAATTTCAAAACAATTTCTTTCTTTTTTTTTTTTAAGTGTATTTAACATTTTGAGAGATGCAGAGCAGGTGTGGGGGGAGAGAGACAGAGGGAGAGAATCTTAAGCAGACCCCGACTGAGCACAGAGCCTCATGCAGGGCTCGATCTCAGGAACCTGGGATCATGACCTCAGCCAAAATCAAGAGTCGACCCTTAACCAACTGAGCCAACCAGGTGCCCACAAAACTATTTCTTAGGTATCAACGGTACCATACCCCTGAGTGTCTCTCTGTAGTCAGGCCCAAAACAGAAGTGTAGTCTTATCATTGAATTATGTATAGTATTTCTCTCTATCTACGTGATGCATGCTGGCCCGTGTCTATCATTTTATTCACTTTTGTTCTCTCAATCTACATTTGACCCTGAAATACTCCATCCCCAAATACAAGGGCTCTCGTCCTAGACCTATGATCTATTTCTAGTTCCTCCACGGACTTTAATGCACAAGCTCTCAAACCAATCTATGAACAGCTTTTTTGATGCTTCTGAGGGTTTTCAGCTGATGCAGTAAAAATACTCCCCAAAAACCAAGCAATGACCTTTTGCATCATCAAACTTGTCATATAGCTTTCCATTAAACATCTTTCTCTGTTTCAGACTACTTACAAAAGAAACTAAAGTAAATGTATAAGGCAGACCTTGGTTCCTACAACTCATGAATTAACCAACTTCAACATTGCACTCATCTCAAATATGATGCTTAATGAAAATATAGACAGAATTAAAGTGGAAATTGCTTTCATCACTGCTCCAAAACAAATTTTCTCCTATTTTTATGGAAGCAAAATGTATCATTTGTTTTTCTGACACACAGTACAGAAATGTTTAATTTTATAACCAGTCACAGTGTTTTAGTTAGGTCATTTGTTATTAATTTACATAGATTAAAATATTTCACGTTTCGTTTTATAACATCTGATTTTACTTATGCATTCATCTCTTAATAGATATTCATATTATTTTTATTTTTTTAAATTAGAAAGTATCCTGCATTTCCTTGCATTTATTTCTTGGTGCATTTTAAGATAGTTAATGCAGCTTTTATAATTTGTGGTGAAATCATTGAGTAGCAGAATTGTAATCAAGAAGAACATATTCCTATATTTTCAGCATTGTTATTGATCACTTCTTTAAAATTTCACGTCTTTCAATGCTTTCCTGTTTTCTAACTTTCTTGTTTCTTTAATTTAATTTAGTTTTCTAGCATTATTCAAATATTACTTTTCTAAATATAGTAATTTGTAACTACCCTACTCTGGACAAAACAAAAAGTGCATCCCTCTTTTGCCCTGTCCTGTTCCTGTACATCGATAGTCTCATTTTGGAATTACCTAGAACTGTGATTCCAGGCTTCAAAAACCTTCTGTAATGGCCATTTTTACATTTGATCATATGTATTCTTAATGATTTCTTTCTGCAATGAATCTTCATGAATATTTCCTGGCTCTGGGATTCACAGTCTTTTTGGAGAATATCTATTTTTCCCACTAGTCACAACCCCACCTCGTCTGGTAATATTTAATTATATTTTTTTGGCAAATTAGTTCCTCATCTGCTCTTATATTTGAACAATAAATTAAAAAAATAAAGATGAGTTATTACAAATATGTAACAACTGAAGAGAGACATTTTAAAGCACTTGTATATGAACATCAAATATTTTGTAAAATGTCAGTAACTGCATTCAGATGCTTGTTCAGTGTCACCCATGTGGTATAAAGACGTAAGCTTATTTGTAGCTAAGACAAATCTCTGTATTAAGAATGACAGTAAAAGGATGGGAATATTAATATATAAAAAAATTATAGAATTTTGGAACCCAGTTCTTTTTTTTTTTTTACACAACTAATGAATCATGGAACCTTTACATCAGAAACCAGGGATGTACTGTATGGTGACTAACATAATATAATAAAAAAACATTAAAATAAAAAAAAAAGAATTTGGAACCCAGTTCTAATCCATCCTCTTTCTGAATTCATTGTTCAACTTTTTTGTTTTCCTGCAACTAATGCTATTAATGGAACATATGCCTATCATTTTTCCACTCTTTTGGAAGGATTTTTTCTTTTTTTCTGAATCAACTTCATTTCAATGTTTTGAAATATCATTATGAGTCTAGGTTTATAAATTTTTAGAAATGTCATGTTCACTATTCAGTCAGTCCTTATTTTCTTGTATGATATATACCATATATCTCTTACATTTAGATATTTCCATATGTTACTTTTCAAAATTTATTTCTTTAACCATTTCCTTCCCCACTTCCCACCATATTCTTTTGTAAATACTTAAAAGTGAAGTGGGAACACCCTACCTTTATCCCATGTATTTTAACTTTTCTTTCCTTCCATCATTTATTTATTTGAGTATAAACCTAAAAATACATTTTTCTACTCTTAAAACATCGAATTTTTATGTTCAGCAATTTCCATTCTATTCTTTAGTCCCCTAACATAATTATTTCAACACTTAAATTTCCTGTTTGATCCTACTTTTGAAATTCATATTCAATTAGCCAACACATAGTACATCATTAGTTTCAGATGCAGTGTTCAACAATTCATCAGTTGCGTATAACACCCAGGGTTCATCACATGACATGACCTCCTTAATGCCCATCACCCAGTTATCCCATCCTCCCCTCACACATCCCCTTCAGCTACCCTCAGTTAATTTCCCATAGCTAAGAGTCTCTCATGGTTTGTCTCCCTCTCTGATGACTTGCCATTCAGTTTTGCCTCCCTTCCCTTATGGTCCTCTGCACTGTTTCTTACCTTCTACATATGAGATCCTTTGAATGAAAAATCCCTTCATGATTATAATTCTCTCTTTGTCTCTCTCGTCTCTTTTAGGCTTCTAACTAATTACATGTATCTTGAAATCCTGAAGTGGTTTATTTTTAATTCTATTTCACACGGTTTCTTACTATATTGTTAGGTCTTTTCTTTATTTTTTTTTAAATATTGTTGATAACCTTTGGACATTTGGTGACTATTTACTGTGAGTTTTTCTTTGCCATTGTGATTTCTTGGTGGGTTCTCCAAAGACCCTGGCTAAGCTGTGTTTGCAGGTTGGATTTCTTAGAAAGCACCTCCTGAGATGGAGATTTGCATGGAAGCAGAATAATGCCCCCTTAAAGATGTCCCCGACCTAATCTTCAGAGTTTGTGAATATGTTGAGTTTCATGGCAAAGAGGAGCTAACGTTGCACATGGCATTAAGGTTGTTCATGATTGGGAGAGTGTCCTGGACTATCGAGGTAGAGCCAATGTAATCCTGAGTCCTTGAAAGTATACAATAATAGAAACAGACAAAAGAGCCATAGAAGGATGTGATGACTCAATTATGTAATTATTTACACATTTATTTTTGACACGTTTTTATTTAAATTCCAGTTATTTAACATACAGTGTGATATCAGTTTCAGGTGTAGGATTTAGTGATTGGGCACTTCCATACATCACCCGTGTTCATCACAAGTGCCCTCCTTCATCTCCATCACACATTTAACCCATCCCCCCACCGACCTCCCTTCCAGCAACTCTCAGTTTGTTCTCCATAGTTAATAGTCTGTCTTATGGTTCACCTCTCTTTCTTTTCCCCCCTATGTTTATCTGTTACATTTCTTAAATTCCACATATGAGTGACATCATGGGATATTTGTCTTCCTCTGACTGACTTATTTCTCTAAGCATTATACTCTCTAGCTCCACCCACGTCATTTCAAATGACAAGATGTCATTCTTTCTGATGGCTGCGTAATATTCCATTGTATATACGTACCACTATTTCTTTATCCATTCATCAGTCAATGGGAATTGGGCTCTTTCCATAATTTGGCTATGATTGATAATGCTGCTATGAATGTTGGGGTGCATTTACACATTTAAAGCAAAGTAAGAACAATACCATATTTGTAGGACATTAGCCTTCATTGTTGACTCTGAAAATGGAGAAGAAAACCATGAGTTAAGGAATATGGGCAGTCTACAGAAGCTGGAAAAGGTAAAAAAAAAAAAAAAAAGTTCTCCGGTAGGGTCTCCAGAAAGACATGCAGACCCTCTGAAAACTTGATTTTACCTCAGTGAGATGCATGAGCTTTCTAACAAACTGGACTGCAAGATAATACATTTGCATTGATTGAAGGTGCTACATCTCTGGTAATTTATCACAGTGGCATTAGAAAACTAATACAGCTTTGCACCCAAGATCAGCACCTGGGAGAGGTGGATGAAGAAAGGGGGAGAAATGATTTGTAATGAAATGGCAACAAAAGTGTCAGCTGGATGTTTATACAGGAGTGTCTGGGGCTGGAACAGCCCTTCCTGGTTGTCCAGATTGGGCAGGATCAGGTGGGCTTTATGCTCCTTCATCCACCAGGCATTATGGGGGCTCTCCGGGAGGGGGATTTGACCTTAGGTGAGGAAGGTCCATTAGGCCAAGAAAAAAGCAAAGAGGGCCACATTCGCAGTGGTTAGATGGTTGAGAACTTCAGATCTGAAAGGGGGATATAGATGACACACTGGAGCATCCACTATAAAACCCAACCAGGGTAGGAGTTTCCTGTGGTGGAGACACTACCATGAAACTGCATCTAATACTTTGGAATTTGCCTTTTGTTCCTTTTTGCCTCTGGCTTTTCTGAAAACCTCAAGAGAGAAACCTTTACATCCCTTTCCTGTCTTTGAAGTCTAACTACGCCTCCTGTTTGCAGGTATAGGCTAGGCTTCTCACTCTTGCTTAATAGCTGTTTCTATTGATTTTGAAGCTATTAATATACAAATCACTTAGTTTTCACATCAATTTTAATGTCTCTAAAGCTTTCTGGGGGGAATGACAATAGTTACATAGATTGCTATCTTGACATCGGAAACTGTCACATTATGTTTTAAAAGCTTGGGAAACCAATTTTTTTAGTGTATCTATTTGACAATAGGTCTGAGTGGAGTCATTTTTTCAGTTAATATTCACTTATGATAGTTTTCATTGTTAAGTTATTGTATGGTCTTTACTGACACATTTAAACTCCATAAATTAGAATGAGAGATAATAATGTTACCTGTATTGACGTAGTGAAGAGAAGAGCCATGTGCACCCCAAGGTTCATAGCAGCATTGTCCACAATAGCTAAATTGTGGAAGGACGAGATGCCCTTCAACAGATGACTGGATTAAGAAGCTGTGGTCCATATATACAATGGAATATTACTCAGCTATCAGAAAGAACGAATTCTCAACATTTGCTGCAACATGGACGGCACTGGAGGAGATAATGCTAAGTGAAATAAGTCAAGCAGAGAAAGACAACTATCATATGATTTCTCTCATCTATGGAACATGAGAACCAGGATGATCGGTAGGGGAAGAAAGGGATAAAGAAAAGGGGGGTAATCAGAAGGGGGAATGAAACATGAGAGACTATGGACTATGAGAAACAAACTGAAGACTTCAGAGGGGAGGGGGTGGGGGAAGGGGATAGGCTGGTGATGGGTAGTAAGGAGGGCACGTATTGCATGGTGCACTGGGTGTTATACGCAACTAATCAATCATCAAACTTTACATCAGAAACCAGGGATGTACTGTATGGTGACTAACATAATATAATAAAAAAATATTAAAATATAATGTTACCTGTATTGCAATGTCCTCCAAACACTTTGATATTGTTTTGCTATTTGGAAATATATTCTTTTGTGTTTTTGACTTGTTCATTGAAATTATATCACATATTATTTTATATATTTCATGTTTGTGTATAAATAAAAGGGTATGCATTATGTATGGATTCCTAATGCACTTTATTTTTAATGGAAATATAATATGTTTGAGTGAATACACTCTTTTGTCCATTTAAGTACTTACTTTGTTTGTACTGATTCAAAGCAGCATAATAACAAATTTTGTGCACAAAGCTCATTTGGTATTTGAAGTAGATGATGTAATTATTCAACATTTCCAATGATCCTCAGTTCTTCATTTACAGCCATTTGAGAGCTTCAGTGTTTTCCATCAGCTGGTACTAATCCTTCAGCATTTCTTGTGGTCCAGGTTGGCTGGCAATGAAATCTGTCAGCCTTTGTTTACCTCAAAATGTCTTTATAGGTAACTCAAGATGAAAAATAAAATTTGAGTAGACATTTGTAGTTGAATTAGTAATCAAATANAATTATTCAACATTTCCAATGATCCTCAGTTCTTCATTTACAGCCATTTGAGAGCTTCAGCGTTTTCCATCAGCTGGTACTAATCCTTCAGCATTTCTTGTGGTCCAGGTTGGCTGGCAATGAAATCTGTCAGCGTTTGTTTACCTCAAAATGTCTTTATAGGTAACTCAAAATGAAAAATAAAATTTGAGTAGACATTTGTAGTTGAATTAGTAATCAAATACTTCCCATAATGAACATCCCAGGTCCACATGTGTACCCTAGTCAACTCTATGTGTAAAGAGGAATTAATATCTCATAACGCAGCACAAAGTCTTCCAAATCATATGAGTGGGAAATCCAGTATCTGAACTGAATCGGACCAACTCTAAGATTGGATATTTTCACCACTTCTTTCTATGGCCTCTGTGACCTAGATATGAAAAATTGTCAAGGGGGAAGACTGAGAAGATCAATCATGGACAAAGGACAGTGGGACCCAAAACTCACATGTCAATCCCCATAGCTAAGCATTCAATGAACCTAGAGAACATGGTCAGGGTAGTGCAGAGAGATACCGAGTACTCAGGCTGAAAACGGGGTCTCCTGTGCCAGGTTATTATGTTATATGGATTAAGTACGGTTTTTTATCTAGGAAAGAACAATCCATAGAATCAGGCAGTGAAGTATTACTTAGAGGGAGCTGGGATGTATCTTTCTTTGCATCTTATAGAAATGATAATATTTGTGTGTTTTTGCCCCATATTTGTATTTGTAGTTTTCTCTCTATAAATTCCTATCCGTGTCACTTTTTCTTAGGCTTCTGTTTCTGGAAATCTTAGTCTGGGAGTTTTGCCAGCAATCTCAGAGGATTTGATCCCAGGGCACAATTTATACCAGAAAACGGAGTTAACCAATTGTCTAATTTTATAAGCAGCTAACACCTTAGTATAAAACGACTCTCCTCAGACTGTATTTGTTTAAAAAAGCACGCAGAGCTGTGCTGCTTGAGATTTTCCTTGCGTCTCTATTCCTGTGGAGGAAAGAAGCATCCAAGATGAACTGTGGTTTGATTTCAGTATGTACTGCAGTGAAAGGGAGATGATCAACGGTGGCTGAGAACTGCTGGTTTGATCTGATACGATATGATAGCATCGTGTGGTCCAATGTCTGAATGTAGCGGGGCAAAACTTGCAACATTTTTTTTTTAACTGAAAACTTTATCTTTTTTCATTGTAGTTTTTTTAATGTTTTAAGTTTAACCTTGCAACTTTCCAATGGAGATTGGGTATTTCTAAAAATATCTAGAAGATCCAAGGCTTTTAAAATCCATCTACCGAATGATTATATAGTTGGTTGATAAAGTATCATTTCTGTTTCTGCTCTGGGTTATAGGGAATGAATGAATGGACTTCTGAAGCCCAATGAAAATCTGAGGTGACCACTGCCATGTTACTGAGAGTTTATTTTCGCACAGAAACACAAGCTAGGCATCAGGGTGTTAGGAGGCTTGTTCCTGGCCAGCATCAATGGCTGTCACCTGGAGTTGCACTTCTTAAAAACACATGAATAAGGGAGACAATGCAAAATACAGCTCTTCTCTCTCTCTGCCCCTCTCCCCCAAGAAACACACACAAACACACATCTAATCTTAGAATGGATAGAACATTTATTTTATTTTTTTGCCTTATTATGCTTCCCAAAGAAATATGGAGCTTTTTCAAGGATAAAAACTGGAGTCTGGGCCACTATATCCTGATCTTGAACCAGTCTATCTCAAGGTGTAGACCCAGAGGACATCCTTTATTTCATTATTTGAGCTTACGAGTGAGGAGGGGCTTTTTCATTCTTTTGAAGTCACTGCAAAAGCCGCCTCTCCATGCCATTTAGACAACTATGGAAAGCAGTTCTGTACAGACTTTGTTTCTCCCGACAGTTTTGTGATGCTCCGAATGCCTTCTTCACAGGTCTGTGCCACCTGAAGCTTCCTAGGCATTCTTTTACCCACATTCCCAGTTCATCAGGCAGAAAGAGTGAAGGCAATACATGCTGGTTCTGGAGCAGTCCTAAGATTAACAGGTGTTCTCCTATGACTACTTCTAGCTGGCCTCTTGCCTTTTGGATTATATCTGCATTTCAATTATATCCTTGATTTTTTGCATATGTCTCTTCAGTCAGGAGCTTTACAAAAGGTACAGGGCATATGAAATTATTCCATATTTAATAGCAAGTTCTGTGTCTTATCATTTTGCTGTTGGCTTCCTGATAAGCCATGTAGATAAAAAAAAGAGGATTAAATTCCTTGAGACTGACCCATTCAAATGAGTATGGCTTGGCATAAAATTAAAGAAAAAAATACATGGGGCCTCTGGTGGCTCAGTTGTTAAGCTTCTGCCTTTGGCTCTGGTCTTGATCCCAGGGTTCTGGGATGGAGCCCCCCATCAGGCTCCCTGCTTGGTGGGATGCCTGCTTCTCCCTCTTCCACTCCTCCTGCTGGTGCTCCCTCTCTCCCTGTGTCTCTCTGTCCAATAAATAAATAAAATCTTAAAAAAAAAGTTAACAATCCCTTGCAAATAGCAACCTTTTTTTCTGTTCACTATATACTGAAACTTATAAGCTAGTCATTTTCATGACCACCTTCAAAATCTTTCCCCCTCTTTCTAGGAATGACATCTCCGCTGTCATTTGGAAGGATGTTTTATCCCAACAGGAGCATTTTTCACCCAACCACATTCTTCCTCGTTGGAATCCCTGGTCTGGAATGGGCCCATGCATGGATCTCTCTGCCTTTCTGCTCAGTCTACCTTGTGGCTTTGCTGGGCAATGCCACAATTTTGTTGGTCATCAAGACAGAGCAGAGCCTGCGGAGGGAGCCCATGTTCCACTTTCTGGCTCTCCTTTCAACTATTGATTTGGCCCTTTCCACAACCTCTGTGCCCCGCATGCTGGCTATCTTCTGGTTTGATGCTCATGAGGTTAACTTTGGGGCTTGTGTGGCCCAGATGTTTTTGATCCATACTTTTACTGGCATGGAGGCCTTCGTCCTGGTGGCCATGGCCTTTGACCGCTATGTGGCCATCTGTGCTCCACTCCACTACAGGACCATCTTGACATCCCGGGTGCTGGTGGGCATCAGCACGTGCACTGTGGTTCGTCCAGTTGTGCTTACCCTTCCCATGGTCTATCTCATCTACCGCCTGCCCTTTTGTCAGGCTCGTGTGATCGCTCATTCCTACTGTGAGCACATGGGCATTGCAAAACTGTCCTGTGGCAACATCCGCATCAACGCCATCTACGGGCTCCTCGTGGTCTCTCTCTTTCTGCTGGACCTGGTCCTTATTGTCATCTCGTACGTCTACATTCTGCGAGCTGTCTTCCGCCTCCCGTCACAGGATGCTCGGCTAAAGGCGCTCAGCACGTGTGGCTCTCACTTTGGGGTCATCTGTGTTTTCTATATCCCCTCTGTGTTCTCCTTCCTCACTCACCGATTTGGACACAACATACCACGCTACATTCACATTCTTGTTGCCAACCTCTATGTGGTTATCCCCCCTTCACTCAACCCCATCATTTATGGTGTGAGGACCAAACAGATTCGAGAGCGAGTGCTCCATGTCTTTGCTAAAAAGTAAATATTCTTGCCTATGTTTAACAAGCATTTTGACCTAGGAAGGAAAATGTGGGCTCTTTTCAGCAATTTTTCTCTGTCTAAATTTAGTGCTGCCAAATTATATTCCAGAGCATTTGATCTTGGCCTATATTGATTCTATGATTTGAATAATTTTCAAAATATTACAAGTTGAAGGCTTATTCCTTAGAAGCAGGAAGTGCTTGCATTATTTCACGCTGTGTGAGAAAGAACAGTCCACGCAATGACCCTTCCCATCCTTACATTTGCAGTGCTTTTTTTCTCCCCCTCATTTTTAAGTCCTAGTTTTCCCTCTGTTCAACAAAACTCAGACAAGGAAACATACAACAAATGCCTTTGTTCTCACAACATGGAATTAAAAACTATTATTACTGCAGCTTATTTATCTTGAATGTTATTTTTAATCAAATACACAAGACATTTAATTTGAAATGACCTATGAGACTTACCCCACCCTGTTCCAATTTTGTCTTATCCTCAGAGATGGGAATGATCACTACATGCTCTTTTTCTTTCTTAGAGTGTAAATTGATCTTTTTAAATTCAATAATTTCTGTGGGGTTTGTGATTATAATTTTTTATTTCATGTAAATGGTAATGCACTGTGTATCATTTCACAGACAATTGTTTCACTTACTATTAAATTTAGAGACTGTTTATGTTGATACATATGGGATATAGTGTTCTTTTTTAAATGTAGTAATATCTTTCATTTGCGTTTTATCTTTTCATAATTTGAATATCTATAATACTTTAGTTATTTTTAATTCAGAATTGATGTGGTGACATCTTTATGAATCATTTTGTTCACCTTTGAAAAATTTCTAAAGGTTCCAAGCTTAGAAAATGTAGGACCGTCAGATAGTAGGTTACTAATTGAATAGGTCATGGCTTTATCTTTATGGTGTTTGTTTACTGATTTCCTTGCCTCCTCTCCGAGTTTCCGCCAAGCTTCTTTACAGTCTCATAGCATGTTTTTGATTACACTTGACATATTAGCACTTTCCTATAAGCTCTTTATATTTAATACCTTATTTTCATATGGCAGATTACATTTTTAAATGAACTCAATACTGATTATATTGCCTATAACACATGCTTTTGACACTTTCAAACCGAGGACTTCTGCATAGCTTTATTATATATCAACATCCCAACATCTATGTTGTTATTGGGGTGTGTGTATGTTAAGTTTTACTTTTAATTCCACTCTAACTGCAATTTATTTTGAGGTGAGATTTAAGAAAAGAAATACCTTTCTGTTTCTATTTCATAACATAATTTTTCTAACCTGTTTAATAACATAAATGACTTAATAACTCATCACTTCAAAACTGATTTTCATTTACTCTTTCTTTGTATTAAATTTCAATTTATACAAGAGTGTGCTTTTCACTTATAGAGCTGGTTTGTCTGTTCTTGAACCAATATCACAATGTTCTTCATCACTACAAAATTATAAAATATTTTAATAACTTTCAAAGCTGATTATCCTCCTATACTTTTCTCACTCTCCCTTTGTTCTTTAAATTAACTTGTAGAAAAACAAAATAACATGCTGACATTTTGTTGTACTTAAAAATATCCTGTTGGAATTTTGAGTTCATTTATTATTAGGTTCATTTACTATCAATAATTAAACAATGTGTTTTTAATTCCTTAAAGTATTAGCTGAGAATTATTATGTTCTTCACTTGGACAAGTGCAGATACTAAAATGTGCCCTGGGGCAACTGCACCATGACTACCCTTCCCAGCCCTCTGTTTCCCAGAATTCTCTTCCCTGTAAGTTTCCAGTTTAGAGTTGGTCACATCAGAAATGCATAAGCTGTGGGAGCAAATGTGGAAGAGCAACCACTATTTTCCGTAGTTCATTATTGTTTACAGGGAGAGACAGAGAAACACAATGATACTAGAAGATTCTCATTTCTCCCCCTGTCCTTCAGCTCCATACACAGCTCTCCATGGCTACTGACCTGCTTATCAACAGCGCTCACAAATGCACCACCAAATATTTTACTGCAAACAGAGGCAGTAGCCAGGAATAACAAACCATCTTCCTTAAATTTCTACACTCACTTCTTTTATGGATCCAACCCAGAAGCTGAGAGTACCAAGTCTTCTGCAAATACCAACTCATTCACGCAGTCCTAATCTGGCTAATAAATTTATTTTTGGATCTCCCCCCCAGTTCCTCCCACAATTGTATCTAATTCCTATAATAAATTCTTTATTCCTTAATACTTGTAGT
Organism: Ailuropoda melanoleuca; assembly: GCF_002007445.2. Taxonomy (NCBI): domain Eukaryota; kingdom Metazoa; phylum Chordata; class Mammalia; order Carnivora; family Ursidae; genus Ailuropoda; species Ailuropoda melanoleuca. The sequence goes on from NC_048225.1 coordinate 57,197,729, forward strand.
GGTTCTGAGCCCTAACTGATGTACGTATAGATACCAGAATTGCTTCCTGGGTAACAAATTCTGAAGACTGGAGTTTGGAATTAGTTCCTTACTTAATTAGTCTTAGGGAAATTAGGGCCTTGCTCCTATTGGCAAAGGGGAGACATTGGTGGTATGTAGAATGTGGTAACAAAACATATTATTACCTTCTATAACGAAGTGCTTAAAGAAGGCAAGACTTTGAGTGTCCAAGTATTTCTGCTAAATATTTTAGTAAGAATAAGAAAAGTATAGATTTGTTCTTTCTGTGATAAACAGGCTGGAGAAGGAGGATAAAGGAAATAAGAGTCAATGAGCTCAGGGCTTTAAATATCTAGCCCAAGGCCCAGGCAAGGAAACAAAGCATGTTAAACTATGCTTTAAAAAAAAAATAAAAATAATTAAAAAAAAATCTCCCGATCTCCTGCTAGGTCATTTATTTGAAAGAAGAAAACTCTAAAAATTGGAATAGACATCAATGAAGCAAATCCTGAGCTCTGCCAAACCCCCTTTACCATTAGAAACAGCTCTTCTTCTCTTGTATGAGGTAGATAGTCTCCCCCTGTTCAAAAAAAATGTAATACCTTCCCCTGAGGTAGCTGGCTTTAAATGGACTGGTGATCTATGCCACAAAAATTCCCACCACTCTGAATGGTTTCTGAGAACAGTGGTGTCTAATAGGAATAAAATGTGGGTCACCTATATAGTTAAGACATGCTATTAACCATGTTATAAGCCTAAAAATAACTAAAGTTAGTTCAATGGAATATTTAATCTAACTTAATATTATCCAAAATTTATTTAAACATAAAATCAATATACATATCAATTAAATATTTAATATCATTTAAATGATAAAAGTAAGTATTCTTAATCTAGTATTAAACACAAAACACATCTTATTTTGTACACGAAATTTTCAATGGCTAAAATAAAATGCAAAACAAAACAAAATATAATGTTGAACTGAGAAATATTTTATACTGCTTCACACTTTAAACTTTGATTAAAATAGTTAAAAATTCATTCTTTCAGTTGAATTTGCCACATTTCAGATGTTCAATAATCACATATGGTTAGTGTGTAGTGTGTGGGAAGGTACAATTCTAGATTTATGATTGGACACAAATACTAGCAGCCTCCAGGGATAAAATATACTAACCAAAAGATAAATAGATAAAACCTGGGGAACATGTGTGATACTAAATTCTGAGTACTGGATATGAGTAGAAGAAATATGACATAACATGAGGCTGAATTGTAGTATGAGGACCTTAAATAGAGATTCTGGACTCACTGTATTTGGAAATGGTTCCAACAGTTGGATAGTTGACTGAAACCTGTACTCAAAGATGGTCTTCAGTAAATGAACTGAAATGCCAGGATTTCCCTGAAGAAAACCATAAAGAAAAGTTTCCAAAGACTCAGGGAACATAGAATGTTAGAGTGGGTTTATCATGCCTGTTCAACCAGCCCCTAACTCTGCCCTAGCGTCCCTAGAAAGCACTCTCCTCATCGTGGCTATGAGAGAGATATTCCTGAGGAGAACCTAGAAAACCAGGGAAAGTTCTGCTTGGGCTACTTTCTGCAGGTCAGGAATGATGTCAGGAATTTTTGCTGTCAAACTGTTTCCTGAATTCAATCTTGAGACAACTCTGAAACCCAGAGCTCACTGAAGTGGAGGCTGTTTTCCCTTGTAGAAGGGTCCTACTGAACAACCAAGTATCACTGGTCTTCCTGAAAGGGACAGGGGATCATCTATCATCAAGACAATGCTTTGAAAAAGCAAAGCAAAGCTGGAGGCATCACAATTCTGAACTTCAAGCTATATCACAAAGTGGTAGTCATCAAGACAGTATGGTACTGGCATAAAAACAGACACATTACAACAATGGAACAGAATAGAGAACCCAGAAATGGACCCATAACTCTATGGTCACCTAATCTTCAACAAAGCAGGAAAGAATATCCCGTGGAAAAAAAACAATCTCTTCAACAAATGGTTTTGGGAAAATTGGATAATGACATGGTAAGAATGACACTTTCTTTACCCATACACAAAAATAAATTCAAAATGGATGAAAGAACTGAATGTGAGACAGGAAACCATCAGAATCTTAGAGGAGAACTCAGGCAGCAACCTCTTTGACCTCAGCCAGAGCAACTTCTTACTAGTTGCATCTCCAGAGGCAAGGGAAACAAAAGCAAAAATGAACTATTGGGACTTCATCAAAATAAAAATCTTCTGCACAATGAAGGAAACAATCAGCAAAATTAAAAGGCAACCTTTGGAATGGGAGAAGATATTTGCAAATGACGTGGATGAAAAAGGGTTAGTATCCAAAATCTATAAAGAGCCTATCAAACTCAACACCCAAAACACAAATAATCCAGGTAAGAAATGGGTAGAAGACACGAACAGACATTTTTTTCAAAGAAGACATTCAGATGGCCACCAGACACATGAAAAGATGCTCAACATCACTTATCATCAGGGAAATGCAAATCAAAACCATTATGAGATGCCACCTCGCAATGGTCAGCGTGGCTAAAATAAACACCCCAGGAAACAACAGATGTTGGTGAGGATGCAGAGAAAGGGGAATTTCTCTGTGATGCAGCAATTGCACTACTTGGTAGTTACCCAAAGAATACAAAAATACTGATTCCCAAGGAGTACACGCACCCCAATGTTTATAGAAGCATTATCAACAATAGCCAAATTATGGAAAGAGTACACATGTCCCTCAACTGATGAATGGATAAAGAAGAGGTGGTATATATATTCCATCGTATATTAGAATGGAATGGAATATTACTTAGCCATCAAAAAGTGAAATTTGTCATTTGCAGTGATACGGATGGAGCTAGAGTGTATTATGCTAAGCTAAATAAGTCAGTCAGAGAAAGATGAATACCATATGTTTCACTCATAAGTGGAATTTAAGAAACAAAACAGATGAACATATGGGAAAGGGGGGACAAAAGAGAGAGAAGCAAACCATAAGAGACTCTTAATGGTAGAGAACAAACTGAGGGTTAAAAATATGGATGATAACTTTCTAATTACAAAAATACTTATAAATATTTACATCAAAAGTTTGAAGTAGTTACTAGCCTATAATATAAAATTACATCACAACAAATGCATTAGAATGTCAACTGATCATAGATAAGGGAAAAATAAAAGGAGATATAAACAAGAAAATTCAGAAACCCAAAGAGGAAAGGCAACCGGGTCAGATATAAAGTTCTTATAGACAACACGAACGTCAGTTAAGAATTAAATACTATTTTTACTATTCTGAAAAAAAATTAGACTTAATCTCTTTAGTAAAAGAGCTTTGGTACAGGCATTATAGAGGAAAGTATGAAGTTTCTTCAAAAAAAGAAAGAAACTAGAACTACTATATGATCCTGCAACTCCACTTCTTGGTAAATATTCTAAGGAATAAGATCAGTAGCTCAAAAAATATGTACTGGATCATTAGTCATGGTAGCCCAGATAAGGAGACAAGCTAAGTATCCATTGACAAAGGAACAGATAAAGAAAATATTGTATATGTAAGCAATGGAATATTACTTTGTCTTAAAAAGAAGGAAAACTTCCCAAGAGGGCTTGTGCTAAGTGAAGTAAGCCAGACACAAAGACAAATACTACATGACCTAAATTTTAGATGGAATCTAAAAAGTCAGTCTCATAGAACCAGAGAGTAGAATGGTGGTTAGGAGTGAGGGAAAGAGGAGAAATATTCATAATGGGTACAATCTTCCAATTATAAGATGAATAAGTGTGGGGATCTAATGCACAGCATGGCAATTAGAGTTAATAATACTGTATTGTATTCTTGAAATTTGCTGGAATAAGTCTTAAGTTTTCTCACCACAAAAACCAAAATGTAACTATGTGGGGTGATTGATGTGCTAATTAACTTGATTGTGTAATCATTTCGTAAAATATATATAAAATCGTAATGTGTACACCTTTAAAAAATCTCACTGTGTACGCTAAATATAGACAGTTTTTGTCAATCATATTTCCATAAAAATTAATTTATAATGCTATATCCTCTAAATAACCTTAAAATGAAGATGAAACAAAGGGTTATTTTTTAGGCAAAGAAAACTCACTACCAGAAAAATTGTGTCTTTCTTCAGATATGAGTAAACTCATTACAGAAGAAATTTTAAAGATGCAAGAAGGAATGAACACCAACAGAAATAGGAAACATTTGGAAACTTTTAAATAAATACTGACTTTCCAAAACAATAACCCTATGTGTGAAAGTTTCAAAGTTTATAAGAGGTAAATTAAACCAACAATAGTATATAAGTCAGAAAGTAGAAAAAGGGACAATTTTTTTTTACCCTTTATGAATAGAAAGCAGTAGGACTGCTAGTTTATACTAAAATTCAATAAGTTGCAGGGGCATCTGTAGGACAATGGCAAAAGTAAATGTAAAATTATGTATGAAATCAAAGCAAAGCAAAGCAAGTGAGACTCACCAGTCATGATTAAAAAATTCTAAAGAAGAAAATCTTTGTTGGGAAATCTGTATCTCAGGTGAAGTAAAAGATAGTAAATATGAGATTTAATTAAGAAAAAGAATAATTATGTCAAACATGCATGAACTTTGTAGTGTATTTAAAATATGAAAGTTGTCAGACTGGTTTAAATACAAATTCTTTTATTGAAGAGACTGTCTTTTTTCCATTGGATGTTCTTTCCTGCTTTGTCAAGATTAGTTGACCATAGAGTTGAGGGTCCATTTCTGGGGTGTCTATTCTGTTCCATTGATCTATGTGTCTTTTTTTTTTTGCCAAAGCCATGTTGTCTTGATGATCACAGCTTTGTAATATAGCTTGAAGTCAAGCATCGTGATGCCCCCAGCTCTGGTTTTCCTTTGCAAACATTCCCTTGGAGATTTGGGGTCTTTTCTGGTTCCATACAAATTTTAGGATTGTTTGTTCCAGCTCTGTGAAAAATGTCCATGGTATTTTGATAGGGATGGCGTTGAAAGTGTAGATTGCTCTGGGCAGCATAGACATCTTAACAATGTTTATTCTTCCAGTCCATGAACATGGGATGTTTTTCCATCTCTTTGTGTCTTCCTCCATTTCTTTCATAAGTGTTCTGTAGTTTCTAGAATATAGATCCTTTACCTCTTTGGTTAGGTTTATTCTTAGGTATCTTATGGTTTTTGGTGCTATTGTAAATGGAATTGATTCCTTAATTTCTCTTTCTTCAGTTACATTGTGAATGTATAGAAATACAACTGATTTCTGGCATTGTACCATCTTTCTTACCCACCACCACTAACAGGAAGGGTGTCAACAGCATCTTGCAGGGGATAATATGCGTGCCATCTTTAGGAAGACACAATCTGCCTCAAAAAAGCAAGACAAGGTACACCTAGGTGGCTCAGTTGGTTAAGCGTCTGCCTTCAGTTCAGGTCATAATCTCAGGGTTCTGAGATTGAGCCCAGTGTTGGGCTCCCTGCTCAGCGGGGATCCTGCTTGTCCATCTGCCTGCCACTCCCACTGCTGGTGGTCTCTCACTTTTGGGCAAATAAATAAAATATTTTTACAAAGGCAAAAAAGAATAAATTCTTTGATACTTGTAAATGGAGACAAATTTAATTATCAAGACATTAAAAGGCTGAAAGAAAAAGGATAAATGTTTGTAAGTTGAATTTGCTGACTAATTTTAAACTCTATAAATTCCATAAAGTCAGGGCAAGTGGAATAGTCACCATTTTATTCCCAGCAGCTTGCAGTTGTGAAAATATGCACTCAAAAATGATTATATTCAGAGAAAAAAAAGCTCCATGAAATATCAACTACTCTAGCGGCAATGGATGCATTCAAAACTTTTTATATATACAAAGACAGCATGGTACTGGCACAGAAACAGACACATAGACCAATGGAATGCAATAGAGAACCCAGAAATGGACGCTCGGCTCTTTGGGCAACTAATCTTGGACAAAGCAAGAAAAAACATCCAGTGGAAAAAAGACAGTCTCTTCAATAAATGGTGCTGGGAATATTGGACAGCTACATGCAAAAGAATGAAACTTGAGCACTCTCTTACACCATACACAAATATAGACTCCAAATGGATGAAAGACCTCGATGTGAGACAGGAATCCATCAAAATCCTAGAGGAGAACATAGGCTGCAACCTCTTTGACATCGGCCACAGCAACCTTTTTCATGACACATCTCCAAAGGCAAGAGAAACAAAAGAAAAAATGAACTTGTGGGACTTCATCAAGATAAAAAGCTTCTGCACAGCCAAGGAAACAGTCAACAAAACTAAGAGGCAGCCCACGGAATGGGAGAAGATATTTGCAAATGTCACTACAGATAAAAGACTAGTATCCAAGATCTACAAAGAACTTTTCAAATTCAATACACAAGAAACAAATAAACAAATCAAAAAATGGGCAGAAGATATGACCAGACACTTTTCCAATGAAGACATACAAATGGCTAACAGGCACATGAAAAAATGTTCAATGAGGACATACAAATGGCTAACAGGCACATGAAAAAATGTTCAAAATCATTAACCATCAGGGAAATTGAAATCAAAACTACACTGAGATACCACCTTATGCCAGTTAGAATGGCAAAAATGGACAAGGCAGGAAACAACAAATGTTGGAGAGGATGTGGAGAAAGGGGATCCCTCTTACACTCTTGGTGGGAATGCACGTTGGTACAGCCACTGTAAAAACAGTGTGGACGTTTCTTAAAAAGTTAAAAATTGAGCTACCCTAAGATCCAGCAATTGCACTACTGGGTATTTACCCCAAAGATACAGATGTAGTGAAGAAAAGGGCCATATGCACCCCAATGTTCACAGCAGCATTGTCCACAATAGCTAAACTGTGGAAGGAGCTTAGATGCCCTTCAACAGATAACTGGATTGAGAAGATGTGGTCCATGTATACAATAGAATATTACTCAGCCATCAGAAAGAACGATTTCTCAACATTTGCTGCAACATGGATTGGACTGGAGGAGATAATGCTAAGAGAAATAAGTCAAGCAGAGAAAGACAATTATATGGTTTCACTCATTTATGGAACATAAGAAGTAGGAAGATCAGTAGGAGAAGAAAGGGAAGAAGAAAGGGGGAGTAAACAGAAGGGGGAATGAACCATGAGATACTATGGACTCTGGGAAACAAACTGAGGGCTTCAGAGGGGAGGGGTTTGGGGGAATGGGATAGGCCGGTGATGGGTATTAAGGAGGGAACATATTGCATTGTGCACTGGGTGTTATACGCAAGTAATGAATAATGGAACTTTAAATCAAAAACTAGGGATGTACTGTATGGTGACTAACATAATATGATAAAAAATATTATTTAAAAATTTTTTAAAAAGGACTAAAATGATAAAAAAAACTTTTGATATATAACTATCAATCAGATATTTAGATGAATAGAGAAAAACGACATGACCTACTAAATCAAATTTTAAGGGACAAAGAGGATGCAATAATGGATACTGGGAAGTGGTCTGAAAAGCACATGGGAATTAAATGCATTTAAGTACAGAATAGAACCAATATAGACACATACATTTTTAAAAAGATTTTATTTATTTATATGACAGAGAGAGATAGCGAGAGAGGGAACACAAGCAAGAGGAGTGGGAGAGGGAGAAGCAGGCTTCCTGCCAAGCTGGGAGCCCGATGTGGGGTGATCCCAGGACCTTGGGATCATAACCTGAGCCGAAGGCAGACATTTCACAGATAAGCCTCCCATGCTCCCCTACAGATATATATTTTAATATAATCTCTATGAGAAGACATCTCTGATTTAAGTTTCATAAAATTTCATACTGAACTGCACATGTATTAGGTGTCATTCTTTTTCCTTTCCGTGTTTCTGTAATAATATTTTCTTCACACGGTCATAGATCTGCTTGGTCCTGACTCCATATATGACAGGGTTGAGCATTGGTGGCACGACGACATAAAGATTGGCAAGGAGTATGTGGATATAGCGGGGGACGTTATGACCAAAACGATGTGTCATAAAGGAAAAGAGGGCTGGTGTGTAGAAGGCAAGAATGACACAAACATGAGAACCACATGTGCTGAGGGACTTGATGCGGGCTTCACGGGAAGGAAGACGGAAAACAGCACGGAGTATCTGAACATAAGAAAGGGCAATGGCTATGATGTCAGAGACTAGATTACAAATTGCACATAAGCCATAGATGATATTGACCTTGATGCTGGCACAAGAGAGGCGAGCAAGACCCATGTGTTCACAGTAGGTGTGGGGAATGACATGATTCCCACAGAAGGGCAATCGCAAAATAAGAAATACAAATGGAATTACAGAAATAAACGACCTCACTAACATGCCAGCACCAATCACAGAAACAACCTTGTTGGTGAGGATGATGCTGTATCGGAGTGGGTTGCAGATGGCCACATGGCGGTCATAAGCCATTGCCAACAGGACTGCTGACTCCATACCGGTGAAGTTGTGGATAAAAAATATCTGAGTGAGACAAGAATCAAAAACTATCTCCCTGAGACAAAACCAGAAGATTCCGAGCATCTTGGGGATGGTAGTTGTGGACAGACCCAAATCAATAGTAGCCAACATGGCCAGGAAGTAGAACACGGGTTGGTGTAGGCTGCTCTCAGCCTGGATCACGAACAGAATCGTGAAGTTCCCTATCAGTGCGATCACATACACAGCACAAAAGGGAAAGCCAATCCACACGTGCAGTGTTTCCATTCCTGGGATTCCCAGCAACAAGAAGGAGGAGACGTGGAACTGGGTGCCATTGGGAAGGAACATTCTATCTGGTAATGCATAAGTCTTCCAAAATGTATGCTGACCCAATCTACAGGTCACCAGAGAGTCTCTGTACTGCTAGAGACTTAAAGATATTAGAGGACACTTAATTAGCCATTTTTTCTTGTTATTACAATCATCACCAACAGAACCCCCTTCAGTTCTGACCAACTTAGGATTCTGCTAGTTTCTAAATACAGCGATGGAAATTAATTCCAGTTGATTGACAACACTCAGGGGTTAGCACACAGAATGAAAAATACATATTAAAAATTACTTTAAATTGTTAAATTGGTCCATCTCTTAGTATTTAGTAATAATTATTGCAAAATGTGATTGGGAATAATAATGAAAACAGCAACATCAAATACCAATTATTGAGGTGCTATTTTTTTATTTTCATTTTTTAAGAGTTTATTTATTTATTTGACAGACAGAGAGAGAGAGAGCACAAGCAGGAAGGAGCAGCAGGCAGATGGAGAAAGAGAAGCAGGCTCCCGGTTGAGTAAGGAGCCCGATGTGGGACTGGATCCCAGGACCCTGGGATCATGAACTGAGCTGAAGACAGGTGCTTAACCAGCTGAGTCACCCAGGTGCCCTGAGGTGCTGCCTATTTTTTACAAGGTTTGTTGTCAGACTCTGTGCAAAAATCATGTCCAATATTTAAATTAAAAAGCTCTTCAAGAAGAACATTAATTTCGCTTATTTTACATATAACTTATCTAATGATCCAAGAGTTTAAGTAGCTTACCAGAAGTTTAAAATGCTTTCAATGGAAGGTCTGGGAAATTAAGTTAGGGAGGAAAGTAGCAAACAGAAATAGAGGAAAAGATTTGTTTTACCTATGTTATATAAATAGGTACTACGACCACACACACACACACACACACACACACTGTACTCCACACATGTACAAATACAAATACATAGGTACAAATTACAAATCTTTTTTTAAAACTCACAACATCCTTTTCATCCATTCATCTGTGGAAGGGCATCTCGGCTCCTTCCAATGGAATATTACTCAGCCATCAGAAAGGTTGATTTCCCAACATTTACAGCAACATGGACGGGACTGGAGGAGATTATGCTAACTGAAATGGGTCAAGCAGAGGAAGACAATTATCATATGGTTTCACTTATTTGTGGAACATAAGGACATTAGGAGAAGGAAAGGAAAAATGAATGGTGGGGAAACAGAGAGGGAGAATGGGTGTAATAGGCAAACAATGAATCATGGAACACTACATCAAAAACAAATGATGTACTGTGTGGTGACTAACATAACATAATAATAAAAAAAAGAATATGGGAATAAAATTAAAAACAATGAAAACTAAAAAAAAAAAACAAAACCCAAAAAACAACAACATCGAAAAAACCTCACAACATCCACCTGAATAAAATTTTTTAGTATTTCCTGTTTTTAGCTAAGGCAATTGTGACTTTAGGAGTTGAAAACACAGGTCAAAATGTCAATAAAAATACTAGCGAGAGAAAACAATTAGGAATATTGGATAATTAGGTGTATGATAATTCAATCATTTTCAAAGTTCCCTAAGCCCTTATTATATGTCTTAAGGTAGCTTGTTTATAGCATTTGATAGGTGAGTATTTCCAAAATATTTACTCATTAATATGTGTAATTATTTTGTAGTAAAAAGTCCCTCTTCTGGGTGCCTGGGTGGCTTAGTTGGTGAAGCGTCTGCCTTCAGCTCAGGTCATGATCCTGGGGTCCTGGAATTGAGCCCCCCTGCACAGGGCTCCCTGCTCCATGGGAGTCCGCTTCACCCTCTCTCTTTGCCCCTCTCCCCTGCTCCTGCGCTCTCTCTCCCCATGCACACTCTTAGATTCTATGCCAGCAATACTAATGGTGACCTAATTTTGAACACGAAAATCAGGGTATTTAATCTAGACGTTGATATAGAGGAGAAAATACCAAGAAGAGTGTTAAATAAGGGATAGAACAAGCAGTTGAATATGGATGGTGAACGTGAGGAGAAGCAACGCCAGGAGCAAGAGACACTCTGGCAGTTTCAACAGGATCAGAGGCTATTTCCATAAAGTTATATTATTACAGTGAAATTGTGAATGTTTTTAAAAGGCATGACAATGGATAAGATGAGTAAAATAGGATTCAGTCACGGAGGCAAGTTTTCCCGTGGAAATCAGCAAGAGAAACCAATGAACTCTTCCTTTTTCCAGGATACACAATGCATCCGTTTCTCGGTTACTGGGACATTTACTTTAGCGCTAGCTGTAGATCGGATTGCACAGGGTAAAAATAAGCTGTCTCTGGCTTTTCTAAGGGAGACAGAATGGTACTATATTCTGTGATTGCAAATAAAATAAGGGAAATTATGTCTCCCTGGTCATACAATTATATTCTGCAATGATGCAGTATTAGATAATATTAGATAAGAAGCCAGAAAGTGGTATGAATAAACCAAGTGGAAGACAAATACAGACACAGAACATAAAAACCTGGAGTGGAAATAGGAAATATGGAGAAAGGAACAAGATCTGATTTCTCAGCGATTTCTCTTTATGCTTCTGTGGACACTAAATAGTTTTTCTTAAATGACTATTAAAGAACAGACTTAGTAAAACCCCAAGGGCAACATGAATATATAAAGGTGGGAACGAATAGTAAGGATAGTCTTATGCCTGTGGACAAGGACTTCAGGAATTAAGAAAGTTTAAATGGGGCAAAGTTACAGTGAGATGGAGGTGTTAAAGGAAAGGTTACTAGCCATCTTGGTTCTTATCTTCCCAACCAAGGATATCTACAATCTTGTGCTTAAGCCATCTTGAACTTTTACTCCTTCCCAGAGATATTGTATCCATTTGATGTTACCATAGGACTACCCGGTTATTTTCTCCTTGACTCCCTTGTGTTTGAATTGCTAAAAATATCAGCATTATGTCTGAGCTTCCCATGGACAAAAGTGTGTAAACAGTAATGGAAAGTTCCATCAAAAATTTTTCAAAAGCATCCTTCAAGACATAATTCAGATCCATACACAGGGCGCTAGTGCCTGGATCCTTTCCGTGTTCCTACAAGATCTAAAACTAACCTGCATTACAGCATTATTACAAGTGTCACTCACGCTTACATCTCTGTATCTAATTTAAAATGCAGACCACTTACCAAATGTCCAGAGTCTATTGTATCAAGTAAATCAATATTAAAATGATGAAAATGATAATACTTAATAAATGATGGATATTAATAAAGATTAATGATTAAGAGTAAATAATTAATGCTTATAAAGAATTCCTGGGTCAGTTGTTCTTTAATCTTTTTGCTAATAGTTTCATGTTAATGTATATATTACTAATTTGTTAAATAAATATTACAGAATGTTTCTTACGTGTCAGAAACTGTTCTGAGACATTTTAAAATTGAGGTCTGTGCGATCGTGCATGATAAAAAATGTTATATATAGTCTGATGCAGTGTTTATAAATATGCACATGTAAGAGAAACAAATTTTTATAAATAAATTCATGAAACCATCCTACCAATAGTGAAAGAAACTACACCAACAGTTTAATCCGATCAGGCAGTCTGTTCTTAAGATTAATACCGAGTAGAAAATCTTAAAATTGTAACACATTCTGATTCACACGTACATACCACTTCTCAATAGCAGGATCGAATGCTTCCCTATACATGTCGACATGGCCTCACATCCTGACATCTGTAACTATAAAATGTGCACTGTGACAGCATTATTGTAAGCTTCAGAAAGAGAAAAGCTATGATATTGAGCATTTCTGATTTTTTTCCCCTCTCTCTGGTTTCATCTTCTCATTTTCCTTTAAAGACATTTTTTCTTCTGACCATTCATTAACTATTGGTGAACCTTAACCATTAGCCTTAGCTACTGTTATTTCTCATCCAATTTAAGCTCTATGACAATCTCATTCACATCCATTGCTTTAAGAGCTATCTTTTTTTTTAAGATTTTATTTATTTGACAGAAAGTGAGAGAGTACAAGCAAGGGGAGCAGTAGGCAGAGGGAGAGGGAGAAGCAGAGCCCCGCTGAGCAGGGAACCCCATGTGGGACTTGATCCCAGGACCCTGGGATCATGACTTGAGCCAAAGGCAGACGCTTAACCAATTGAGCCACCCAGGCGCCCCTTTAATAACTATCTTTATAATGAAGAATCCTAAATAAAAGTCCCCAACCTTCCAAATTGTATTACATTCAGATTCTCAAAAACAAATTCCTTCTGGCAATTACTTTAACTTTTCTTTTGCCAAAACATTACAAATAAAATATTTTTAAAATTGAATCCTCAACCCTGCCTCTACCAAACTCCAGCTTTAACTTAATCTTACTTTCGCTATTGTCTGATCTCAGAAAATGTCGTTATCATGTAACCTATCAGAAATAGGAGCATGATCCGTTTCCCTTCCCTACCTATTGAAAATATACTCTTGATTCTATTTCTAAACATATCGTGAAAATCAGTACAGTGGTCTCCATCCTCATTGGGAGAATTCCAGTCATCATTTCTTGGGCTGATTAAGGCAAAGTGCTTTCTAGTACTTAAGAGCGTGAGCTCTGCAGTCAGACTAATTGTGCTGAAACCCAGCTTCACAACTTATTCACTCTGTAATAAAGTATTACATATTAGCTGTGTGAGCTTGCAGAACTGTCACATCGCTATACCTCAGTTCCTTAATCTAGAAAATAGAAATAATAAGTGCAAATAAACCTTTAAAAAGTAAATCTTTATTTATTTATTTATTTATTTATTTATTTATTTATTTATTTATTGTCTATTTTTTTTTTTTTAAGTACGTTCCACGCCCAGCACGGGGCCTGAACTCAGGACCCTGAGATCAAGACTTGAGCTGATCAAGAGTTGGACACTTCACTGACTGAGCCATCCAGGTACCCCAAACCCTTAATTTTAGAATAGACAATTCTTTTAAAACACTTTGAACCATGTTCTAATGATACCAGTTGTCCCTCATTCTTTAGATATCGAGCAGACTGATTTTTCTAAAATGCACATTGAATGGATTCAGGCTAAAATCCATATCCTTTTACTGAAATTATATGGGCCTTTCCGACCATGATCCTACTTACTAAGTTTCAACCTTAGTCTTCTTTCCCGCATACTTAGCCCATGTCTTTTCTTCCCGCCCCTCTCTTTCCCTTCAGATCAATCCCTGTGAAGTAAGGATGCTCTGTGAGCTGGGAGGCGGGGAAGACTCACCAGGCTGAGCACCAGGATGGAATCCTGTGTCTGTTTTGTCCCAACAGGCTCAGTCTTTATGAGGGTGCTGTGCTTTGCCTGGGTGGAGCTTTCAAAAGAAAATCCCTTAGAGCCAGTTTTGTAAAAAACACAAAGTCTCTGAGGATTCTAGCTTCTAATCTGGTCCCAAGTCATGAATAGAAAGCCATGACTTGTAAGGAAATGAAGGCAGGAAAAAGTCAGATTCCTTGGTCACTTTGCAGGTTTCCATTAACCTTTGAGCTCCTTGCTGTTAGAGCACGCGATGATCGATACAGCTCGTTCTCTCAGCAGCCAGATCATCACTTTGGGGAACAGAAGAATCTGGTGTTCAAGAGCCGGGCTCTCAAGTTAGGTCACTGCTGTTCTACTCGTAGCTTTATCAATTTGCTTAGATAAGCGAAATCCGTCAGATAATTTAACCTCAGAAGTTTGTATCCCATTTATTTTTCAGTTGCTCCCTCTGTTTTACTGCACCAACCTACTCCTCACACAGAGTTAATCTCAAATGTAATCGTGTACTCTTTCAATTCGTTTTATATTGATTACATTGGGATTAATATTTGAGTTACATCCAAAAGGCAAAATTAACATAAAATTTTGTAATGGAACCTTGTAAGCCCTGTAAATCAATCACTTTAAGCAGATGTTGATAGTATGTCCTAGGTATTTCACGTCAATCTATTTATTCTATGAAAAATAAAAACTTGATTGGTGCAGGTATGGCCCCTACACAGTCCTTTTGCTTTCTTTCTTTCCTGGTAATGAAACCATATATCTCAAAAATTAGACCTGTAGAGGCTTAGTTAATGCCGTTAAGCTCTTCATGGGTGTGTGACCACTGCAGTACTCAGGACTCTGCCTTCAAAAGGGAGCCCTACACTTGGGGGTTAATCTCTGTCGTACTTAGGGTTTCATGCCATCTTGAATTTTTAAACAATTTTATCTTTGCATTTATGTTCTGTAATTGAAATCTTATATGAAAATGGGACAGGTGCTGGGTCCAACTTATACATTCTCACCTGCTGTACCCTCCGCATACTCCCAGGATGATTGCTTGGCTACTTGCTGCCCTACCCTTGCTCAGAGATTACTGCTGCTTTTGCCCTTGGCATGCTCCTGGCCCTGATCCTATCCATACCTGTGACCGGTGCTCCAATTCACAGGAGAGTGACCCTGTGTTCCTGTGCATGTTTGCACTTACCCATTGGATTCTCCCATGCCCAAAAGAGAGCAAGATAAAAGAGAAAATGGAACATACCTTCATTGGTTAAAAGAGAGACTGTGGAAGAAAAATAAAAGCTATGTTCTTCCCTGTATTTTTAGCAAAGGGCCAAATGCCTTCACTTTGTTCTGGGTTTCTCACGTTATGCAGCCAGCACTAGTTAAGACACTAGTTAAGATTTTAACTCTGTGTTCTGAAACCAGCCGCAGCTCTGCATGGTGAGGACCTCCATCACATGCTAGGAATTAGAGTGGTGGGTGCACTTCATCAACTCCTTCAAGTTTCACCTGAACATGTGTTAACTTTTCACTCTCCAGCTGCATTTTTCCAAAAAGATAGGCCTAGAAGAAAACTAGGCGGGGCGGGGGGCAGATCTCAAAAAGAAAAGCTTTTGATGGGCACAGAGGGAAGTGAATGGGGAGAGTTTCGAGAATCTTGGTGGCCAGAGTGCTACCTTAGGCAGTTGCTGGAACCCAGTTATTAGGGAGGAGAAGGAAGATAATCAGATAACCAGGTGCATTTTGGCACGTTGACACAGAGGGACAGTATTCTAACTTTATGGCAACTAACCAACTGTGTTGACAGATCGAGACATTCCTGCCAAGAGAACTTGAGCAGCAAATAAAGTGGAAGGGAATAGCAGAAAGTGTCCGTATCAGACACTGAGCCCAGGATTCTACAACAAAGGGAACCAAAAGTGGATATTTCTATGGTGAGAGTTGAAATCCTAGAACTTGGATCTAGGAATGTGTACATGTTTCTGGTGACAAGGCCTGAGAACAAGTGAATGAACAGTATCATTCCCCAAGAATTATGGATCTATTGGAATTCTCTAAAAATAGATGAAAAAGACCATGAGAGAACAAGGTGTATAATCTGTCTTTCCTCACCTCACCTCATTTCTCTAGACTAGCGTTCTCCCCGTACCTTGCCAAAGCTGAAACAACTCTAGTCAAGCTAATGATCTCTAGTCACCCAAGCCAACCAAACTCTGCCCTCATATGACAACTTCCAGCTGCATGTGAAACTGACCATTCTCTTATTTAAAAATGCTCGTCCTCATGTACGTTTTTGTTGAAACTACCCTTACATATTTTTGTTTTCTCCCACCTCACGTGATCTTTTTTAAATATTTGCTAAAAATTAAATTATTAAATTAAAATATTAAATATTAAATTAAAATATAAAAAATTAAAATAAATTAAATTAAAATTATTAAATTAAAATATCCTCCTCTCCAGCCTGACTACTAAAAATTGTCATGAGTACCCCATGTCTTACTACTGCTTTTCTATTCTATAACTATATTCTTTTTTTTTTTAAGATTTTATTTATTTGTTTGACGGAGATAGAGACAGCCAGCGAGAGAGGGAACACAAGCAGGGGGAGTGGGAGAGGAAGAAGCAGGCTCCTAGCGGAGGAGCCTGATGTGGGGCTCAATCCCACAACGCTGGGATCATGCCCTGAGCTGAAAGCAGACGCTTAACCACTGTGCCACCCAGGTGCCCATCTTCTATAACTATATTCTTTTTAAAGATATTTTATTCAGTAATTGCTTTAAAAACTATATATATATTGGAAACTCTGCGGTATTTCTCCATCCCTTACTTCTCTACTGATCTCCACCATGAGATATCAAATGGTCTACTAAGCATCCCTGCTTATATGTCTAAAGGCACGGCAAAGCTCACATGGCAAAGAAGGAATTCTTGATAACTGCCTTGATATTTCCATCTTTGTAAATGTAACTGTTCTTGTACAGTCGGTCAAATTTAAAACTAGGCATTGTCCTCAGTTATTCAAATTTTTGTACCTCATCCAATTCATCAGCATGTCCTTTTGTTATAAAAGTTTTCAAAAGACATGTCCTTATTTCCAAAGTATTTTAATTTATTCCTTTCATCACTGTCATGATTTCTCTTCCACACCACTTTTCTTAACCTCATGACTTGAGAATTTTAGTGTGCATGGTCACCTGCCAGAAGAAAATATGAGTCCTCTAGACTGAAATAGCATTATATAGCATTATCCCAGGCTTCAAATTATTTCTACATTATTTTTACACAAAATGTTTGGCATTAGCATAAAAAAGCACAGAAAGAAACAGATGTGACATAAAACAAAAACAATAATAAAACAAGAAGAAACATAGGAATTTCAATAGCACAGTTTTCAGACAAGTTTTATGATAACTATGATTAAATAAATATACTTGAGAAAATGAGAGACAAGATTGAAATACTCAGAAAGAAACTGAAATATTTTAGAAGATTCAAATGGAAATTCTAGGACTGAAAAATTTTTTTAAAACTCAAATTAAGAAATTAAGTCTTTACTTCAATACTACTTGGGTGTTTATATAATGGGGAGGTTAAGTAAATGTCCAAAGTTCTGGAATTCTTAAGTAGTAAAGCCATGATTTTAATATGTCATGAAGCCGTGCGCACGCACACACACGCGCACACGCACGCGCACACACACACACACACGCACACATGTACATACCAAAACAAGAAAAAAAACCCCAGCACTACAAACACCACATAGGAAGGAGAGCATAAACAAAGAAATATTTCTTAAATTTCAAAAATTTCTTAGTATTTATAAGAAATAACAAAAACAACCTTGGTAGTAGGCAGAATAATGGCCTCCATCCCCCAAAGATATTCACATCCTGGTCCCAGGAAGCCATGGATAGGTTACCTTACAGAATAAAGGTGAATTTAGATGGCAGATAAAATTAAGGCTAATAATCAGACCTTAAATCTGAGACCTTATTCTAGATTTTCTAGATAGGTTCAAGGTAATCAAAATGGTCCTTAAAGGTGGAAATGAGAGGTAGCAGAAAAGCTAGAGTTTAAAGGTAAGATGTGACGGATGCCTGGGTGGCTCAGTCCTTAAGCGTCTGCCTTCATCTCGGGTCTTGTCCCGGGGGTCCTAGGATCAAACCCCACATAGCAACAGGCTCCCTGCTCAGCGAGGAGCCTGTTTCTCCTGCTGCCTGCTGCTCCCCGTACTTTTGTGTGCTCTCTCTCTGTCTCTCACTGTCAAATAAATAAATAAATTCCAAAAAAAAAAAAAGGTAAGATGTGAGAAACCCTTGGTGCACCTGGGTGGGTCAGCTGGTTAAGCGTCTGCCTTTGCCTCAGGTCCCTATCTCAGGATCAAGCCACACATCTGGCTTCCTGCTCAGTGGGGAGTCTGCTTCTCTCTCTTTCCCTCTGTCCCTCCCCACTCCTTGTGCTTTTTGTTCTTGTGCTCTCTCAAATAAATAAAATTAAAAAAAAAAAAAAAGAGGGGCGCCTGGGTAGCGCAGTCGTTGAGCGTCTGCCTTCGGCTCAGGGCGTGATCCCGGCGTTATGGGATCGAGCCCCACGTCAGGCTCCTCTGCTATGAGCCTGCTTCTTCCCCTCCCACTCCCCTGCTGTGTTCTCTCTCTCGCTGGCTGTCTGTCACATAAATAAATAAAATCTTTAAGAAAAAAAAAAAAAGATAGAGAAACCCTTGCCTAGCTGCTAGGGACCTTGAGTCTCCCTCCAAATTCATAAGTTGAAATCTAATCCCCAATGTGATGGTATTTGGAGGCGGGACCTTTGAGAGGCGATTAGGTCCTGAAGATGGATCTTAATTATGGAATGGAATGTAATTAAGGTCCTTCTGAACGATACCCCAAAGTGCTCCCTCGTCCCTTCTGTCATGTGATGACACAGCAACCATCTGGGAACCAGGAAGCTTCTCACCACAGACTGAATCCACCTGCACCTTGACCTTGGACTTCCCAATCTGCAGAGTGGTAAATAATGAATTTCCCTTGCATATAAGCCACCTAGTCTATGACACTCTGTTACAGCAACCCAAATGGGCTGACATCAGCCATTGCCAGCCTTGAAGACTGAAGGAGGCACACGGTCAAGGAATGTGGGCAGCCTCTGGAAGCTGGAAAAATCAAGAAAAAGGAGTCACCTCTAAAGCTTCCAGAAAAGAGTGCTACCCTTCTGAAATCCTGATTTTAGCCCAGTGATATGTTTTGAATTTCCAACCTACAGAATTGTAAAGTAATAAATTTGTGTTGTTTTAAGCCACTAAACTTGTGATGATTTATTATGGCAGCAGTAGGAAACAAATGCAACTTCCACAAATTTAAATTCCTATATAGACTACTTGGGGGGAGGAAGGCATTTAGTAGAGTTGATCTAATCAATAGGGATAAAACTCTGCACATAAGATTATTGAAAACATTTATGGCACGCACACACACCCACATACATAAAAACTGTGCATAAGAGGTCATAATGCAATTACAAAATTATCACTAATGAATATAAGAAAATGAAAAAAAATTGGGAATATTGGAAGATAAATGTAGATTGCCAAAAACATATATAATGAATTTTAGGAGGGAAATAGTAAATGAAAAGGGTGAAATATTTGAAAAACATGACTAATAATTTCAAACATTAAAGAAACATAAAACTTCAGATTTATGGGGCATCTGGTATGTTGAATGATTTTTTTAACTGTGATATCAAAAATAATTAACTACTATCAAATTACTATCAAAGTCAAGGTAAGCATTCCAAAAATTTCAAAGAGTAAACTTGTATCACTTACAGTGTGGTAATAAT
>NC_048225.1:57217779-57223979 GCF_002007445.2 Ailuropoda melanoleuca
TTCAGAAACACCATGTTAGGTAATGAAGCTGAAATTCAAGCTACGAGAGGAACATAAGAAGTGTGAAGTGAGGAAACAGAGACAGTCAAGGTTCGTTACTTGACTGAGTAGATCATGGAGAAGATTCCAACCTAGGAAACAAATTTTGAGCATTTAGTATGTGCCCTGAGCTATGTGAAAGCCTTTCACATTTGTTAGCAGAAAGACTGGTGATGGGTAGTAAGGAGGGCACGTATCGCATGGTGCACTGGGTGTTATACGCAACTACTGAATCATTGAACTTTACTTCAGAAACCAGGGATGTACTGTATGGTGACTAACATAATAAAAAAATATTTAAAAAAAAAAGTAAATACACTGTATGGAGAATCTAGAAACACATAGGTTTAATTGTCACATGACAGTGTTGACATTGCAGATCGCAGTACCACTCTCTAAAATCCAGGAGTTCCATAAGTTTCTTGACGAGGCTTTTCCCCTCCGAACAAAAACCTGACTTTTGAGGTAAGTTAAATTTGGGGGGCTTGAGAGGGAAAGATTTTTAGAAATCCCTATTTACCAGCTTGGATGCACAACTAAACCAAAAAAAAACTACACAGCTTTTACTCAGTAATAACGTTGATGTTCTGGAAGCCATTTGTTTTACTCATATGTTTTGTTCTTTATTGACAGTAAATCTAGGAAGGAAGATGATGTCACATTTGTGAACTCCTCTATAACTCCAGAAATGAATCTAGGAGACATTTCCATGGCAACTCCCATAAGTACGAGCTTCCACAAAACATCCTTGCCTGGGAACACCGAGTGTTAGTTAAGTGATTTAGATTCATTATCAACAAACCATTACAATTTCTTACTATATATCAGGAAATGTTTTAACTGTTATAAAAATGTTAGCTTCTTTAATCTTCAAAACAATGTTTTGTATTAGGTATTAGCCTGCTCTTTCTAGAGGAGGAAATGGAGACACAATTTCTTTCCAAACTCATATGTCCATTAAGTAGGGAAAATGGGATTCAAATCCACATAGTCTGTCTCAAAGTCCACCCACTTAACCAATTTTCAGCATCTCACATTTCTTTCCTTAGATCTCTTTTTACCAATAAATTAAACCCTTTCTTATTTTACTATTAATAAGAACCAGGAAGCAGAGAGCATTTGTATTCAAAACAACTGGTCTTTGTGTTACTATATTATCTCTCCCATCACAGTTCTAATGAGTACTCTACTCCATGAAATGATGGACACTAGCTGGACTTCATTTTTTCCTGATAGTATTTAAGGTAGCATTGTGTTTAGCATGGGGATGAAAGGGAGAGGTAGGTAAGTTTTGGAGACATTGACCANTTATATTATCTCTTCCATCACAGTTCTAATGAGTACTCTACTCCATGAAATGATGGACACTAGCTGGGCTTCATTTTTTCCTGATAGTATTTGAGGTAGCATTGTGTTTAGCATGGGGATGAAAGGGAGAGGTAGGTAAGTTTTGGAGACATTGACCAGATAACAGCAAGGTAAACAACATGGTAATGGAAAAAAAAAAAAACCAGAATGACTTGCCAATTCCTTACATAAAATCACCCCAGATTTTCTGTGATCTGGCCTTGCACATGGGGCTCATGAGAGGGAATCTAGAACTAGAGGGATCTTGAAGAGAAAAAATGGGAGGTAAGCCCTCCTCATAACTATTCCTGTCTAGAGGTGAGCAATTTATCACAAGTCATCCCAAGCTTGGGAAACAGTATTCAGAATCAGGATTCTTTCTTTTTCTTTCTTTCTTTCTTTCTTTCTTTCTTTCTTTCTTTCTTTCTTTCTTTCTCTTTCTTTCTTTTTCTTTCTTTCTTTCTTTCTTTTCTTTCTTCTTTCTTTCTCTTTTCTTTCTTTCTTTCTTTCTTTTCTTTCTTTCTTCTTTCTTTCTTTCTTCTTTCTTCTTTCATTTCTTTCTTTCATCACCAATGATGCTATGCTTCATATTTATGAAGCATGTAGCTCAGTGCCTCTGGACAACTCTGTTTTCTCCAGGGAGCACCAATGTTTGGAGACACTCCATTTTAAGGTCAGTGTTTACAGTATATAAGTCTTCCGTTTCAGAGCAGATGAAAATGGAAACATTCTGGGGCAGGTGGGTGAAAGCTAGAAGAAATGCTGGTAATTCTGGCCTTGGGTTCAAGAAGGATCCACTAAGGCAGGAAGTCTTTTTTAGTTTGAAACAAAGAAACAAGAAGAAACCATTTCACTGTGGTCATTTCACTGAGATGTGGGTTGAAGAGAGAAAATAAATGAGAGCAATGGAGAAAAAAGGAAAGCTAACTGAATACATAAGATATCAGTGAGCCCAGAGTGTAACAGCTAATAATTTACACAGACTCAGGTGTATACTACGACCAAGACTTTATAAATCTCATTCTTAAATATTTGGATAAGTGGTGTGTGCATGTGTGCCTGCTTATGCAAATACCTTTTAAACTTACGTTCTGTGTCTTTCTTTAAATCTTTGTCATTCAACTCACTTTGTTCTTTGCTTCCTGTGGTTGTACCTTAACCTTAAATCTTGTCTGTCTTGCTTTCTCTTAGCTGTCACCATTCTATATCTATCATGCGGAACTTTAACTTTGTATACCCCTGTCCTCCATTCAGCTCTCAAGATAAATATTTCACAATTCATGCCTTCATGTAACTAACAGATAAAAATACCAGATCAAGAATCCTTACATTTCCAAAGCTATTACCAAAAACAGTTTTTTGTTTTGTTTGGTTTGGTTTTTGTTTTAGGCTTGACTCATGATTTACAAAACTAGTTCCAAAGTTTTCCAAACATTTCTAGATCCATATATACCAGCATCATTAAGCAATAGTCTAAGTTTCATTTCTATAAACTGCTTTAAATGTTTTCCCAGCTGGAAGGTATCACAAATATGACAACAATGGACATCAAATACAAAACCTCAAATAATTTTGCAATTATATTATTAAAATTTCCTATTTTATGTTGGCCTCCTAATATGTTATCATATTTGTTTATAATTCATGAATTAAACTTGGAAGATATGTGTCATTTCATTATTATATCTGGAGAATATGTTTTTTAAAGAAATACAGTCTATAGAATATGGCTAGGCAGCTTGAAAGAAATAGAATTATTATTTAAACAAAATTTTTTTAGCTTCAAATCCTGAACTCTTCCTATTATCACATATCACAAAGTCAGTTTTGCCTAGTTGGGCCCAAGTCGCAGTTAAATACAGCCCTTTCTATATTTCTGCCTCCCAATTATTGCCCTGTGTACCACCACTGTCTATCACTGTCTCTTCTATGCAAATTTGTTTTTCTCTCCTTGTCACCAAAACAATCGTAATGTAGCCAACTGAAAAAAATCTGATCACTTAACTTATAATTCTTCATATGAATAGGGTCAACAAAATAAAACATTCCTTTCTATGGCAGCTGGTAGTTTTGCACAATAATTGTGAAACTCGTGGAAGTCTTCTGAATGAGAGTTGATGAATAAGTAGGATTCTAAGAATTTCTCAACTTCTAGAGCCTCAAAAAGACAGAAAATGTCTTGTCCAAGTCAATTCTATTTATGTTTTTCCTCTCCTTTCCCCTCTAACAGGGGAACATCAACACAGGAAAATCCTGAGAAAAACTTTAATAGCTGATTATAGTTATTATTAATAATAATTATTATTAATTACTACATGCCACATATTACTCGTTCTTCCTTAGCATATTTCTTTTGAGAGTTCCAAATATGTACTTTTTAAAAAGTGCTTGGAAATTACAACTTCAGTAAAGCAGAATTTCTGCCACAAGTAACTCCAGTTGAGGAAGGGATAGAGCACTGCAAAACCTGAGACTGTCAGAGCACAGAATGGAATCAGTGCGCATGTCTGCTTTTGAGGATTTAAAGAAGAGAAAAGGCCATGTAAAATCAGGGTTATCAGATACTAAATCATACACTGCTTTATTAAATTCACTGTTATATATTTTTAANTTTTATTATTTCGCTGTTATATATTTTTAAAATTTTATTTATTAGAGAGAGAATAAGTGAGAGAGAGCACAAGTGGGGGGAGCGGGAGAGGGAGAAGGAGAAGCAGCTGCCCGCTGAGCAGGGACCCCCAAAAGGGGCTGGATCTCAGGACCCTGGGATCATGACCTGAGCCAAAGGCAGAAGCTTAACTGACTGAGTCACCCAGGTGCCCCCACCCTTATATTTTTTTTAACACATTCCAATTCATATTATAATTGTTTGCCTATATTATCTTATCTTTCAGCAGTCCCCAAATGTCAAATAAGTTAAATCAGATTAACTTGAGGCGCTTTATGGAAATCATAAGGTGCTATCCCATACCTAATGATTCAGAAGTTTCAGAGTCAGGACTTACAATCTGTATTTGTATCTAATAGTCCTCAGTCTATTATGCAAGCCAGGATTAGAAATCACTGCTGTGTAAATCCTCTTTCAGTGTGCATTTATAGGAACATTGGAGAGCTTTGGTTACTTCCTGCCTGCATTAACTCGGGATCGCGTTGAAGAGCAGGCCAGTTGTCCTCCGTAGAAATGCCTGGCACAATGAAGCCAAACACAAGGTGCTCATAAATCTGTGAAGTCACTTCTTCCAAATTCTCTGGACACTGAAAAGTAAATATTCGCTAGAAAATATGAGAAAAATGATAATGATATACATTAATGGAATGTAACAGGTATTTTTGAAAGGTGGTTGGAATCCGGCACACGGAAACGAGGTAGGGTGTGGGCATAAAAAAGGAGGAAAGAGGGTTGAAGAAAATAGTGAATGGGTCATCATATTGTCATGTGGTCCAGAAAATCCAGTTAGTGTGCTCGTCTCAGCCATGGGCCTTTAATATCTAGACCTTCCCTCTCCTGTGTGAAAAATTCTATCAACTGACTCTCTCCAACATAAATTTATATACACTATTCTGATGACATTTTCATTATTATTTCTTAAATATCTCTCTAAGTTTGTTAAGTACTTAGGAAGCAGCATGACATACTGTCACTAGTACACTCTTTGAATCCACAATCCTCATTCTGATATTATTTAGGTATGTTACTAAGTGGTTAAGTGAGTCATCTGAGCCTTTCTCTCCTCTTCATTATAACTGTGTCAGTAATTACTATCTTTCTGGATTCTTAAACAATGTATCCAAATTGGCACAAAACTGTGTTTTAACACATGCTGGTGAAGATCTAGAAAAGTGAATACATTATAAAAATTCATCAGACATTGTGCTGAAAACAAGGTCTAGAGTGTTCTTTTGCTCCTTTTCTTTCCTAGAAAAATATCCTTTTGATGTAGTTTATTCTAGAACAGAGGCAAAAGAATTGTTGCTTACTTGAAGACAGCACAGAATTTTTTTAATTTAACATACCATAATATCACTTCCAGAACTTAAGAGCCTGAAATATTATCATTCATTGGTTTTATAAATATTCTATTTACAGATTTTTCTGGTCAAACATATTTGAAATCACCAGTTAAGTTAGGTTGCTTTAGGAGAGAATCTCATAGATCTGATGTACATTGTAAATATCTAAGAGGGAAAAAAAAAAACCCAACGACAGAAATTTCCAATTTGATGTGGGTATTAGAAAACATATTTTGTAGCAAAGCAGGGACATGAGACAAACTGATTTCTCATAGACACATGGTGTTCTATGGGATTCATTTTACAATATTCTTCAGGGCTTTTTTAACATAGACCAAAGAGGGAGGTGGCATCAACAATGGCTGAAAATGTAAACAAGAAAGAAAGAATGGTGATCCAAACAAATGTTAGGAAAGTAAACAAAAAACTAAGGTTGATTTGATTTTTATTAAAAAATAATTTCATACACTCAAAAAATTACGGGAATGATACAAGTCTTGTTAAATCGCTAAATGACTGGTAGAATATTAGGAAGAAAAATGACCAATAACAGTGTATTCCCTATAGGATATAAATAGCATAAGTTGAAATTATATTCAAGACCTTTTGGAAATAGGTCACAATTTGGTACTATTTATGAAAGAAACTCAATTTTCAAGTAGAAGTCCATTTACAGTCTTTATAGTCCATTGAGAAGTGAATGAAATAGGAGTAAATAGAAATAACATATACTGTTTCAAAAATCTTGCTTTTCTTTCAAACTAGATTAAATTTGGGTCAAAAATATGGGGAAAACACTGAAC
>NC_048225.1:57224079-57326300 GCF_002007445.2 Ailuropoda melanoleuca
TGATTTGGATGCCTTTTATTTCTTTTTGTTGTCTGATTGCTGAGGCTAGGACTTCTAGTACTATGTTGAAAGGCGNTATGTTGAAAGGCGGTGGTGATAATGGACATCCCTGCTGTGTTCCTGACCTTAGGGAAAAAGCTCTGAGTTTTTCCCCATTGAGAATGATATTCGCTGTGAGGTTTTCATAGATGGCTTTCATGATATTGAGGTATGTTCCTTCTATCCCTACACTGTGGAGAGTTTTAATCAGGAAAGGATACTGTATTCTGTCAAATGCTTTTTCTCCAACAGTTGAGAGGATCTTAAGTTTCTTGTCTCTTCTTTTATTAATGTGCTCTATCACGTTGATTGATTTGCGGATGTTGAACCAATCTTGCATCCCCGGAATAAATCCCACCTTTTAATGTACTGTGGGATCCTTTCGGCTAGTATCTTGCTGAGAATTTTGGCATCCATGTTGATCAGGGATATTGGTCTCACTCTTGTCTTCCATTTTTTTTTTTTTAAGATTTTATTTATTTGACAGAGAGAGAGAGACAGCCAGCGAGAGAGGGAACACAAGCAGGGGGAGTGGGAGAGGAAGAAGCAGACTCATAGCAGAGGAGCCTGATGTGGGGCTCGATCCCACAATGCCGGGATCACGCCCTGAGCTGAAGGCAGACGCCTAACCACTGTGCCACCCAGGTGCCCCAAGTTGTATAAATTCTTTATATACTTTCAATATGAATCCTTTGCCAGATATGTCATTTGCAAGTATCTTCTCCCATTCAGTAGGTTGTCCTTCAGTTTTGTTGATTGTTTCATTCTCTCTGCAGAAGTTTCTGATTTTGATTTAGTTCCAATGGTTGATTTTTGCTTTTATTTCCCTGGGCTCAGGAGACATATCTAAAAAAAAGTTGCTATGGCCAATGTCAGAGAAATTACTGCCTGTGTTCTTTTCTAGGATTTTTCTCGTTTCAGGGTTTACATTTAGGTCTTTAATCCATTTTGAGTTTATTTTTGTATATGGTGTAAGAAAGTGGTCCAGTTTCATTCCATTGTATGCAGCTGTCCAGTTCTCCCAACACCATTTATTGAAGAGATTTTTTCCCATTGCATGTTGAAATTAATAATTTGACCATGTAATCATTGGTTTGTTCCTGGGCTTTCTATCCTTTTCCATTGATTTATGTGCCAATTTTTGTGCTAGTGGCATAGTGTTTTGATTATGACAGCTTTGTAGTATAATTTGAAAGCTAGAATTGTGATACCTCCAACTGTGTGTGTGTGTGTGTGTGTGTTTCAAGATTGTCTGGGCTATTCAGGGTCTTTTGTGGTTCCATACACATTTTAGGATTATTTGTTCTAGTTCTGTGAAAAATGTTGGCATTTTGCAAGGGATTGCATTAAATCTGTACATTTCTTTGGGTAGTATGGACTTTTTAACAATATTTGTTCTTCCAATCTATGAGCATAGAATATCTTTCTATTTGTTTGTGTCATCTTCAACTTCTTTCATCAATGTTTTATGGTTTTCAGAGTATGGGTCCTTAACCTCCTTGATTAAGTGTATTCCTAGGTATTTTATTATTTTTGGTGCAATTGTAAATGGGATTGCAGTCTTAATTTCTCTTTCTCTTGCTTCATTCTTAGTGTGTAGAAATGCAACAGATTTCTGTACATTGATTTTGTATCCTGCAACTTGTACTGAATTCATTTATCAGTTCTAGCAGTATTTTTGGTGGAGTCTTTAGGGTTTTCTATATAGAGTATTGTGTCATTTGCAAATAGTGAAAGTTTCAGTTCTTCATTACCAATTTGGTTGCCTATTATTCCTTTATGTTATCTGATTGTTGGGGCTAGGACTTCCAGTACTATGTTGAAATGAAAGTGGTGATAATGGACATCCTTGTCTTGTTCCCGATCTTAGGGGGGAAATCTCTCAGTGTTTCACCATTGAGTATCAAGCTGGCTGTCAGTTTTTAATATAAGGCCTTTGTTATGTTGAGGTAAGTTCCCTCTAAACTTACTTTGTTGAGGGTTTTTATCATGAATGGATGTTGTACTCCATTAAATCCTTTTTATGCATCTACTGAAATGATCATATGGTTTTTATCCTCTTTCTTATTGATATAACATATCACATTGATTGATTTGTGAATATTGAACCATTGATCCTGGGATAAATCCCACTGGATCGTGGTGAATTATTTTTAATGTCCTTATTTTCAGTTTGCTAATATTTTGTTGAGGATTTTTGCATCTAGAGATATTGGCCTGTAGTTCTCTTTTTCGTGGTGTCTTTATCTGATTTTGGTATCGTGGTGCTACCAGCCTCATAGGTTGAATTTGGAAGTTCTTCTATTTTTATTGGACTAGTTGAGAAGAATAGGTATTAACTTCTTAAATCTTTGATAGAATTTGCCTGTGAAGCCATCTCATCCTGGATTTTCATTTGTTGGGAGTGTTTTTTATTACTAATTCAATCTCCTTGCTGGTAATCAGTCTGTTCAAATTTTTTTATTTCTTCCTGCTTTAGTTTTTGTAGGTTATATGTACCTTTTGCCATCTTAATTGCTGTGTCTTGCTGTGGACCTCCTTGGGTTGATTTTGTTTGGTGATCTCTGTGCCTCCTGGATCTTGATTTCTGTTTCCTTCCCCAGATTCAGGATGTTTTCAGCGATTATTTCTTCAAATAAAATTTCCAATCCCTTTTCTTTCTCTTCTCCTTCTTTATGGTATCACTGAGTTCCCTAAGTCTATTTTCATTTCGTATAATTTTTAAAATTTTTCCTCTCACCTGCTCAGCTTGATTACATTCCATTTATCTGTCCTCCAGGTCACCAATTTGTTCTTCTGCTTTGTCTGGTCTACTAATTATTCTATCTAGTGTATTTTTAATTTCATTTATTGTATTCTTCATCTCTGATTGGTTCTTTTTTTTTATCTCATTGTTAAGGGTCTCACTGATGTCCTCTATTCTTTTCTCAAGTCCAGTATCTTTATGATCATGACTTTAAATTCTCTGTCAGGCATACTACTTATCTCCATTTCTCTTATGTCGCTTGTGATTTTTGTCCTGTTCTTTCATTTGATATATATTTCAATGTCTCTTCATTTTGTTTAACTCTGTGTCTGTTTCTGTGTGTTAGGAAAGACAGGTGCATCTTCTGCACTTGAAAGTAATGGCCTTATAGAGAAGAGGTCCTGTGGTGCCCTACCATGAAGTGTCTCTGTTCACCAGAACATGGCATTTTGAGTGTGTCTCTTACATGTGATGTGTGTGTCCTGCTGTCGTGGCTGAACCACTTTTTCCTTCAGTGCAGTCATCTGCAATGGCTCTCTTTGCCTGTTGTGGCGGTGTCTGGTCCCTGTGGTGTTAGTGGGCCGGTACGGGGATACTTTTGGCTTGAGTTGACTCAGACTAGGCATTTTGCAGAGAAGCAGTAGCACCAAACTGCAGCGTGCTTTCCCTGTCCAGTCCCCTGGGAATTTTTTTTTTTTTTTTGTGAGTGGTACCTGCAATTAGATCAATTGTATGCTTCCAACCCTCTGCTGAATCTCTAACTAGTGTGTATGGTTATCTTTCCCTCTTTCCAGGCCAGGACTCACTTTGGACTGGTGTGGATCACTGTAGTGGCTGCTTGCACATTGTCCGGCCTGTGGCTCTATGCACCCCCATATGGGCTCTGGCCAAGAGCGTATTGAAGAAGGCAGAACTGCTCAAGTGCAGTGCAGTGGGGTGCCATGCAGTGGGACACCTGCATCACCCCGATTGAGGTAGGCTGTCCAAACGGGTGGAAGCACAGCGTGGGGTGAGAGGACATGACAGTGTTAGCAAGTTAGGTAAGGAGCCCACAGATGACCATGTGTTTTCCCTGAGGGAGGGACATGGCAATGTCAGTTCCTCTGTTCCTGGAGGAGTTCTCCAGTGATTTCTGTCCCTCCAGGACACATTCTGAGATTAGTAAATAACTCCTTCCTGTATGTTCCAGGCACCTTTCAAACTGTTACTCCTATGCTGTATCTCCTCAGGC
Source organism: Ailuropoda melanoleuca (assembly GCF_002007445.2). Lineage (NCBI taxonomy): Eukaryota > Metazoa > Chordata > Mammalia > Carnivora > Ursidae > Ailuropoda > Ailuropoda melanoleuca. The sequence continues at coordinate 57,228,096 of NC_048225.1, forward strand.
TGTTTGTTGTCCTGTCTCATTAAGACAACGACTCATTGTCCTCTCACCCTCCAGGCTCTCCCAGATCATAGCACACTGATTTTTTAAAATTCCAGGTTTTAAGTCCTGCTGGTCCTAAGAACTCGGTGTGATGGTGCTGCTATGGACATTCATCTTTCCCATGTGGGTTCCCTGGTGTGAGAGTCTGCTCCTTCCCCTCTCCAGGCCTACAGCATCTCTCCCTCCTGTGGATGGTCCCACAAATCTGTTTAGTTCCTGACCGTATTTCTACCCTCTCTACCCTCTTACATGTGGTCTCTTCTCTACACTTAGTTCTGGTGTTTCTTCTGCCAGTCTTCAGGCCATTTTCTGGCTTATTTATTCTGATGTGAGTGTTATCTAGTTGTATCTGTGGGATGAGGTGAGCCTAGGGTCCTCCTAGTTCACCATCTTCCCCAGAAGTCTGGAGAGTAATTGACTTTGTATCCTGCAACCTTGCTGTAATTGCTTATCACAGCTAGGTCATTCTACCTATGATAATTGCAGGCATATGTTCACAGAAATTTTATACACAAACAGAGCTACTTTATTCATAATATCCAAAAAATGGAACCGATTTAAACATTTATCAATAATGACTTATTGACTAATTATTAATGACAATAATGGGCAAAATCAGGCTTATCCATATAACATAATACTACTCAGCATTACAAAGGTATGATACATATCACATGTGGATAAATCTTAAAATAATATGCTTAGTGAAGAAAGAATATACCAGAAGAGACATAGTGTATAATTACATCTATATGAAATTTGAAAAAAAACCAAAACCAAAAACCCCAACCTAATCTATGGACATGAACTGTCATTTTTTGGGAAAACAGGTTGGGTTTCAGGAAAAGACAATAAGTATGTATTTCATAGGCACGTGAGGAAATTTAAGGGAATAAAAGATATGTTTATTATCTTGGCAATTCTTTCACAGATTAATACATATGGCAAAATATCTTAAATTGTATATTTTAAACATATTCACTTTACTGTATGTCAGACTTCAATAAAGTTGTAAAGACATTTTTAAAAGTATATCCAACGACTGCCATAACATAAGCCAAAGACATTAGTATCACCTGGGTGTTCTATATGTGGGGTTGAAATATCCTTGAACTTCTACTTTTCTCCTCCTTGTATTTTCCTTATCACTCTCAAACTATATTGGTTTCCTCATTTCTTTCAGATTTCAAAGACAGTGCAAAATGCAGTGCTTTTTTTCTTCCTATTTCTTCTGCTTAAAATACTCTCATCAGAGTTTGCCTTATTAAATCTGTTGTCTCCAAATACTTTCTCACATACCATCTACTAAATGATATTTTCCTGACAACCCTAAATAGAAATATATCTTCCACCACATACACAACATCCCCTTATTTCCCTTTCTTTATTTTTTCCACAGTATTTATCGCCAACTGTTTTTATTTACTATATTCATGCTTAAAACTTTATACTATTAAAATAGTTCAGACTTGCCAAAATGCAATGAGTCCACCATAGCCAACTTCTCCAACAAATTAAAACTAAAATCTGGACAAAGTACAAAACAATTACCACAGAATTCTAGTAAGTTAGCAAATCAATCAAGTTAAAATGAGTCAAATTTTGAAGAAGTGATTTATATCATGTAAGATCTCAAGAAAATTTTCCCCCATTTGTTCCTTCCACTGACTAGAGTGCAAGCATCCCACAGAGATATAGGAGCTTGTACAGGGTACAAAAATGCAAGGACTGTTTACTGGTCAGAGGATCAGGAGAACGGTGTCTGTGAGCTGGAGAGAAAGAGGAGAATCCCCCTATTTCTTCTTTGTTTTTCTACTAGACCCAACTGAAAGTTATATCCCTGTGATAGAATAGTACAAGCAGCTAAAACTCCAAGAGAAGGTTTATTTTTCTGGCCAGCAAATAAAAGAAAGAAAGAAAGAAAGAAAGAAAGAAAGAAAGAAAGAAAGAAAGAGAAAGGAAGGAATATAGGGAAAGAAAGAGAAAGAAGGAAAGAAGGAAAAAAGGAAGAGGGAGGGAGAGACAGAGAGAGAGAGAAGGAAGGAAGCAAGGAAGGAAGGAAGGGAGGAAAGAAGGAAGGGAGGGGAAAGGGAAGAAAAAAGAGAAGGCTGATGTTGGAGAGTGTGTGTGAAATTCCTACCGTTATCCTCCCTCCCTTTCTTCTTTTTTCTTTTCTTCTCTTCTCTTTTCTTTTCTCTTTCTTTCTTTCTTTCTTTCTTTCTTTCTTTCTTTCTTTTCCTTCCTTCCTTCCTTCCTTCCTTCCTTCCTTCCTTCCTTCCCTTCCTTCCTTCCTTCCTTCCTTCCTTCCTTCTTCCTTCCCCAAGAGCAGTACCCATTTTGATGGCATGGTGATACATGCAGCTACAGTTCTGCCAGAAATGCTGTCTTTCTTGATCATGGCAATATGAGAGGTGAGCCCTGATAACTGCAGAATATGAAAAGAATCTTGGAGAGAAGAGAGCTGGATAAGTGGCTCCTTTATTTCTGTATATGAACTGACACAAACCATAAGCTTATTCCTGAGCTGCACATGCATACGACAGACCCAACAAAACACAACAAAGGCACTGAGAACTGAACTACAATAGAAACCATCTCTGAGTTTCAAGATGAGTGATACAAATATTGGACAGACAAAAGACAACCATTAGAACCACCACAGGAGGCAAGTTAAGACTTGTAGTCTGAACACAACTAAATTTCCTGGTAAAACAAGACAAAGGAAAACAAAATCAATCCTCTACAAAAGATTTTAACAAGATCCATATTCAAAATGCCCAGGATAAAAGTTTAAAAAAATTATTAAACATATGAAAAACCAGAAAACATGCGACTATCGAGGGAAAGATGATCCACAGATCCCAATCCCAATATCGCTCAGATGTAGGAATTGTTATACAAAGACTCTAAAGCAGTTATTACAACTATACTTCATGACTTAAAAGTAAACACTATTGAATTATGTGAAAGGTCCTCAGCAGAGAAAACAGAAAGTATTAAAAAAGAACAATGTAATTTTACATGTAAAAGTCTTAACATCTGAAATTCATCAGATGAACTCAATAGAAGAATGAAGATGAGAGAGGAAAGTGTAAACTTGAAAACAGATTAAGAAAAAAATGATTCAATCTGAAGAGTAGAAAAAAAATATTAAAGTCATGAACAGAGCCTTAGGGATGTGGAGCGCATATAAAAATCTCTAATATTCATGTCACTGGGATCCCAGAAGGAGAAGAAAAAGATATTGGGCAGAGAAATATATTTAATGAAACAATAGGCAATCATTTTCAAACTTGGTAAAAGATATAAATTTACAGATTTTTAAGACTCCATGATCCCTAAAGAAGTAAACTAAAAGAAATGCATATATGTAGGAAAAACACACGGAATTGATAAAAACCAAAGATGAGGAAAAAATATTGCAAAGAGTCAGAAAAATATGTCATATTATATATAGAATGTATTCTCCAGGAAAACATAACCATACTAAACGCATATGCACTTAAGTGCAGAGCTTCAAATTATATGAAGGAAAACTGAGGGAATGAAAGAACATATAGTCAAATGCACTATTATATTTGGAGAATTTAAAGTTCCTCTTTTAATATCCAATAGTACAAATAGAAAATTAACAATCAAAAGGTGTGGGATACAACTAAAAAATAGATCCGACAAGGCGCCTGGGTGACTCAGTTGGTAAAGCGACTGCCTTCGGCTCAGGTCATGATCTTGGAGTCTGGGATTGAGCGCCACATTGGCTCCCTCCTCAATGGGGAGTCTGTTTCTCCCTCTGACCGTCCCCCCTCTTGTGCTCTCTCTCTTTCTTTCAAAAAAATCTTTAAATAATAAGTTAAACTAAAATTTATATTATTAGATATTACTAGAAAAAGGCTATATGGTAGTAAGTATACATTAATTACTTTCATTTACCATCTTTCTTTATTGGTTATAAACTCCACTAAAGGAAGTAATTCTGCTTCATTTGTTTACCCTCATGTCTTCTATGCCCATGTAAGTGCTAGGCACATTACAGAGGCTTGCTAGATACTGAGTGGATAGATAAATGCAAAATCAGTCATCATTTTGTTTTACTTGCTCATTTCAGGAGTAAGAGTTCTGTTTCTTTGAAAGTTTTAGAAGTTTGAAAAATACTCAATGTTTGTAATAGCAGTGGAAATGACTCACTTTACAATCCATATTCATTCTCAAGAGAGCTCTTACAATGCATCCTTCTGTAAGTTGCAAAGTGAAACCCTAGGGCTTACCCAACATTTTTTTCTTCTGCCCACTTTTCACCAGCTTTCTCTTATGGCTACAGTGAGAGTACAAATCAACCCAATTCAGATTGCCATTTGGATTACCTAGTCTAAAATTTCTCCATTAAAAAAAATAATGGTTAGATGGATGTTCTTATCTGGTTAATTTTGTAAGATAAACTAATAAGTGTTTCATAAAGACACTGAGCAAACCCATAACACACAGCAGAATAATTTCACACACTGAAATAATCTTACCTTTATTAAGTACTAAAATATCCTAGAAATAGTGCTAAACACTTTGTAACCATTAACTTATGACATAGGTACTATTATATCTGTTTTACAGATGCTTGTTAGATAAATCAAATATAATTTCCACTTATAGAAATAGTAAGTGGAAGAATTAAAATTCTAATATTTGGTCTTGCTAAAGCTGGAATCCAACAACTGTACACCAAAGAATTATAGGAGGATGGGAATAAGTAGAAAATAGGACCCAGAATTCTCAGCTGATTTTAGTCATGAATAATCGTAGAACACATTCTCGGATCTGTCTAGTCCTTACTCCATAGATGATAGGGTTCAGCATAGGGGGTACCAACAAGTGCATGTTGGCCAGCAGGATGTGGGTATGGCGTGGTATATGCTTACTAAAATGGTGGGTGAGGAAGGAGAAAAGAGCAGGGATGTAGAAGGTGAGGATGACACATGCATGGGACCCCCAAGTGCTGAGGGTCTTCAACCTGGCATCTTTGGAAGGGAGATTAAATACGGTACGAAGTATCTGTACATAAGACAGAGAGATACATGTCACATCAGTCCCAATGATTAAGATAATGACCACCAAACTATAAAGACTATTGATGGAAATGTCAGCACAAGCCAATTTCACCACAGCCATGTGCTCACAGTATGTGTGGGGGACTACAGTGGACTGGCAGTACGGCCATCTCCTCACCAGGAAGGGATGTGGTGTCATTAGTACTAACCCACGTAAAAGAGCCACCATGCCAACCCAAGCCACCACAGAATTGGTAAGAATGGATGAGTGTCTCAGTGGATTGCAGATTGCCACATACTGGTCGAGTGCCATGGCCACAAGAAGCCCTGACTCCACCCCAGAGAAAGCATGGATGAAAAACATCTGAGTAACGCAGGCATGGAAGCTGATTTCATGATAATTGAACCAGAATACACCCAACATCTTGGGAAGAGTGGAGGTTGACAAGATGAGGTCTGTGATGGCCAACATGGAAAGAAAATAGAACATGGGCTCATGGAGAACAGTCTCAGTTTTGATGATGAAAAGGATGAGTATGTTTCCCATGAGGGCAACAATATACATTGAGCAGAATGGGATGGATATCCAAATATGCAAGTCTTCTAGACCAGGTATGCCCATCGGGAAGAAGGTAATAGGATTGGTGAATACAGTAGAATTCAAGTCAAGCATGGTGATTCTGGCTACATGAAGATATATTCTTGCTTTCTTTTTTCTCTCCTTTATGCCTGGAGCAGTCAAATGCACATATACTCTAATAAATATACCATAAAATTATTTAGTGTAAAAATGCAACTGAGCAAATTTATTCATATTTTAAGTCCTCCTCGATGAGCTTCTCTGAAATTACAAGTACTGCATTACTCACTGCCAGCTATTAATCTTATTAAGAACTAGCTGGGGTACAGAGTGTCTCCTTAGGCTGAGAAGCTCCACAGTGTTCTGCCTGACACTAAGTATTCTCTTTCTGTCTGTGATAACCAGGCTGAGCAAAAGTTTGGTCTCTGAGAAACAAACTGAGGGCTTCAGAGGGGAGGGGGGTGGGGGAAGGGGATAGGCTGGTGATGGGTGGTGGGGAGGGCACGTATTGCATGGTGCACTGGGTGTTATATGCAACTAATGAATCATCGAACTTTACATCAAAAACCAGGGATATACTGTATGGTGTCTAACATAATAAAAAAACATTAAAAAAAAGTTTTGATAAATAACTCAAGTTCCTCACATTAACAAGGCAATAGGGGGAAACCTGTAACATTGCACTCACTGAAAAGCACCCCTCCAAAATAATTATGGTCCTGGAGACTCTTTGCATGAGGTAAATTCTAAATAGAGATGTTTGAAAACAAGACATGAAGGAATAATAAGCTCTCCCTACTTACAATGCTTTGAATGACAATACTTTTGAAATTTGCTGCCCTGGTGAATTTTTGGCCATAAAAGAACAAGCATCTGATCACTTAAATGTATAATAGCTTTAAAACGCAACAAAGTCATTGACACACCCCAAAAAAGTATGCTGGATTTTCTGGGATCCCTAGAAAAATGTGACTTGGAAAGATTGCCCATGTTTTCATGGTAATTCATGTGTGTGCATGTGTGTATATATATATATGTATATGTATATATATATGTATATCCTGAAAGGATAACTATTAGATTTGTGTGTATATCTATGTGTAATATATATAAATGTAAATGTGTAATGTATATATACATATATACAAATATATAATTTGTGTAAATATGTGTGTATATATACACTTGTGTGTGTGCATGTGTGTGTACATATATAGATCCATATATAGATCCATATATATATATATCCATATATATATCCATATATATATATTTCCCCAAAGGATAACCATTAAATTTGTTTAACACAGTTCCTAGAGAGGGGAAGTTACTTGCTAAAGAACACAGCCTCTTTTTATTATGATTGAAGTGTAATTGATATACAATATTATATTAGTTTCAGGTGGATGACATAGCAATTCCACAATTCTGTACATTACTCATTAAGTCATTAAATCTTTCTTTATATCAAATTTATACTGTGGTGTTAACTGGGTACACGAGCTTCTTACCACACCTAAGAAATTAGAATACACTTTGGGGGGCGCCTGGGTGGCACAGCGGTTAAGCATCTGCCTTCGGCTCAGGGCGTGATCCCGGCGTTATGGGATCGAGCCCCACATCAGGCTCCTCTGCTATGAGCCTGCTTCTTCCTCTCCCACTCCCCCTGCTTGTGTTCCCTTTCTCGCTGGCTGTCTCTATCTCTGTCAAATAAATAAATAAAATCTTTAAAAAAAAAAAAAAAGAATACACTTTGGGAGAGAAGGACTGATGAGCTCTAAATCAATCAAACATCATCAACATTTGAAAGTAGTAACAGTTACTACCTTTTGATATCATAATATGTACCACACAAAATGCATATGTCATTTCCAGTGCCCAATTGCTGACTTGTATAAAATCTGGTGAGGCCACCATTATTCTCAATGTATAAAAGAAGCAACTTAAACTTTACATAAGCTAAACATTCCTCTGAAGTCACACAATCAGCATGCTGTAGGGGAAAACACACCCTAGTTTCACTCCAAGACTACACCTCTGTTCCACTACAATATGCAATAAAAATAAAGAGAACGCTCATGTTAAAGGTTTTCACAGATTTTATCATAAAGGATTCTCACAGCATATTCAGAAGCAATAAGGATGTACATTCTTATTTCTTTTGTTTTGTAACCGTGGTTTAATGGATTGACTAATAGGGCTCATGCAAAATCCATAAAATAATCCTAAACTTTCTATTCCAACATCTCTGTTAATGGCCGATGTTCCCTGTGAAACTAACTCACTGTGAAACTAACGACGAGTATGTTATTTCTTACTAAATTACTCCTGAGCCCAGAGAATATACCTGCATACACTTCCTTTTCCCAAGTTGGTACCAGCTGACTTGTGGACTGGAATTTCCAAAGGATAGTTGAGGAAGACTTCAAGAACTTCCTCATCTAGCCTTATAAATGGCTAGTTCTTTGTGCTGGGTACACTGATTTACCTGTCAACCATGAGGCAATCCAGAGAAGTCTCTAACTTCTCTTCAGAGGGACCGCCTTGTCTTCATGCCCTAAGTTTATGTGCAGCACAGCTGGATCTCAAGAGTCCAAAGTAATTTTGAGTATTTGTTCCTTAGCTCTGGAAAGCTCTTCCTCACACTAATACACTACAGTCCCCTCATCACTGCCTCTTTCACTTCTTAGGCTTGAGTATACATGGATGAGTTGTTTATCCTTCCAGATTAATTGTGTTGTTGAATCAAAGCCAGGAACTCAGAGATTTGAATTATTCCCACATGAAAGGCTAATTTCAGATTTTATAGCTCCACTGGGGGCAGTCCCAGGGGCTCAAAACCTGCAACAGGTGTTTCCTTACCTTCTGAGAAATATAAATGTTGCCAGAGGGAATACACAATTACTCTCACAATTACTCCATCACATGATGTCAGTTGATAATGAAATTTGATTTGAGTGAGGCTTTGAAATGAATAAAAAAAGGCAGCAGTAACTCTTAAAAATTAACAAAAAGTCAAGGGAAAATTGCAACAGTAATATGTCCTGGAGATCTAATGAACGACATAATGATTATAGACAAAAATGCTGCATTATAAACTTCAAAGTAGCTAAGAGATTAGATTTTAAGTGTTCCTAACACCAAAAAAAAAATGGAATAAGATAACAAAAATATAAAAAATAAGATAAAAATAAGAAATGTTAAAAAATATGATTAAAGGTGTTAGCTAATGCTACAGTGGTAATCACACTGCGATATATAAATGTGCCAACTTAACAACTGTATACCTTAAACTAATGCACTGTTATGCATCAACTGTCTCTCAATACAAATAAGTTTTTTTAAAAAATCAAGAGTTTCAGAACTCACAGAGATCTCAAAAGCAGATAGAATAAAAAGATAGATTACCCAGATAGGCATATAAATATAAATTATTCTTGGTAGAAGACTTCTCAACATTAATGATAAACAAAATATTGTCAATTAAATTTATCCCAGAAATACGTTTGGTTTAATATCTGATGATCAGTGAATATAATGAAAAAGGGAAAAAATATAATTATATCATTACGTGTAGAAAAGGCATTTGTTAAAATTCAATAGCCATTCATGACTAAAACTAAAATATCTTAGCATAGTCCAGAAATTAAGTTTACAATGAGGTGTTCTCAATCCAATAAAAGTATATTCAAAACATAAATAAGTAACCCTAGAGTAAGCATTACACTAAAGGCAAAAGATTTGATTGCCCCCTTGAGGTGCTTAGAGGGCATTCAATACAAGATAATAGAACAATTAAAAGCTAGGATAATTAAGACAGTGTGCTATCAGTTCAGAGACAGAAAAACAGATCAGTGAAACAGAATAAAGATAAAACAAAGTCACATATGGTGTTCTAGAAGATACGGGAAAACTATAGACAATATCTGTTATGAACATTGATGCACAAATCCTCCATAACTTTCCATCAAACCAACTTCAGCAGCATAGTAAAAAGGAGTACACACTATAACCAAATGGAATTTAATCTTTGTGTTAGGAAAAACTCAGTCCTCCCTCCTCTATTTCTCCTTTACTCTTACACCACCACCTCACTCACAACACTTCTGACATCAGATGTGGGGGTGGTTTCCCCCATGTAGCTATTCTGCAACACCATCTGGGTGTCCTATATGTAACTCAATGCTGACACCATCCACCTAGAGATAGCATCAGGTCCCACAAGTTAGGGCTGTCTCACGAGATCGCTCCCATTCCACTTCAGATGCCAATCACAAATCTAGGCTGTCATCTGTGCTTCTGACTGATGGGCTCTAAGTCAGAAGTTGCAAATTTATCTTCTTTATTTTTGATTAATTTGCTAGCGTGGGTGGCAGAACTCAGAGAAACACTTACTATGTTTACTAGTTTATTAAAGGATACAATAAAGGATACAGATGAACAGCCAGATGAAGCGATGCATAGGACAAGGTCTGGGAAGGTCCTGAGCACAAGAGCTTTGTCCTTGTGCAGTTGGAGTGCATCACCCTCCTGATAGCTGGATGAGGTGCTCACCAACCTGGAAGCTCTCCAAACCCAATCTACTTGGCATTTTTATGTAGACTTCCTCGCTTAGGCATGATCAATGACTAACTCCTTTTTCAGCCCCTCTCCTCTATCTGGAAAAATGGCTGGGGTTTAGGGATGAAACTTCCAAGCTTCTAGTTATGGTTTGGTCTTTCTGGTGACCAGTGTCTATCCAGGAGCCCACGTTGAGTCATCGCATTAGAACAAAAGTTGTTCCTAATGCTCAGATCACTTAGACATTTACAAGTTTTATGACCCCTGTGTCAGAAACTGGTGGCAGGTATATATATCATTATTAGTTCACAACCCTAAAATATGTGTTTCTTATTCATTCACTACCGTGAAATCATGGTAACACCATTCAATGAAGAAAGGACAGGCTTTTCAACAAACAGTGCTGAGAATATTGGGTATCCATGTGCAAAAGAATGAAGTTGAATCCTTACCTAACACCATAAATGAAAATTGACTCAAAATAGATCAAAGACCTAAAACTAGAAAACTCTTAGGAGAAAATATCAGGAAAAAGCCTCATGACATCAGATTTAGCCATGATTTACTAAATAAGAAACCAAAGGCATAGGAAACAAAAGGAAAAAAAATCATATATTTGGTTGTTTCCAGGAGCTGGGTGAAGGAACAAGTGAGGAGTTATTATTTCATAGGCATAGAATTTTAGCTCTACAGGATAAAAAGCAGCATAGAATGTGTAGTGTTGATGGCTGCAAACAATGTGAATGTATTAATTCCATTGAACTATACACTTAAAAATGGTTACGGTAAATTTTATATTATCTGTATTGTATCTCAACAAAAAAACAAACAAAAAAAAATGGGGGAAAAAAGAAACCCACATATGATCTATAACAATGTGTGGATAGAATGGAGTTTCCAACAAAGAATAGGTAGCCATATAAAGGAAATATGTATGTCCATGCAATATTACACCATCCTCCCAAAACAAACAACTTTATATTGTTTGTACAATTAGTGAATTAGAAAATATTGCTTTTAGAGGAAAACATAGAAATATCTTATCTTGAAGTAGGCTATGCTTTGTTAAATAGGACCACCGCTACCAACAAGAACAACAAAATATAAAGAGCCCTATGATAAATCTCAATATACATGGCAATTTTGTATATGATGAATATGGTTCTCCAAACTAGTGGGGTAAATTTATTTTGTGTGACTAATAGTGCCAGAACAGCAGGTTATTTATATGCAAAAATACCCCAAAGTACATATGTAAAATAAGGTTCAGCTAAATTATTCTGAAAACTTAAATGTATAAAAAACAACAACAAATGGTTTAGTACATACAATATCCTATATTGTATTATAGAATTTAATTCCGTATATCATAATCTATACTCTCTACTATACATGCATAGATAGATAGATAGATACCTATCTTCTTATCTTGCTAGTTAGTTATAAAAAACTAAAACAGGAATTATCAAATGAAAATATAGAAGCACCTAACTATTAAGAAATTATTTTTTAACAATTACAGCAAAAGAAAACACAATCATGATTTTTAAAAAATGATTTGAAGAACAAATATCTTGCACAGGAAATGGTAAACTCCCCAATGTACAAAGATCATGGAAGAGAAATCAATTCACACGATTAAACAGAAAATTTAGTGAAAGGGTATCTACAAGTAATTCAAAAGAGAGCAATTCTGTATGGACTATACATTTCTTTAAAATGGCTCATCTCATTAAAGAATGTTCAATATGCATATAACTTTGAACTGAAATGTAACATAATACAAGTAATATAAGTAATTCAAATAATACAGTGATTCAGAATTTGCCTATAAATAGAAGCAAAGGGGTTCCTGGCTAGCTCAGTTGGTAGAGTATGTGACTCTGGATCTCAGGGTCATGAGCTCAAGCCCCACCTTGGGCATGGAGCCTACTTAAAAACAAACAAACAACAAACAAACTCATAGAACTACCCACTAAAAGGATGAAATTTACACTGCATAAATTTTATCTCAATAAACCTGATTTTAAAGGAGGGAATAGGGGAACCTGACTGTCTCAGTCAGTAGAGCACGTGACTCTTGATCTTGGGGTTGTGGGTTTGAGCCCTACTTTGGGTGTAGAGATTACTTAAGAATAAAATCTTTAAAAAATAAACAAAAAATAAATAGAATCAGAAAATATTTACAATAGTCATTAATATAACAATACTTACAGGCATAAGCTTAAATATGTATAATATAAATAAACTTAAGTATAAACTTGAATATAAATTGAATTCTATCAAAAAAATTCTAGACACACACATTATAACTGTTCACAAAAATGAGCTCTAAATGGATCACAGATTTAAAAGTAAAATGCAAAACTAAAGCTTCCTTAAAGATAACATAGGAGAACATATAGATGACGTTGCTTTGGTGATCAGTATTTACAATACCAAAGGCACCAAACATGAAATAATAATTTATTAATTAGACTCTAATTAAAATTTAAAACTTTTGTTCTATGAAGGACATGGTCAAGAGAATAAGCTGACTAGTCACAAAGTGGGAGAAAATATTTGCAAAGACATATCTGGTAAAAGATTGTTACACAAAATATATAAGGAATTCTTGAAACTCAATGAGAAGAAAATGATCAACACTATTTAAATAGACATCTCAGCAAAGAAGATATACAGATGGCTAGCAGCATATGAAAAATGTGCAACATCATCTGTTATTATGTGGAACAGTGGGAACTCTTATTCATTGCTTGTCGAAATGCAAAATTGTACACTCCATTTGGAAGACAGTTTGGTGATTTCTTACGAAACTAAACATATTCTTACCATAGGAGTCAGCAATTGGTATCCTTAGTATTTACCCAAAGGAGTGGAAAAGTTATGCCCACACAAAAATATGCACATGAATGTTTATAACAACTTTATTCTTAATTGTCAAAACTTGGGAGCAAACAAGATGTTCTCTAGTAGGTGAATGAATAAATAATCTGTGGTACAAAATCATCCTCACCATTATCATCATCATCATCATCATGGTACATTCAGATAGTAGAATATTATTCAACACTAAAAATAAATAACATGTCAAGCCATGAAATAACATAAAGGAACCTCGAATGCATATTATTAAATGAAAGAAGCCAAGGCTACATACTACATGATTGCAACTCTCTGACATTCTGGAAAATGTAAAACTAGGGAGACAGTAAAAAAATCAGTGGTTTCAATGGCTGGGGAAAGAGAAGGATGAATAGGTAGAGGACAGAAGATTTTTACTGCAGTAAAAATTGTTCTGTATGATACTAGAACAAAGGATACATGTTACATGTCATGATACATTTGCCAACACACAGCGAATGGACAACACCAAGGGTTAACCCTAATGCAAACTGTGGACTTCGAGTAATAGTGATGTGCTACTGTAAGTTAACTGACTATAACAAATGCATCACCTTCATGAGAGATATTGATAGTAGAGTACGCTATATGTATGTGGGGTCAGAGAACCTGTGGGAACTCTCTGTACCCTCCTCTCAATTTTGCTTTGGGCCTAAAACTGTTCTAAAAAATAAAGTTTACATAATTGGGTAGATAGATAATAAGTGATCTCTGATTTTTTTTTTAAAAGAATGCCTAGCAACAGACAGTTTAATAAGGACCAATATATCTATACTAATGAATATTCTGTGGAAATCAAAAAGGATTAGATATTGACATTGACATTATTCTTAACAGTCATTCACAGTCATAAAGTAAAATTTGAGTAGTGTGGAATATCACTTAAAATATATATTCCATTTTCAGTAGTTTTTAAAACCACCTACATCTTCTTGATTCTAGTATTTTTTTTTCCTAATATTTCTTTCAACTACAAATAAAAATGTGGAAAATATAAAAGGATTGACAATTTGGTCACACTAGTTAACTTGAGAGAGACTTTTATGAATATATAGGGAATGGCAGAAAAAATAAAATGTAATTTCTACAGTAAGAAAAGTAAGTTTACTGTCGACATTATGGAAAATTATAAAATTTATGTACATTCTAGACCACAGTTTCATGAAAGAAAGACTAAGTGTCTGTTGTGTTTGTTGTCAGTTTATTGGATTTACACTTCTTTTTTTTTCTAAAGATCTATTTATGTATTTTGGTTGGGAGGGGTAGAGAGAGAGAGAATCTTCTTAATTCTGTGCTGAGCTTCTAGCCTGACATGAGCTTGATCTCACAACCCTGAGATCATGACCTGAGCCAAAACCGAGTCAGACGCTTAACTGAGTCTGTGCCCCCCAGGCGCCCCTGGATTTACACTTCTAAACAAATGTCTTCCTTTTACCTTTTCAGTGTTTAAATTTTCCAAAAAAATATTTCTTTTTTTTTTTAAGATTTTTTATTTATTTATTTTACAGAGAGAGAGACAGCCAGTGAGAGAGGGAACACAAGCAGGGGGAGCGGGAGAGGAAGAAGCAGGCTCCCAGCGGAGGAGCCTGATGCGGGGCTCAATCCCAGAACGCTGGGATCACACCCTGAGCCAAAGGCAGATGCTTAACGACTGCGCCACCCAGGTGCCCCCCAAAAATATTTCAATTGCATTATCAGAAAAACTAGGTAGTCATTGCCATATGGACATTGTGAATAAGTTGATCTATATCATATAAAGCCAATTTAATAACATGCTGCATTTCTCCTCAAAACTAACCTCAGTCTGAAATAGTCATTTTGATGAATAACAGTCCTGTTGGATGGGAAAATTGTATGCAGATTTTCAGCTGACTACTGTAATTTTCTGTTTCTGTTCCTTTCCCTTTGTTTTATACTTTTTCCCAAACTAAGAATTTTTAAGGTATATATTATTCTTGAAGCAAAACAGCTCTTAAATTCTAGCTGTGGCACAAGCAGATATATACAGAAGAGCTCAACTTATACGTAGAGCTGACCTCTACGTTGATTACACAAAATTGAAGAATATATGATAAGCTAAAACAAAACAAAACAATATATGATAAGTTAAGCCTCAATTATAGGTCCAGTTTCTTTAAAATGGAAGCATATTTAACTTCAGAGACACACTTTGCCCTTTCAGTTTTTCTACTGTCAGTTCCTAGATTATTAACTGTTACAAGCAAGACAAAAAATGCTGACTATACTATACTGACAGATACTGACATCAGTGTATTAGCCACTCCAGGTTGAGTGTGCCTGTGCTAAGGAATGATGGAATGAGAAAACATTTGTCATTGAAGAAACATACTAAGTAACTTATGTACCTTGAACTTGATTCTAGGTATTGGGAAATTTGTGTTGGGAACAGAAAATCAGAAATGGCCCTGTACTAAATATAGTAAAGTCTTTCACAAAATAGTGTATAATTGTTGGGACCTACTGCATTCCATATATTAATTACAAATTTTTATAGTAAGTATGGCCCAGCAGTCACCTGGGAAATTTCTGTCTTCTTAAGTAATAGTGTTTTACTTGAATATAAACAAGGCCATAATTCCGTGGTATCTGCCTTCCTTGCTGGTTAACTAAAAACACCTTACAAACTCAAACATATGTGTTTTTAAAGACTTTAAGAAACCTGTCCCGGATATTTTTGGTTTTGACACCGTAGATGATAGGGTTCATCATTGGAGGGATAAGAAGATAAATGTTGGCTATAAAGATGTGGATATGCGGAGCTATGTTCTGACCAAATCTGTGGGTGATGAAGGAGAAAAAGGCAGGAATGTAGGACACTAAGATGACCCAAGCATGAGAGCTACATGTGCTTAAGATCTTGAGTCTAGCCTCCTTTGATGGGAGTTGAAATACAGCATGAAGAATGAGAATATAAGAGCAGATTATCAATATGAAGTCCAACCCACCTGAAAGGAAGGCAAGGATTAAGCCATAGAGTCTGTGGCACAGGCCAGTTTGATCAGGGCCATAAATTCACAGTAGGTATGGGTGATGATGTTGGTTTTGCAGTAGGGAAGCCTCATCAGTAAGAAAGGATGAGGAGTCAGCAGGATAATTCCACGCAGGACAATGGCCAAACTCAAAGCCATGATCACTCCATGTGTAAGGATGGTGGAGTGCCTGAGAGGGTTGCAGATGGCCACATATCGGTCAAAGGCCATGGCCAATAAAAATCCCGACTCCATGGTGGACAGAGAGTGGATGAGGAATATCTGGGTGAGGCAAGCTTTAAAGCTAATTTCTCTGTCATTGAACCAGAATCTTGGGAAGGGCAGTGGTGCCAAGCATCAAGTCATTCAGAGAGAGCATGCAGAGGAAGAGATACATGGGCTCATGAAGACTGGGGTCCATCTTGATGATGAACACAAGGACACAATTCCCCATCAGAGCCAGTAGGTAGACCAGGCAAAAGGGGATGGAGATCCAGACATGAGCAGCCTCCAGCCCTGGGATTCCAAGGAGGAGGAAAGTAGTTGGGTGGAAACTGGTTTTATTTTGAACTAACATTTTCAGTCACTAAACTTGCTGTAATTTAAGTGTTGTCAACGTTATTTTCAATAGGTTGAGCATAAAAAAATACTCTTTGTTTGCCCCTAAAATATGTGACCCATATCTTACGACAATCTATAGTAGGAAACCTTGTGCCAGATTCAGGTATGGGGGTGAGGAGGTAGAATTTGCTGGTAATTTGTTTTAATCTCAAAATTCAAAAGGGGAAGAGTAGGCTTTCCCTAGGGAAAGAATGAAGAGAACCTGAAATTGTGATATTTTGCTGCATATCTCATTTATTCTCACTGCATAAACACCACCTAGTAATTGCTGGAAACATACCATGTGCTTATTTTGTTTATACTTTCACTAAGCAGATAAATAAGAACAAAAGAGGCTGCTTTTCAAATAAAAGCTAGAAAGTTATTGCCCTGATTATGTCTCTGAAACATCTTTTGCCCTATCAGGCTTATTCTTTCTCTTCACTGGAATTTTTTTTTTTTTACATAAAACCCTTTATAAAAGCATATTGCTATTTTAGATTGAAAACACTTACTGAACCTAGTACAAATCAATTTCTGTGAATGTAATCAGACTGATATGCAAAAGCAAATATGAACATTTTGGACCACTTAAACCTTGATTTTTAGTTTTATTTGATCTTTGTTACTCTTACTTTATGAAGTTCAAACAAAGCATCCAGCCACGTCTCTCAGATACATTTCTATAGCAGCCGCAAAATTTATGCATTATTTCAGAATTTAACCTACTTCATTTATCATTATTTTTGGTCTTAAATATCTTTTAAATTGCCAAAATATTTTGTTCAGCTGCATGCACCAGTAAGTCTATAAAATATTATGGGTTTTTTTAAAGATTTTATTTACTTATTTGACAGAGAGAGAGCGCGCGCATAAGCAGGGGTAGCAGCAGAGGGAGAGGGAGAAGCAGACTCCCCACTGAGCAGGGATCCCTATGCTGGGCTGGATCCCAGGATCCTGGGATCATGACCTGAGCCAAAGGCAGACACTCAACAGACTGAGCCACCCAGGTGGCCCCATAAAATATTATGGTTAAATAATTCTGTTTTTTTTTCCCAATAAATAGCCTCCATTTTCAATTCCCTAAGAACTACCTTTCTTTTACTCACCTTAGCCTATATTGGAGACCTTCTAGATGCCCCTACAATTTAGCTTCTGAGGTAAAGAATGGCACAGCAAGAGCCCTTCCTGACCCTGCTTCTGTCCTGTGGTTGGAGTCCATTTGTTGCTCACTAAACTAGCAAACTGTTAAATATTTTTAATTCCTCCTCTGTTTTGCTCTGGAGTAGAAATGCCTGTCTCACATAGTCATCCTATTTCTTCATCTGGCTGGTTGTTGCCTGGCTTGCACTCAGCTTTCAGATGGTGATAAGACAAACTGGCTGTCTCTTACTTCTTGCTCTGGTGCCCATGGGTTTTTCAGGAGGGTTATGCAAAATTAATGCCCCATGGGGTTGGCTGTCAATGACCATGAATGAGAATATCCCTTTTTGTTCCTCTCAAGGAGTCTCACTGAACAGAGAGATGATAGCCTTTGAGAGTTTGCAGTCACTAGAGGACTAGCTTCAGGAACCAATAATAAAAGAGTCCGTGGGTCATAGTGGTGATTGTTTAATTGTACTTTTGTGGGACTAAACATTACAGATTGTATAGGGGAAACATCAGTCTTCACAGCATGAAGTTGATGAAACTTACTTAGCCCCACATTTTTGAACAGTAGAGTTCTAAGTCAGTATGGTTTAATGCCGTGCTAATAGAGTATTACCCAGGCCATATCTGCTGCAGAATCACCTGAAGTAATCATATTTTCCCAGATTGTCCCTAAAATTTCATATTCCCCCAGATATTGCCTAAGTTATATCAGCTTAGCTGATGTTATTTCCATATCTTAAAAAGCAGGATAATAATATCTACTTTTCAGGAGTTACGTGATATTAAGATAAATAAATATAAACTATAATTCCCCATTTACTATTTGACAAATAAAAAGTCATTTTAATATTATTATTATTGTTGTTATTTTAATGTTGCCTTTCAAATGTAAGCCTGGGATTTCCATTTCCAAATGAACTTGAAGAACTAGCAACAATGTCAAGCGGTGTAATTAAATTCCTTGTTGTTCTTTGAGAGCCTAGGAAAGAATCTGTGAAATTAGTACTGACAATCATTGATGACGAATGAACTATTGATTGATTGATGACCAAGGAACTATTACATCAGACATGAGTCATTTTGTCCCTTCTTCTACTGCTTCTCCTGTCATTAGTCTTCTCTGACCAGTCTGCAATTACGGACTTCCCTGGGCCATCAACCGCACCACTGATTTTGCGTCTGATGTTCATGTTGTTTACGATATCTTCACTGAAGCTCATAGGGCAAATGATCTGCCCAAATCAAACAAAGAGCAACTGAGGATGTCTCAGAGAACACATTTAGAATTGGGAGATTTAATATATCAACTTGAGTGGAAGGGAAAAAAATTACAATGCTATATAATGTATTTTATCTTGGAATCTGAGTTTCCTTTCTCAAAGACCAAAGTCCTGTTTCCCTTCTCTCAGTAAGTGTAATGTAAAAGGCCCTTATTGATATGTATGCAAGTAAAGCAGTCTTATTAATATCAGGAGTCTATTCCGTAGAGAGTCAAATAATAAGACGAATGTGTTAAATATCAGGAATTCCATATCCTATTTTTTCTCTTTTTTTTAAAGATTTAAATAAATAGATAGAAATAGATACATTGATATGTAGCTAGATACGTGGACATATATTTCTGATTACTGTAATAATCTAGAATACTTTGAATGCCAGACTTTTAGTCTTCTTCTGTAAACCTGGGGAACTAAGTGCCTAAGCCTTCTAAATGGACGGAGCTTCCTGGCGTGGGCATCTTTAGGTAAAACCTGCCGACCCTCATGTGTAGGGGAAGACCTGGTTTCGGGGTTGGCTTTGTATTGATTACACAATCATTTTCATATGATTTAATCTTCGCGATCTCAAATTTCCTACACTTTAAAATATGGATGCTAGTAGTACATATATCATAATGTCTATATGAAGCTTAAATAAATTAATATGGCTGTAGTGTTAAATAGAATGAATAACATAGTAATCACATTAATAAGTGGTAGTGGTGATTAATGATGATGGGAGTTGCAGTGGTGATAATAAATGGTGCATAGATTTTCTTCCTCTGAGACTCTGTTGGATTTAAAGATTTTCTCATTAAAAGGGAAATCTTCCTTATACCCTACAGCCAGCTGCCTTTACGGGGCTCCAGTTCTGCTAGTTCTTCTGTGCCGCAAATTGGACATGGGTAAACACCCGTGCAAAGATGGGATAGCAGTAAATTCCTGACTGTGACTGATGGGGGGATTATGTCTAGATCTCATTACAAATAAAAATACAGGCAAAGTTGATGCAGATGAAAGCAACATCCTCCAAATCAGCTCTATTTTTAATACAAGTGTATTTAAGACAAAGTACTTGCTGTATTTTTTATGCTAACTTCCTTTTTTCTTTTTCTTTTTTTTTTAATTTAAATTCAATTAACCAACTTAAAATGAGTCATTAGTTTCAGATGTAGTGTTCAATAATTTACCAGTTGTGTAAAATACTTGCTTTAAATTGTTTTATTTCTCAGTTGGTTCAGAATGCAGGCAGGGCAAACATTGGTCACATGCTGCCCCTTGTCCCACATCCCTAATCCAAGTAATGCCATTTTCCCTTTCTCTTCCTTTCTCTCCACTATGTGTCTGTAGTATCTGCCAGAAAGACTTTCTGAGGAGTTTCTACTGAGTTTTGGGTAAAAGATGGGAGATAGGCATCTTCCCACATGAGAAAATGTGATAAAAAACATAAATAAATTTCCAAATGTAAGGTAGTCTTTGAAATGGAAAACACCCTCCCTTATTTTTTGTGAAGTTTAATTGGCAGATTTGTTTATGATGAAAAATTGGAAATCCCTTTTTTGTCAGGGATGAAACTTACCTAGAATTATTGTGATTCTCTGTAGGGGTTATTCTCTCTCATAATCCTCCCAGAGCACACTCTTCTTCTTATCAAGAAAATCCACGTACCCACTAAGTTCAATTGAAGCAGGTATTAACTTCCCAGGAAACTATCTCTGTATCTCTCTGTTAATAAAGCCTAGCTTATTTGCCTCTCATTTGCACTCATAGAACACACTTTCAAGTAGCTGACATTTTTATACAATGTTACGTATATGTACAACGTATATTTAAATTTATCTTCTAAATAAATTGCAGGATTCCTGAGAGCAACATCTAAATGTTATCACTGTTTTATGCCTGATATCTGGCAATAAGTCTTCCATGTAGTTGGCTCTTTCCATAGGGAAAAATTAATTGCATTAAAAATAGAATTATACATTTACTTATCCTTAAATGATATCTGCTACAGAAAATACAGTAGGGAATAAAGTTTAGAATAGTATCAGTCCCTATTTCATTATTTAAATAAAAAAGAACAATATTAACCTGTTCCTAGCTAATTTAAAAACTCTTCCAGATATCCCTAGATATCACTAAAACACAAAAAACAACTGTGTAATGTCACATCAATTATATCTATTCAATATAAGTATATTAACATTAATTGCTTAATTATTTACATTTGCCTCATCACTTGCATGTTAGAGTATATATGCAAAATAATGAACAGAATAGATATGAATTATTTTCCTTTATTTCATTTTATTATTTTTTTATAATGGTCAATTAGCCAACATATAGTACATCATTAGTTTTTGTTGTAGTGGTCATAAATATTCTACTCTCTGTGTCACCAATAACATACATCCTTTCATAAATACATAATTAAAAAATCATGACACATTTATATTCATTTCATTAGCAAATTAAAATGGAACAATCAGAGCAAATTGAAATGATTAATTACCTACTGAGATTATCTGAATAAGTTCTTGTGTCAGTAAGAGAGAGGTGAATCAAACAACAAATAGGATGAATGGATCAATGATAGAGGGATGAACAGAAAGATAGATATGAGATAAAGGAGACAGCAACATGGGACGTGGAGAATCAAGGGAGTGAGAAAACATGATGGATATTTATTGTATTTTTTCAACTTTTCTGTTTCTTTAAAAATATTTGTAATAAAAATTTGGGGGAAAGAAGGGAGATGCAGCTCTGGTCTTTACCGCTATTCAGTACTGGGGAAAGAGAATGGGAATTTGCTTTCTATAATGTGGGCCTTTCCATGTCTCTTAGGTTGGACTATAGTCTTCACAGCCTTTTCTATTTCCTTAGGAGATATTTTCACTTAAAAATGTAATGGGGGGCGCCTGGGTGGCACAGCAGTTAAGTGTCTGCCTTGGGCTCAGGGCGTGATCCCGGCGTTCTGGGATCGAGTCCCACATCAGGCTCCTCCGCTGGGAGCCTGCTTCTTCCTCTCCCACTCCCCCTGCTTGTGTTCCCTCTCTCGCTGGCTGTCTCTATCTCTGTCAAACAAATAAATAAAAATCTTAAAAAAACAACACTAGAAATAAAAATTCTGCTTTTTAATCAAAGACTTGCTATCAGCTATTATAAATAAGTTCTACAAACTACAAGAAACCAAGTAAAGAAGAAAAAGAAAGATTGAGAATTGTGTCACCAAATAGAGAATATAAATAAAGAGAGAGGAATTATAAAAAAAAGAACCAAATATAATGGCAAAGTATAATAAATGAAATGTAAAATTCACTACAGGTGCTCAAAAGCATATTTGAACTTGTAGAAAAAAAACGAATAAGCAAACTTGATGAGAGGCCAATTGAGACAATTCAACTAGAGAAGCAAGGGAAAAAATGCAGAAAAATGAAGTCTCAAAAACTTGCAGGATACTAACAAAAATAGCAACATACCTATAAGGAAAATCTGAGAATGACAAGAAAGACAGAAATAACATTTGAAGAAATAATGGCTGAAGTTTTTCAAAAATTGATTTTAAAAAACCCTTTAACCCTCATATACAAGAACCTCAGCAAATTCCAAGTAAAATGAATATAAGATATTCTTTACTAGAGTGTCAGTCAAACTTTTGAAAGAAGAGAACAAAGGGAGAATCTTGAAAGCAGTAAGATATGCTTTTAAACACATTTTATTGTTAAGAATTTAAAGAATCTCTCCCTGATTCTCTTGGTTTTCACACCATAAATAATAGGGTTCATCATAGGTGGAATAAGAAGATATATATTGGCTATAAAAATGTGGATATGTGGAGCAATGTGGTGGCCAAACCTATGAGTGAGAAAAGAGAAAAAAGCTGGCGTATAAAACACTAAGATGACCCATACATGGGAGACACATGTACTTAAGGTCTTGAGGCAGGCAGCCTTGGATGGAAGATTAAAGACAGTGAGAAGAATAAGGACATAAGAACAGATAATCAATATGAAATCCAATCCCCCTGTCAGGAATGCCACGATTAGGCTGTAGGCTTTACGAATCTTGGTCTCAGCGCAAACCAGCTTTATCAGGGCCATAAACTCACAGTAGGTGTGCGGGATGACTGACATTAGTTCTGCAGTAGGAAAGCCACCGCAATAGAAAGGGATGTGGACTGAGGAGTATAGCTCCTCTGAAGGCAATGACCAAACCCAAGCCTACGATCACTGCAGGAGTTAGGATGGTGGAATGTCTTAATGGGTGGCAGATGGCTATGTAGCGGTCAAAAGCCATGGCCAAGATAAATCCAGATTCCATAGTAGACAGAGAATGAATAAGATACATTTGAGTGAGGCAGGCTTCAAAACAGATCTCTCTGTAATTGAACCAGAAGAGGCTGAGTATCTTGGGAAGCGTAGAAGTAAGCATCAAATCGGCCACTGACAGCATGCACAGGGAGAGGTACGTAGGTTCATGCAGTTTGTGGTCTGTCTTGACAACGAATAGAAGGGCAACGTTTCCCATTAGTGACACTATGTGGACGAGGCAAAAAGGGATAGAAATCCATACGTGGACAGCCTCCAATCCTGGAATGCCAAGCAGCAGGAAGGTGGTAGGGTGAAGATTGGTCCTGTTGTAATTGAACATTATGAAAACAGTGGATATTCCATGACCCTGTCCAAATTTTAAAAAATCACAAAAGTTATAAATCTACAAATACCAATTTTTCTCATTATTATGGACCAGGAGAGATGCTGGCTATTGAATTATTTCTTCAGTAGTATAATCTTGAAATGCACCAAATACATGGGACTGTGCTTTTTGGGGTGAAAAAAATTAGTAGAAAAGGATCTGTCTATCATCTATCTATCTATCTATCTATCTATCTATCTATCTATCTATCAATCTATCTATCTATCTATCTATCTATCTATCTATCTATCTATCTCTCACCTTGCCTTTTATTTTCAGTGTTGCTTAGCTAGGTAGATGCATTTCAGAAGTATTACAGAATTAGTAGTTGATATTTTGCTGAGCATGAAGATACAATTTTCTACTGTTTAAGACAGGCAAAAAAGGGGCGCCTGGGTGGCACAGCGGTTAAGCGTCTGCCTTCGACTCAGGGCGTGATCCCGGCGTTGTGGGATCGAGCCCCACATCAGGCTCCTCCGCTGTGAGCCTGCTTCTTCCTCTCCCACTCCCCCTGCTTGTGTTCCCTCTCTCGATGGCTGTCTCTATCTCTGTCAAATAAATAAATAAAATCTTAAAAAAAAAAAAAAGACAGGCAAAAAAATAGCACCATCACGAATGAGATCAGCGATTTGTTATATTTTAACCCCTCTTATTCCCTTCCCAATGATAGTGCTTATAGATATAAGGAAAAGGTGACTTGAGAAATACTAAAGAACAATTGGGGAAGTTAGCTAAAAAAGCAGAATGAAGAGGTATGAACCAAACTGGTCCTATTTTTAAAGTTGAGTCATTGAGCTAATAAATGAAGGATACTTATCTTTATAAAATCATCTCAACTGAATGATAAGAAAATACTTAGCAAAGGATTATAGAGAAAATGACTAAGTCTGGAAAACATGGGTATTCAGATTACCAGATATTTGTGTTTTTTGTGAAAGATCAATCAAATTTTTCCAGAAGGTAAATAATACATTCTCCAATCACATGATACACTTACACTGACTTTTATTTCCAAAGCAATTTTTTTCTTCCCTCTATGCCCTATGCTGTGCCTTTTATTCTTGTGACTTATTCATTCCATAACTGGAGGCCTCTGTCTCCCACTCCTATTCACCCATTTTGTCCATGTTCCACCCCCTTCCTTCTAGCAACCATCAGTTTGTTGTCTGTGTTTACAGGTCTAACACCTGAAGCCAACTTTTAAATGCAACTCTTGGCTCTCATATATCAGCTTGCCAAAAAGCATGCCTTAGAATCTGTGAAAAACTATTTTGGAAAGGTGTCCTTCCAATACTAAATTTTGAATTGATAAATCATTATTTTGCTTCAAATATTGGCATATGGTGAGCTTATATAACATGAGATATCCTTTCACTCTGAATAAAACTAAGTATGATTTTTTTTTTTAAGTTTTTGACCAATGCAGCTCAGGATTAAATCCTAGGAGTAGATTAACAGAAGTTATGGACAAAGATTACATATCAGCTTAAATACTGAGTTCATCTTCTTCTACCTTATTTTTTTGTCAAGAAGTTTAACCATCCTTCAGAGAGCCGTAAGTCCACACTACTTAACACTGGACCTAGAACCCCATCCTAGGCCCCATCATTCCCTTCTCATGGAAGCACTGAATTTTCCCATCCCAACTCAACTATAATTTTACAGCCTGTAACCTGGTTATCTTACCTCTACAATAAGATGGTCTCATTGCTCACTGTGAGTGTCAGCTTAATATTGGCTATAACTATAACAAGAGCCATTATCCTGGGGGACCAGAGGCTGGCAAGGAATAGCCTGCCTATCACCGCCCATGAGAAGGCTCTCTGATTGTAAGCAATTTCACTAATCTCTCCCAGTCTCTCCAGACACAATCTGGTCTCTTGAAGGGAATCAATCTTGTAGTGTCTTTGCCAACTAAGCTCTTGGCTTAGAAACCAGTAAGAGATGGCCTCTGGACTCCAGGTCTCTTGAGATACCTGATTTATTACACTCCCTGGGCTTAAGCACATGCAGGTGCTATGAATTAATGCCTTCTTACAATGTATGTTATGAGAACTAGAGGGAGTGGGGGACACCAGAGAGGTGTATGTTTACTAATTAATTAGGGCATCCACATTAACATCCCTCCATGTCTCCAGATATTCTTAAGTAACTTACTCAAATCTTATTTAGTTCTGAAAAAACAACTGAAGCTCCAGGTTATTTTCTAGTCATGTTCTTGTTCCTGAATCCCCCCGAACTTTACTTGTTTGATCAAGTACAGGATATTCATTATCCCCCAAAAGAATCTTTATTTGCATTTTGGTTGGTATGTTATGCAAATGTTGGGTATGTCTTCCTTATAGATATGTCCTTCCTCATCCTCCTCTCCTATTTCTGTATTTCAGGAGTGATGAATATTATAGGCTGTATTTTCCAGAATCACAGATCATCTGTATTTATGCTGGATTTGTTCAGTGGAGGCACTGGCAGGAAAATATTAGGGAAGAGGAAAGGAAAACTTGGTTTATTTCTCCCTATTTCTCACTCTTGACAACTGCATCTGCTCCAGGACTCCAGATCCTGCCAGAGGGGACTTCCATGGCTTCAGCTTCCACTGAGAGACTTGTATCTTTGAGATATGATTGAACTGCTAGTTCCTCTCTCTGTTTCACTGACCTAGAGTTGGTATGGCTTCCCCTAGTTCTTTTAAAAAATTTTTTTTGTATTTCTTAAGTAGACTCAATGTTTACCATGGAACTCAATGCAAGGCTTGAACTTATGACCCCAAGATCAAGACCTGAGCTAAGATCAAGATCAGAGGCTTAACCAACTAAGCCACACAGGTGCCCAGATGAGTACCTATAGTTCTTAATTTCTGGGAGACTTTATTTTTGAATATTTAATTTCTCAGAAGTTCTATAATTTATATAATTATCAGTGTTAAAGATACCCTATATTAAATATTCAAGAGCTTCTTGTTTCTTGATTAGATTCTGACTAATACAGATAGCTTTCACAATACTATATGGCTTTGGTAATTAGTTGATTTGAAAGAATGACAGTATTTCCTAGTTAACTGTTTTTAAATATTAGAAAGGGAATGATAGGAAACAACCAGCAACCTCGACTCCGATATAATAAAGGCCATATATGAAAAACACTTGTACTAACATTATACTCAATGGTGAAATACTGAAAGTCATTTTCTCTATGATCGGGAACAAGACAAAGAATACCCATTTCTATCACTTGTATTTAACATAGTACTGGAAGTCCTAGCCAGAACAATTAGACAAGAGAAAGAAATAAAAGGCATCCAAGTTGGGTAGGAAGATATAATATCTCTGTTTGCAGATGACTTGAACTTATAAGAAGAAAACTGGAAAGATCACACACACACACACACACGCCTACTAGAACTAATAAATGAATTAGCAAAATTGCAGGACTCAAAATCAGCATGCAGAAATCAAAAATTGCATTTCTATACATTAATAATGAGCAATCTGAAAATGAAATTAAACAATTCTATTTACAATAGTATCAAGAAGAATAAAATAGGAATAAATTTAAGCAAAGAGACAAATACTTGTACACTAAAATATACAAAACATTCTTGAAAGATATTAATGAAGACATGAATAAATGGAAAACGATTCCATACTCATGGATTGGAAGACAAAATATTGTTAATACGTCAATACTACCCAAAGTGATCTACAAATTCAGTGCAATCCCTACCAAAGTCATAATGGCATTTTTTTCAGAAACAGAAAAATCCAATGTAAAATTCATACAAAATCTCAAGGAACTCAAAATAGCCACACACACAAAAAAAAATTTGAAAAATAAGAACAAAGTTGAAGTCTCATATTTCCTGATTTCACAGTTTACTCCAAAGTGACAGTAATCAAACCAGTGGCTTAAAGACAGACATGTGACTTATGGAATAAAAAGGAGAGCTCCCAAATTAACTGTCACACATATGGTCGAGGAATTTCTACAAGATCATTCATGGGGAAAGAATAATGTTTTGTTTTCCAACAAATGGTGATGAGAAAACTACATATCCACATACAATAGGATGAAGTTGCCCTCACAGCCTATAAAAAATTACTAAAAATGGATCAAACACCTAAGTAAGAGATGAAAACTATCAAATTCTTAGAAAAAAAAAGCGAACAACTTCATGACATTTATTTGACAATTTCTTGGATAGGACACCAAAACGTAGGCAACAAAAGTAAAAATAAATAAGCTGGACTTCATCAAAATTAAAACTTTATGCTTAAATACGGAGAACAAACTGGTGGTTGCCAAAGGGGAGGTGGGTGGGGGGATGGGTGAAATAGGTGATGCAGATTAAGGAGGGCACTTGTGATGAGCTCCAGGTGATATACGTAAGTGTTGAATCACTCTATTGGACACCTGAAATTGATATTACACTGTATGTTGATTATACTTCAATCAAAAAAATAAGCAGAAAAAAATACTTTTGTGCATCAAAGGACATTATCAACAGAGTAAAAAGGTAAGCCACATAATGAGAGAGGATATTAACGAATCATGCATCTGATAAATTAATAACCAGAATGTACATAAAGAACTTCTAAACCTCAACAGCAATGACAACAACAAAATGACTGGATCGAAAAATGAGAAAATAACTTGAATAAACATTTTTGCAAAGAACATATACAAATGGCAAACACATGAAAAGATGTTCAACATCACAATTTTTAGGGAAATGCAAATCAAAAGCCATAATGAGACATTACTTCACATTCATCAGGATGACTCTTACTTTAAAAAATGAAATAAAAAATAACAACTGTTGGTGTGGATATGAAAACACTGGAACCCTTGTGCATTGCTAGCGGGAATGTAAAATGATGCAGATGCTGTGGGAAACGGCATGGCCATTCCTTACAAATGAAAACAAAGAATTGCCATATATTACAACAGTTTGACTTCAGGGTATACACCCCAAATAATTAAAAGTGGGACTCGAACTTATATTTATTCAACTATATTAATAGCAGCATTATTCACAGTAGCCAAAAGGTAGAAGCAATCCACATATAAATATATGGGTACAGATAAATGGGTAAACAAAATGTAAGAGAGATAGATGATAGATAGATGATAGATAGATAGATAGATAGATGATAGATAGATGGATGGATAGATAGATAGATGATAGATGGTATATAGATAGATGATTGATAGATGATAGATTAGATAGGTGATAGATAGATAGATAGATGATAGATAATAGATAGGAATCTATATTTAGACCTATTTCTGTTTTATCTATGTAACTATAGTCCACTATAATATATGGGAATATTATTCAACATCAAAAAGGAAGGAAATTCTCAAGCATTCTACAACATGAATGAAACTTCAGGATTTTATGCTGAGTGAAATAAGCCAATCGCAAAAGGAAAAATATTCTATGATTCCACTCGGATGAGGTACCTGGAGTAGCCAAATTCACAGAGACTAAGTACAATGGTAGTTGCCAGGGGATGTGGGCAATGGGGAGTTAATGTTAATGGATAGAATTTCAGATGGGGAAGATAAAAAAATCTCTGAAGAAGGATGGTGGTGATGATTGCACAACAATGTGAATGCACGAATTCCACTGGACTGGGCAATTAAAAGTGGTTAAAATAATAACTATTATGTTATGTTATTTTACCACAATAATAAAAAAGTCACCAGTAAACACCCTTTAGTTACATTCCACCTTAATGCTAAAAACATGAATGATAATATTGGATAGATAGATACAGAGATATGTAAAGGAGAGATCAATCTTCATGGCCTTTTCTTTATTACCAATATACAAATATATATTACAAACAGAAACATCAGGGGAAGCTTCTTTCAGTTGTACCCTAAGCTGTTCCCTAAACAAGAGTGGGAAACCGTCCATCATTTAGTTCTCTTGAGAAATATTTTGTTTACAATGTACGTATTTTTTTCCTTCTACTGTTCACTCTCTATTTGTAATTATCCTCCAAAAGACACACAGTTAAAAGGGGATTAACAATTTGTCCTCCAATATTTAATAAATGAATAAACTGAAATAGTGTGCTGGATTAGAATTTTTGGAATTCACAGACATATAATAAATAAAAGGGAACATTCAGGCAGTAAATGCAATTCAATTGCAGGAGTAAGAGCAGCTAGTTATTTTACTTACATCATCTGTTTTATGTCCATTTATTTTGTCAATCCAACTAAAATCAAGCACCTTTGATCATTAATGTCCTAAGAACGTGCTCCCGTATTTTCTTAGTCCTTACTCCATACACAATGGGGTTGAGGAAAGGGGGCACCAAAAGGTACATATTTGCAATAAAAATATGGATATGTGCAGGCACACTCTTCCCAAATCGGTGAGTGAAAATGGAAAAACCAGCTGTGGAATAGAACACAAGGATGACACAGACATGTGATCCACACGTGCCCAAAGCCTTAAAGCCAGCTTCTCGGGATGGCAGGCGGAACACAGAGCGGAGGATGAAGGCATAGGATACAGCAATGAGAATGGCATCACATGAGCCAATGATAGAGGCCATACTGAGGCTATAACTCTTGGTGGCCCTTATGTCCACACACGCCAACTTCACCACAGCCATGAACTCACAGTAGGTGTGGGCAATGATTCGTGTTCTGCAGTAGGGCAGCTGTTTGAGCAGGATGGGATGTGGAGAAAAGAAGGCTACACCCCGAATCACCACAATTATACCCATTATGGTGATGCGAGCATGGGTGAGAATGGTGGTATGGCGCAGTGGGTCACAAATGGCCACATAACGGTCAAAGGCCATGGCCAGGAAAAAGCCTGATTCCATAGCAGTAAAGCTATGGATGAAGAACATTTGGGTCAGGCAGGCATCAAAGGCAATGTCATAGGCTCCAAGCCAGAAGAGACAGAGCATGCGGGGCAGCGTGGACGTGGAGAGGACCAGGTCGGTGATGGAGAGCATGCAGAGGAAGAGGAACATAGGCTCGTGGAGACTTCGCTCGGCCCTCACCACCACCAGGATGGTCACATTCCCCACCACGGCCACCACGTACATGGAGCAGAAGGGAATCCCAATCCAGACATGCAGGTGCTCTAGTCCTGGGATGCCCATCAGCAAGAAGGTGACAGGAGAGGGACGAGAAGTGTTGAGAGGAGGCATGGTGCTTTTCCCTTTGCTTTTTGTCACTACTTCTGAAGAGGAAGCAGCACAACCGGATGCTGAAAACATGGAGATTCAGGTCGAGAAGATCCGTAATGATCTGTTGCTAAAAACAATTCAAATTCATAATCAGGTGTATTTAAATTCACTAGGATCATAATACTAAAATTAGCAATAACATACCAAATGACTGTGTTTAGAAGTACAGAAAGATAATACTTATATTATCTCAGGGACGTATAAGTCAACTTGTCCCTTCATTTGCAGTAAAAGATTCCATCTTTACTCATACTTGTACTTAAGTCAACATTTACCGAGAGGTTGCTGAGTTTCTTCCTTGAGCTCTTATTCAGTATTTCCCTCAGGTCAATGAGTTTTCCATAAATGGAAGTGGTCAAGCAGAGGTCTTGTGAAAGTATCAAGGAGTTATTGAAAGGACGCTTATAATCCACTCTGCCATTCATGTGGGGAATAGAAATAGAGGGTCTTTGTCCCTCTCTGGACCTGATATTGAAGTTTTGGGCACAGCTTTTGAAGTAGAATTAACTCAATCTGTATCTTTAACCTTTCATTTGCTGCTTTGCATATGTAACTAAGCCGACAAAGTTTGCCAATGATGTTGCTTTTTTCCTATTGTTTATTTCTTTATATTTTGTATTACTTAAATAGGCACATATTAAGTTTTTGTGAACCAACAGATATCTTTTGGTATGGATAAGGTATTTCTTAACATTAACCCCTCACTACCTTTTTATCTTCCTTTTTTTCAGATTTCGATCATTTCACTGCACAGCTGGATATTAATTGAGCTCCTTCATTTGTTGGTCCAGAAACCCAAATTCCCAAACATGCACAACAGTTTAT
Source organism: Ailuropoda melanoleuca (assembly GCF_002007445.2). NCBI lineage: Eukaryota > Metazoa > Chordata > Mammalia > Carnivora > Ursidae > Ailuropoda > Ailuropoda melanoleuca. The sequence goes on from NC_048225.1 coordinate 57,259,956, forward strand.
TTATGGGATTTGTAAATTTACCTGATGATGCTTGAGACACAGGTTACTGACTATGGTAATTTCTTTTTTTTTTTTTTTTTTTTTTTTTNNAAGATTTTATTTATTTATTTGACAGAGATAGAGACAGCCAGCGAGAGAGGGAACACAAGCAGGGGGAGTGGGAGAGGAAGAAGCAGGCTCACAGCAGAGGAGCCTGATGTGGGGCTCGATCCCATCACGCCAGGATCACGCCCTGAGCCGAAGGCAGACGCTTAACCGCTGTGCCACCCAGGCGCCCCTATGGTAGATTTCTTTACACTTTATACCTCTTCTTATAGTTCCGATGGACGGTCAAGCCTCCATGGCAAAGAAGCCCTGGGATAAAGGGCTTGAGCATGAGGCAGGAGTTGAGAGGGTTAAAGAACAGAACTAACTTTCAAGTCACCGCAAATGCTTCAGTTGTAGAGGAACCCTTAGTTACTGGTTTTCTGCTTTTCCTATCACTCATCAAGGCAGTACTTAGTATGTATCTAGTAGCACTGCCATCGGTTTTTAAGGAGAACAGGCTTTCTTTATGTCTCAAATAAATCCTCATAGATATAATATGAACTAAGAACTTACACAGAGTTACTCTATATATGCTTTCCTGAATCATGCCAAAACACTTATATTCCCCATATATCGTTAACCAAAACATATATATATATATATATAGATAGATAGATAGATGATAGATAGATAGATATAATAATTTTTTTCTAAGCTTCTACATTTACGAGAACCTGGTTTTATTATAGTGAAAAACACTTGAAGAGCACATATATGGCTTTTTTTTTTCATTTAGCTTTAAACAAGTCATTACATTATAACTTTAAACAGGCAATTTATAAGGCAAAAAATTATCCCAAAGGAAAGGATGAGTTAACAGAAATGACAGCAAGGGGTCAAATTTATTTTAGTGAGTTAAGAAAAGCCTTCTACTTAGGCTGGAACGTGAGGATTTCATGACGTTTTCCCAAAGGTTCTGAATATGGATATTTAGGTATAGATATGGATAATGCATGTCTACCTACGTGCACCCACAAGCACATGCACATAAACAAAGGAAAACAAAGGAGCATAAACAAAGTTCCATCGGGAAGGACAATCATGATGTAATGAATTAAATCTAGTATAGTCGGGACTCAAAGGTTACAGAGAGATTAAAGTGAAATAAAATTCCATGGGTAAAGAAGGGTCCCCACACATTCATGTGTAAGCACGTAACCAGCAGGAAATGTTATAATCTAGACCAGTGCAGTGGCTGTCACCTGTTCAGCTGCTAAGTGCATGTTGGAGTTACAGATACGCTACAGAGCATTGCAAGAGCAGGGCTAGAAAGTACACACACTCACAAATACACACAGTGGTTTCTAAAACACTTTTTTTGTACAAATGCACAAGATGTAATCTCTGTGATATCATCCCCCTGAAAATGCCAACCTGCCATTGAGTACGGAGATCACAAGGTATCTTTATTTTTCTTCCTTCAGTGGATTCATACAATATGAAATATGGTCAAAATGAGAGATAAACCATCCCTTCTATCCTATCCTTAAAAAGATCTTTGTTTCCTAGAATCCATTTTTTTTCTTGTTTCATCCATAAAGAATGAAAAATGTGTATTCTCTCAGTTTCAAAGAATTACATCTTCTCTCTTGAATCAGGACATTTGGAAAGTAAAAAGATGTTAAGAAAATCCCCTGTCCCTGAAAGTTTTCCTTAGATCCCTCAGACTATCTCTTTCTCTCCATCCCTCTCTTGTTTCATAACCTTAATTAGCTCATAAAGAAACTGATTCAGAATCAAGAAGCAACCTAAATACATAGTTTCTATATACAGCAGCTACAACATGGTAATCTCAGAGGATAAGCAGGAATAACATCAGACACAAACAGCTCCTTATGGAATCACTGGGAGAAGGGGGAGTATATGTACTGTTAGTAAAGGTTTGATAATCTTCCTAATTCCCTTAGGTTTAGTGCAGGCGCAGTGATCTCTTAGTATTTTGATATAATTTATCAACCACATAATAGGACTGGAAGGGAACTGAAAAGATAAAGAACACACTCTTTTTATTTATTTATTTATTTATTTATTTATTTATTTATTTATACATCGACTTCATTCCTGTGTCAACTTGGTACATAAAATTTGCAGGCCAGAAGAGAGGGGGATGGTATGCTTAAATTATTTTAAAAAATAAACAAGAATTCCTTGTCTAGCAAAACTGTCCTTCAAAAATGAAAGAAAAAATAGGACATTCCCAGGTACACAAACGCCGAAAGAGTTGATTATTCCTAGACCTTCTTGGCAAGGAATGCTAAAGGGAGTCTTTTATGTTGAAATTCAAGGAATTTAGAAAGTAACTCAAACCTATACAAAAATATTAAGTTCTTCAGTAAAGATAAAGCACACACGGATATAAAAACCAGTATGATCACAGTTTTGGTTTATAACTCCACTTTTTATTCTTCTACAGGACAGGAAAGACAAAAGCACAAAATTAATTATAAATCAAAGTTAATGGGTACACAATATATAAGGAAGTACTTTGTAACATTAATAACATGAGGCGTGGGTGGTGGAGCTCTATAGGGAGGAGTGGAACTTTCGTATGTGATGGAAGTTCAGTTGTTATCAGTTTAAAATACATTGTTATAACTTCAGGATGTTATATGTAATCCCTCTGGCAATCACAAAAAAAATACTTCAAATATACACAAAAGGAAATGTCAAGCAGCCAAAAAGTGTCATTATAAAAATTAAAAAAAAACACAAATGCAGCCAGTAAGAGAGAAAAGGGGGGACAAAAAATATTTAAGACATACAGAAAACAGTAAGTTGATAATAGTAAATCCTTCCTTATGAATACTTATTTTAAATGTAAATGTTTAAAAATCCCCAGTCAGAACAAAGAGTGGCAGAATGGATTAAAACAACAGGAACCAGACTCCAGTTTTCCAGTCTAGCATGTGAGACACTGGAAATTTACACTCTGTTCTAACAATAAGTAAAAAGTTGAACCAACTGAAAAGTCAGCAACTCTTCTTGGACCCATAAGAGTGCCAGGATAAGAAAATACAAACTACAGGGGCACCTGGGTGGCTCAGTGTCATGGGTGGCTCAGTGTCTGTCTTCAACTCTGGTCATGATCCCAGGGTCCTGGATAGAGTCCCTCATCAGGCTCCCTGCTCAGCGGGAAGCCTGCTTCTCCCTCTCCCACTCCCCCTTCTTGTGTTCCCTCTCTCACTGTCTCTCTCTCTGTCAAATAAATACATAAGATCTTAAAAAAGAAAGAAAGAAAGAAAGAAAGAAAGAAAGAAAGAAAGAAAGAAAGAAAGAAAGAAAGAAAGAGAGAGAAAAAGAAAATACAAACTACCACTCCAGGGGGAACCCAGTCAGTGATGGGTCCCTACCCTTTTGTGAATTTTACATCCAGGAGCTCATCAGGTCCTCACAGTGTTTTGAAGAGAAAGAGTAAAAGTCAAAACCAAACTTAGATATTGCAGGGATGTTGGAATTATCAGACCATGAATTTTAAAAAACTATTAATACACTAAGGACTCTTTTGGACAAAACACACAACATGCAAAAACAAATGAGCCATGTAAGCAGACAGATGGAAAACCCAAGAAAGAACCAGAAAGAAATGCAAAAGTTCAAAAACAGTAACAGAAATGAAGAAAGCCTTTGAGGGCATTATTAGTAGACTGGTCATAGCTAAAGAAAGAATCTCTGATAATAAGAATACCTCAATAGAAACCTCCAAAAATGAGAAGCAAAGAGAAATAAGACTGAGAAAGAAAAAGAAAGAAAAGAAAAGTAAAGAAAAGAAAAGAAAAAAGAAAAGAAAGCAAGCAATGTCCAAGGACTGTAGGACAACCACAGAAGGTGGAACATATGAGTAATGGGAACACCAGAAGGAGAAAAAGGAGAGATGGGAACAAAAGAAATATTTGAAGTAATAATGATGGAGAATTTTCCCAAATTAATGCCAGACACCAAACTACTTATAAAGGAAGTTCAGAGAATACCAGGTAGGATAAACACAAGCAAAATATTAGATGTTGGCATATCATCTCCAAACAGCAAAATATCAAATATGGGGGGAAAAAATCCTAAAAGAAACCTGACTTAAAACAAACAAACACACCTTAGCTATAAAGGAACAAAGGTAAAAATGACATCTGCTTTGTCCTCAGATACCATGCAAGCAAGAAAAGTGGAGCAAAATTTTAAAGTGTTAGGAGAAAAAAAAAAAAAGAATTCTGTACCCTGCAAAATAATTCTTCAAAAGTGAAGGAGAAATAAAAACTTTCTCAGACAAACCAAAATTGAGAGAATTTGGTATAAGTGCACTGGCTTGCAAGAAATGTTAAATAAATTCTTTAGAGAGAAGGAAAATGATATAGGTCAAACATTCAGGTCTGCTTAAAGAAAGAAAGAGCACTGAAGAAGAAATAAGTGAAAGTAAAATAAAATCTTTTATTTTTCTTGTTTGTAATTTATCTAACAGGTTGATAGTTTGTTCAAAATAATTATAGCAACATTTTATATAAACATATATTTACACATAGTTACTATAATTATTTTGAACAAACTGTTACCTGTTGGATAAATGTATGTGCATATACATGTATGAGCAGAATGAATGCCAGCAATGATACAAAGGAGAGGAGGGAGGTACTAGGGTTCGTTTGTCCTTATAAGGTACTCTCACAGGGAAGTGGAGGAGTGCTATTTGAAAGTAGATTTGAATTGGTCGTAAATGTATACTGCAAACTCTAGGGCAGTGACTAAAGAAAGTAAAAAAAATAAAATAAAATAAAAATAAGTACAACTGATAGAAAGGAGAAAATAAAATCATATAAAATGCTCAATTAAAACCACAATAATAATCCTTAACATGTATGTAGCTAAAGAAGAATATCAAAATATATGATGCAAAAACTGATAGAATTCCAAGGAGAAATAGATAAAGCTACTATTATATTTGGAGAATTCAACATCCTTATATCAGAAAAGGACACATGCTGCAGGCAGAAAATCAGTAAGGACACAGTTGAACTAAATGACATCATTGATCAACCAGAATAATTGACCTCTATAGACTGCTCCACCCAACAACAGCAGAATACAAATTATTCTCAAGCTCACAAGGAACACTCACCAGGATAGACCATGTTTGGGGCCATAAGACCACCTTAACATATTTAAAAGAATAGAAATCATATAAAGTATGTTGTTAGACCACAATGGAATTAAACTGAAAACAACAGAAAGAGAGCTAGGAAATACCCAAATACTTGGGGAGTCAACCATATACTCCTAAATAATGAGTGAAAGAAGAAATCTCAAAAAGCTAATAAGAAATATTTTAAGCTAAATCAAAATTAAAACAAAATATATCAAAACTTGTGAACGCAGCTAAAGCAGTGCCTAGAGAAAGACTTAGAGCATTGAATGCAAATATTAGAAAATAAAGATATAAAATTTAAAAATCACATTTTCCACCCTGGAAACTAGAAAAGGAAGAACAAACTAAATCAAAAGTAAGCAAAAGAAAAGAAAAAAAATACCCAAGAATTAGAGTATAACTCAAAAAAATTGAACAGAGGGAATCAATAGAGAAAATCAATGAAACCAAAAACTGGTTATTTTAAAAGATCAATAAAAACAATATGCCTCTAGCCAGGCTAAATAACTAGAGCGAGGGAGGACACACGTTACTGAAATGAAAGAGGGGGTGTCACTATAGGTCCCAGGGACATTAAAAGGATTAGAAAGTAATACTATGAATAGTTCTATGCCCACAAATTCCATAACCTGGATGAAATGGAGCAATTTCTTGAGAGACATGATATGCCAAAACTCATGCAAGAAGTAGGCGATCTGAATAGGCCGGTATCTAGTAAAGGAACTGTCTTCCAAAACAGAAAACACACAGCCCAGACTAATTTACTAATAAATGTTATCAGGCATATAAGAAAGAAAGTATATCTACTCTTTACAATCCATTTCAGGATAGAAATAGAATACTTTTTATTCCATCTATAAGGTCAGTGTTACCTTAATATCAAAACCAAAGACATTACAACAAAAGAAGATAATAGACCAACATCTGTCATGAATACTGATGCAAAAATTGTCAAGACGGTATTAGCAAATCAAATCCAACAATGTATAAAAAGAATTATAGACCAGGACTGAGCACAATTTGTTCCAGTTATATAAAACTTGTTGCCATTTAAAGTCAATAATTGTAATCAATCACACCAACAGAGGACTTGAACCATACTATAGAACAATTGTATATAGTATCTTCAGAACATTCCACACAACAATTGCAGAATATACATTTCCATTTGCACATGGAACATTCTCAAGAGTAGATCAGAGGCTAAGATTTAACAAGCATAAAAAGATTGAAATCTTGTACAAAGAACGTTTTTCTGTTATAATGGAATGAAACTAGAAATCAATAGAAGAAAAATTGGAAAATCCACAAATATGTAGGAATTAAACAACACAATCAATGGGTCAAGAAAGAAATCACAAGAGCAATTAGAAAATATTGCAAAAATAAAATGAAGACACTACATTCCAAACAATACTTAGGAGAGGGAAATGTATAGCCACACACCCTACATTAAAAAAGAAAAACCTTGGGGTGCCTGGGTGGCACCGCGGTTAAGCGTCTGCCTTCGGCTCAGGGAGCGATCCCTGCGTTGTGGGATCGAGCCCCACATCAGGCTCCTCTGCTGAGAGCCTGCTTCTTCCTCTCCCACTCCCCCTGCTTGTGTTCCCTCTCTCGCTGGCTGTCTCTGTCTCTGTCAAGTAAATAAATAAAATCTTTAAAAAAAAAAAAAGAAAAACCTAAATTTAAAATTTATACAGATAACATCATGATCAATAGTAAAAAATGAAAGTTTTTCCTCTAAGATCAGGACCAAGACGCCCAGTTTCACTACTTCTATTCAACATAATACTAGGACCTCAAGCCAGAAATGGAAAAGATGGGCTGCCTGGGTTGGCTCAGTTGGTTAAGCATCTGACTTTTGATCACAGCTCAGGTCTTGATCTTAGGGCCCTGAGTTCAAGCCCTGCAGAGAGCCTACTAAAAAAAAAAAAAAGAAAAAGAAAAAAAACCATCCATATTAGAAAGGAAAATGTAAAAATGTATCTGTTCTCAGATGACAAGTTCTTATGTGTAGAACCCTTGAAAATTCCACCAAAGTAAGTTTAGAAATAATAAACAAATTCCAAAAAATTCAGGATACAAAATTCAGTTGCATTTTTATACACTAACAACGAACATTCTAAAAAGGAAATTTTAAAAAAGTCCAATTAATGGAAAATAAAATACCCAAATAGTATGGCAAAGCAGATGGCAATATGACAGTTTGGGGATAGGATCAAAAATAATAAAACGTTTAGGAATAAACTTAACCAAGGAAGCAAAAGATTTGCACACTGAAATCTGTAAAACTTTACTGAAAGAAATTAAAAAAGAAATCCATAAACAGGAAGACATCCCAGGTATGGATTGGAAGACTTGATACTGTTAAGGTGTTTTATTCTAGCCTTCTCTGAGGAAGATCAACAAATGGCCAATTAACACTCAAAAAGATGCTCCATGTCTCTGATCAAAACTGCAGTGAGATAACCTCACACCCATTATGATGGCTATTATTCAAAAGAAGAAAGGAAAGAAAGGGAAAGGGAAGAGGAGGGAGGAGGAGAAGGGAGGAGGAGAAGGGAGGGGTGCAAAAGAACAAGAATAATCCAGCGATTATGGAAAAAGAATGAAGGAATATCATTCACAGAAACATGATGTTTATGTGTTAAACAGCAAAGAGATACAAGAAATTTAAGAAGAATGGGAAAGTAGATGGTGATCATAATTTGGATAGGATGCTTTATAAATGTTATGGAAGAGAAACTAAACCATCTAAGCCCCTTGCGTGTTAGATAGAAGCAACAGTAAATAAGATGAGATAACTTCTTAAGAGCAATAAGGACAATTTAATAACTTGGGAAATCAGGAACTTTCTTTTTCTACACAAAGATAAACATGTGAAGGAGAAGCCTATGCATCAGAAATATCTTGTCCTGATTTTAGAGAAGACTAATGTCTGAAAAGACCACATGCAAATTTACAATCATTTGAATATACTCAGTATTTATTGTGTGTATGTTCTGCATACGTATATGTGTATATATTTTCATGGTAAGTCTGTCTCTGCCTTTTTTGTGTTCCTCTTTCATCTGCTTCTTTTCCGCTCCCTCCTTCCTGGAACACAAATAATGTCAACTCTTCCCAATGCCAGCCCTTTGAGATCATGGTCCTAAAACACACCCATGGCCAGAGGGAAATAGAGACTTGGGTTTATTTCTAGAGCTGTCCCTTAGGAGACAAAAGGCCAGAACTTTCAAACTCTTTTCTCCCAGATGGGCATAATAGGGAGTCCAGTTCCCATTCCTACTGGAGACAAGGAATCTAAGTGAGCCTTAACCAGAATCTCCTAGGTAAGGTGAAGGTTTTAATTTTTGTAAGGAAATATTGTGCATCCACCAGGACTCTACGCTATAGGCTCCTGACCAAGAGTGAGGTCTTTGATGACAACTTCTAGTACATTCTTCACTCAGGACTCAGTAATAGGAAACGCGGGGATTGTTTTAGTATTTAGTAATTCTTATTCTCTCTGACAACTGCAAGGTAGTAAAGATAATGGCCTTTCATGGCAGTAGAAAAATCCAAGTTAGGACAGGACCATAGCTGAAAATAGGCTCGAAAAGGAAACACCGAAGGAGGCAGCTGGGAACTAAGAGTCCTGGAAGGGGGACATTGGCATCTTCTTACTACCATAATAGGACCTCGATTAGCCAGTTGGTCAGTATTCCTAAAGATCTTCAAGAAGATACACTTATCACAATTTTGTTTTTTTCTTTTCTTCAATTACCCTCAATTCAGAGAGACTGAACTTTTTATTCTTTCTTTCATTCCCTCTTTCCTATTTTTCACCTGTCTTCCCATGTTTCTTCCCTTTTTCTTTTCCTCATGCCTTACTGCTTCCCTAAAGTTTTCTCCTCATTCCTTGTTTTGTCTGATTTTCTCTGTTAAACATGAATTATCAGAGATGGGGTAAGACCCCCCCTGGATATTGCTCAGGGTAAGATTAAAACCTTACTAATTATTCCTGACCAGGGAGAGCTCTGTCCATGATCAGTTCTCCCCTCAAACACCTTTATTTCAACTTATCTGACCACTATTTCTCTTGGATGTTCCCCTTGTATAGAGCAGGTCAAAACCCTTAGTTGCCTTATGTTCAAGTTCTCTTTATTGCCTTATGCTTCACTATGATCTAAGCGACAAAGGGATTCACACTATCCTAGTAAGAAATGTTGGGGGTCTAAAGCTCTTGTTGAATGCCTGTGCCTGTCTGTTTAAGCTCTGTTTAACAATGTTTATCTACAAATGTTTACTGAATGCTTTAGTGAGGAAGACCTGTTGGTTTGGAAGGTGACATTTTAAATTTGAATGCATGTGAAAATTAGTATGAAATAAAACACACTGAAGGCATCTAACATGTAAGGTATCCCTGTATGTGTATAGATTTTCTATCTGTGTTTCTGTATGTCAGTGTGGCTGTGTGTATATATCTATGCATTTTAGTCTTTGCCTTTATTTGTTGTTTGTCCTCAACATCCTCAATTGGGGAAGGCATTGTATTATGTATTAATCCAGATACCACTCTTCACTCATAAGAAAAAGTACCAGAATATAGAATATTTTGGTTCAGAACTGCGTAAGATATTATATTACCTCTAAGCATTGACCATGCTAGTAATCATCATAAATGATGCGTCCCTTGAATTTAATTGTGTCCAGTATCAGGAATCTTGCTTTTGGTAAATCCAGTATAAGAAAACAGGTAAGAAACAGTATCACTGCATTGTCTTGCACTGCAATAAAACAAAACTAGTTTGAAATAATATGAAACTATTTTTGTGCTTTTTTATTTTTCTTCTAGGAATGGACCATACATATCTCCTATCCCAGCCAAATCCAGAATGCCCCAACAAAATATAACCATGGTCCATCCATCCACATTTTTTCTTTTAGGCATCCCAGGGCTTGAGACTGCCCATGCCTGGATCTCATTGCCCTTCTGTTGTATTTACCTTATGGCTCTTATTGGCAATATCACAATCTTGATAGTCATATGGACAGAAAGAACCCTCCGGGATCCAATGTTCTTCTTTCTTGCCATTCTATCAGCCATAGATCTGGCCCTCTCCACAACCTCGGTACCACGAATGTTGGGTATCTTTTGGTTTAACGCTCATGAAATTGGCTTTGGAGCTTGTGTGGCCCAGATGTTTCTCATACACACCTTCACAGGAATGGAGTCTGCTGTTCTGCTGGCGATGGCCTTTGACCGCTATGTAGCCATCTGTGCCCCCCTCCACTATACAACCATCCTGACAGTCCGAGTGCTGTCAGGAATTGGAGGGGGTGTTGCACTGAGTGCAGTTGTGCTCACACTGCCCATGATCTACCTTGTCCACCGTCTACCCTTTTGCAATGCCCGCATTATTGCCCACACCTACTGTGAGCACATGGGCATTGCCAAGTTGGCTTGTGCTAACATTCAGATCAATGCTATCTATGGTCTCTTTGTTGCTTCCTTCCTTGTTCTTGTCCTGGTGCTTGTTGGAATCTCCTATGGCTACATCCTCCATGCTGTATTCCACCTCAAATCACAAGAGGCCCGTCACAAGACACTGAGCACTTGTAGCTCTCATGCCGCAGTCATGTTTGTTTTCTATACACCCTCTCTCTTCTCCTTCCTCACTCACCGATTTGGCCAGAAAATACCCTCTTATGTCCACATTCTCGTTGCCAACATCTACGTGGTCCTTCCACCAGCCCTCAACCCCATCATCTATGGGGTAAGGACTAAGCAAATCAGAGAGTGTGTGATCAGGGTATTTACTGACAAGTAAGGAGCACTATGCTTCTTGATCTTTAGGGACGAGGAGCTGCCTGTAGTGACAATATTGACTCCACTTCCATATTAATACTTGAGATAAGCAGTTGCCAGTGTATTTGTCCATGTGAGAAAATGGTAATTGAAGCCTTGAAATGATATGCCATAATAAAAAATCCAAGCCTTGGGAAATAATTCCTAATTTAAGTCTGTTTTTAAGTTCTCATTAGTTCTGCTGAAGGGCTGCAGCTTCTGAGTGTGGTAGGTCACTATTCTTGAGGAAAAGAGAGAGCAGCAGACTTGCAGATGGGTCCCTATAATTTAATGTTTGAAAGTTTCCCTGATTCAACTTGGTGTTCATATAACATAACAGAATTCTGTGTGAAACGTCTACTGGTAAGTCTAAACTTATTCCAATGATCTATTGTAAACATTCAGATAAATTTTGGAGTATATAACATTACTGTAATATTCTTTTCAAGAATATTAAATTCAAAGAGTTTTTCACATTTATTTTCAAATTTCCTAATTTTTCCTATTTTCCCTCATGAAGATAATCTTAGGGAAATATCTCAAAAAGTTTTAAAAAACAATCAGCCCTTCCATCCACTCCCCCAAAAAGATGACATAAATATTAAATGTCAATCCACTCACAGGTAAATTAGAATTAAATAGAGAGCCTTGAGAGTGCAATTTTTATTCTTAATAAAGGAAAACTGATGTTTTAAATTCAAGTCCATCTGTTGGAGTTATTGGAACTTTTGGCAGTCATCTGTACAGCTTCCACGTGAATCTTCACTCTTGGAGTTTACCAACACCATTCTGTTGTGAACATAATGGGTTTCTAATAGAAACACATCCTATCATGGTAGATAAAGAACCTAGAAAATAATTTTTTAGAGTCAGCTTTGATTCATGTTTTGCTGGAATGTTGGCAGGTGAGCAGGAATCAGTTTGTTTTCAGAAGAAAACAAACTCCTGGGATAAAATGTAAGTTGATAATATTGGATATCTTGAACTAATTGCCATGGAGCTGTCTCAATGTTCTGTGTAGTCCCCTAGTTTAGAATAAATTTTTAGGCTCCAAGTGGATAGGAACCATAGATGCAATGGGATTTATACATCACTGCAGAGCTCAAGTAGCTTATCATTAATTAAAATTCAAAAATGGGAATCAGGTATCTAATACTACAGTGATATATGTAAGTGTGGGGAAACTTTTACAGCCCATTTTCTTAGATTTTAAAGTTTTCGTTGTTCCCAGTTCCTCCCAAATACTTTGACAAAGGCTTTAATGTATTTTTCAATGTGTTTGTAAGAGTACTTAATGAATATTCACTTCTTTATTATGTGGCTTTCACTTAAAGTAAAGTGAATTTATAATAATTTAAGAAAAATGAGTGTATAATAATATATGAAGATAAGGTACACATAATACGGGGTGATTCTTTACATTATTAAGTAATATGTTTCAATTTTTAAATTTAACAGTTCAATATAGTACAAACACCCAAAAGATTTTCATGGATTAGAAGCATTTATACCTCCTTTCTGGTCATTTTGCAAGTTTCATCTCTACCTAAATGTAAAGCCTTTTTTTTTTTTTAAGTAAAACTTCAAGAAAAAACTGAAGCTCTTACTCTAAAGATGTGTATTAGCCTGACTGGAATGTATTTCTCATCTCCAGCTCCCAGTTTGTTTTCATTTGCATTCAAGACAGACAAAAATGACTCAGCAGAAAAGTACTGAAAATACAATACTATACTGTCTTATACATAATAACTTCAGGTATACAGATTCTATAAAACCCTACAAGAATTCGCTTAAGGGGAGGGATGAACGATCCGTGTATCTTCTAGGAATGGCAGTTTAGAAGAGAACACTGACGTAAGGCAATCTTAAACTTTTTATAATACAGAAAACAATATAAGAGTAAATATACAGAGAGTAAAAGTAAAATTAATTCTCCAAGAATGTTGTCAGGTAAAAACTAAATAAAATAAACCAACCTATAGCACAAATGAAGAAAGTAATAATTAAAAGTGTGCCTTTAGTGAAAGTTTGACTTCTTCCTTGCTGATTTGATTGCTTTTTATTTGTGTCGTCTGATTGCTGAAGCTAGGACTTTCAGTACTACGTTGAACAGCAGTGGTGAGAGTGGACATCCCAGTTGTGGTCCTGACTCTAGAGGAAAAGCTCTCAGTTTTTCCCCATTGAGGATGATATTCACTGTGGGTTTTCATATATAACTTTTGCCATGTTGAGGTATGTTCCCTCTATCCTTCCTTTGTTGAGGGTTTTATCAGGAATGGATGTTGTGCTTTGTCAGATGTTTTTCTGCACCTATTGAAGGGATCATATGGTTCTTATCCTTTCTTTTATTAACATGGTATATCATGTTGATTGATCTGCAAATATGGAGCTTCCACTATTTGCAGATGACATGATACTCTATATAGAAAACCGAAAAAAACTCCACCAAAAAATTGATACACAAATTCAGTAAAGTTGCAGGATATAAAATCAATGTACAGAAATCTGTTGCATTTCTATACACCAATAATGAAGCAGCAGAAAGAGAAATCAAGGAGTCAATCCCATTTTACCTCACACCTGTCAGAAGGGCTAAAATCAAAGACACAAGAAACAACAGGCATTGGCAAGGATGTGGAGAAAAATAAACTCTCTTACACTATTGGTGGGAATGCAAACTGGTGCAGCCACTGTGGAAAATAGTATGGAGGTTTCTCAGAAAGTTAAAAATAGAGCTACCCTATGACCCAGGAATCACATTACTGGGTATTTATTTACCTAAAGGATACATAAGTACAGATTCAAAGGGGTACACACACCCCAATGTTTACGGCACCATTTTCAACAATAGCCCAAATTATGGGAAAGAGCCCAAATGATGTCCATCCATGATGAGTGGCTAAGAACACACACACGTATATACAGACTCACACATACACACATACACTAGAATATTACTGAGCCATAATTGCAGCTGTGTGGATGGAGCTAGAGAGTATTATCCTAAGTGAAATAAGTCAGTCAGAAAAAGACAAATACCATATGATTTCACTTACATCTGAATTTAAGGAAAAAACAGATGAACATGGGGGAAGAAAAAGAGAGGCAAACCCAGGAAACAGACTCTTAACTATACAGAACAAACTGAGGGTTGCTGGAGGGGAGGTGGATGGGGGATGGGTAAATAGTTGATAGCGATTAAGAAGGACAGGTGTTGTGATGAGCACTGGGCATTGTATGTAAATGATGAATCACTAAATTCTACACCTGAAACTATTACACTGCATGTTAACCAACTGGAATTTAAATAAAAAACTTGAAGAAAAATAAAAGTGCACCTTTAAAAAATAGAGTGGTTTCAGATATTATTTTTCATCCCAAATATTTCTTAAGGCATACAATTATTAATATATCACAGGCATTATATGAGTCTAACCACATAATTTAAAACCTTGGCTGTGGAGTCAGAGAGTACTAGATTTCTCCTCCCTGACCAATTGGAGTACATTCATAACTGACATGGTGCCACGTTGTGCCATTTTCTCAAGACTGCATGAGAGTTGTTAAAAACAAGGTTCTTGACGTGAATTCACCTGAGGAAGTTGCATAGTATTATATGAGGTTATAAATGTCCCAACTAGCGGAAGAGGATCAAAGTTTTGAAAAGAACATCTGAACTCAGCAGCAGTAGGGAACTCCTGGGGCTCAAATAACAGACAGCCAGAGTCTCACAGCGCTGAGGAGGGAAGCTCTCCGCCTCTTTTTAGAAAAAAACAACAACACTCCATCAGCAATGTTCAGATACATGATTACTGTCCCTTTGTTACTGGCAAGAAAATGGACCTAATTCATGAGTACATAAACACTGAAAAATACAAGCGTAAGTCTAAATTTTAGAATATGTTATATGTCCATATATAACCCAATAATGGTGTGCTTGTTTTCTTTTAAGTGTTAAATACATTTATAATAATGTAAGTGTATGTGACAGCACATTTATACCATAACTTTCTATATTTATTTGGGCAACTGACCTTACCTCTGCAAGTCATATAAATTTTATACTCCTACTTTACTCAATCCCTGTGTTTTGTTCGATTGCTAGTAACTATAATAATACCTAATACGTAATTAGAAAGCATTCAATATTTGTGAGTGAAGAATATTTCTTAAATGGACTTAGTCTCTATTTTTTCCACATATAATAATATTCTCTGGCACTTATGAATGAGGATAAATATGTTTGCTGGTAAATAATAATTTTAAACAGCTTTTTTGACATACAAAATCATAAGAAAAAATGCATTATTTCATAAAATGTGTCTCTTCACACATGATGATTTTGATAATCTGGTAAAGATGTGAATTTTTTGTAGGTCCCATTATAAAGCCTCATATATAGTGGAGAGTTTTCTGCTTTCCCCATACCCTTTGGCTTGATTCCTTAATGACTCATTAACTTTAATTCCTACCACACTTACTGGGTGGATCAGATCTTTACCCCAAATTCTGCATACATACAGTAGATACTACAACTACTATTAATAATTATTATTATTGTTCTTGTTAGTAGGATACAGTTTCTAAAAAGTTCTTTAAAGGTAAATGCTTGCTTAATTTCTCTCTCTAGTTTCATATATGAATTTAAGCACAAATGGGCAAATACTGGATAATCAAGTGTCTCAACCTAAGATATGCATAGAACCTAGTTTGCGAAAACAAAATTGAAAGTTCAGAATTTTGAAAAACATGGAAAATAAAACTAAATCAGGTGCTTCTTCAGCATCCTCCAAAACCCCTGGGTCTCATGCGTCTCTTGTTCCGACTGATCTGACATGACGAGCCCTTGATGGATTCAGAATAAGTTAATTCAAGTACAACCACATAGTGCCGCACCTTACGCCATGCTCCAAGTCCCCTTCCTAGGGTCAGAGCAATCAACACTATGCATCAGAAAATGTAATGGGGTGATCCTTTTACAAATGACAGGTGGGTGTCCGTGGGTAAACCATGTCCCCTTTCCTCTCCTGCAAGCATCAATTATGAGACAAAAGTTTATGGAATGGGCCCATGGGATAGAGCATGTAGTCTAGTCACAGTTAGCAAAAGCCAGGTGCATAACATATCATAATCAAGGATCTCCTACTTCTCTGGTCCCTCATTCATACTTTTTGATATCAGAGTCTTCAGTAAGGTAATAGCATACAAGACATTTATGCTGGGCTCTGATTTTTTCGTTTAGTGCTATGGTGAGGAGTAAGTTGAAACCCGTAACTGTTCCACCCAGTGAAGATATTAAATCACGGGAACCACATCCCAGAAGAATTTTTTTTAAAGATTTCATTTATTTATTTGACAGAGAGAGAGAGAGAGAGAGAATAAGCAGGGGGAGCAGCAGACAGAGGAGAGGGAGAAGCAGGCTTCCCACTGAGCAGGGAGCCTGATGCAGGGCTCAATCCCAGGACCCTGGGATCATGACCTGAGCCAAAGGCAGATGCTTAACTGACTGAGCCACCCAGACACCCTAATTATCACTCTCACCCCTGAGCTGTCCAGCCTGAGATCAGGCAACTGTGACCGGAAGGTTTGAAAACACCCCACAGTGGGACAGATAGGCTGAGAGACCTGGCCAGGAGGCAGAAGGGTAAGGAAGGTAAACAAAGACATCAGAGAAAACAAAAAGCTGACTTCAAACACCAAACAGGAGATTCAACCCATGAGGGTGTCAGTTTACTGGGCTGTGGAGTGATGAACTGACCTGGCTCTGTGGGAGACCTGGAGTGGCCTCACCAGACAAGGGAGACGGATCTCGGAGACTGTCCACTTATAAGTGCTAATGAAGATTAAGTGTGTGGGACCCAGGACCTACAAGGACTTGGTGATGGCCTGTATGCCCTGCTGGTGTTGAGACGACCTCCTCAGATCCTGAGCCAGGTCAGGCTGACTCCTGCCTTGGGCTGACAGTGGGCCATGTGGGTGGGGCCATGTCCAGGCACACCTCACAGGTTTGGCCTGAGGGCCGAGACAGCTGTACTTGCTAGTGCTTTGATCTCTCTGAGTTTCTGGACAATTGGAGTCTTGAGTCAGAGCTCACACTTTCAGAAGTTACAGCAACGCAGTTACCTCGCTCACAGAGAGAGAGAGACTTCAGACCTGTTCTCACTTGGGGAAGGAGGAGGAAAGCACCTGGAATTCATTTCCACTCCTTCCCTGCTCTGCAAACGATCAGATGCACAGGGAAGAACACGGGGCACCATGTGCAGCCCTGCCCGCCTCTAGAGGGGCCAAGGACACTGTGTAACATGACTGAAGACCAGGGCACAGCTGACTGAAGTGCATTCACCACAGGAGGCAAAAAGATTAACTGCC
The DNA here is from genome assembly GCF_002007445.2 of Ailuropoda melanoleuca. Lineage (NCBI taxonomy): Eukaryota > Metazoa > Chordata > Mammalia > Carnivora > Ursidae > Ailuropoda > Ailuropoda melanoleuca. Next base: position 57,277,373 of record NC_048225.1, read on the forward strand.
TGAGGGTCGTTCTTCCCTTACTGTTAAAGCACATCACCGAAGGCAGGACCTGGGTACCAGCCGTGAAAGGACGAGTGTGGCACACAGGCTCTGAGGTGCCCACCGAGGCCTCCTTCTCTTTGCCTGTCACCTCAAGGCAAAGGCTTTGGGCACGAGGCAGAGCAGCTGTTCACGGTGGTCCCCAGAGCCCCTCCCCTTCCTCTTTCATAATCATCTGTTATGTGATCTGTAATTTACTTTTCTCTGGGTCACCCCTTTCCAATCTCTCCAGCCCCGACTTCCTCTCCTCTAAAGTAGTTTCTTAAAAGGTCAAGGGCTAAGAAAAAAAAAAAAGTCCAGTGCTTCCTCCAAGCACACCTCATCTCTTCTGGGATAATTCATTTCTCAGGTGTTTACTTAGCCACAGCAGACCCTCTATGGGGTGTTGCTGACAGGCTCCAACCATGGCCACCACCCCACTGCAGCCCAGGCTTTTAGGGAGGTTGGGTTTGGGATAATTTGTGGCCCCCTCCCAAGGCTGTCCTGAAGCCAGGTTGGGTTTCCTGCGGCTACTCCCTGGATAGTAAGTGGATCCTGGAGGCACCGGGCTGTGTGCATACAGGGAAGTGTGCTGCCGGGGGCTGAGTTGGTTGGGCATCAGACTTTTGATGTTGGCTCATGTGGTGATATCTGGGTTGTGAGATCAAGCCCCGGGTCAAGCCTGCAACGGGCTCTGCACACAGCAGAGTCTGCTCGAGATTCTCTCTCTCTGTCTTCTCATGTACTCTCTCTCTCTCAAAATAAATAAATCAATCTAAAAAAAGAAAGCCTGGAGTTTGCAATAAATTAAAAGTATAACTACGTTTTGATTCAGCAATCCCACTCCTGGGTATATATCCAAAGGAACCAAATGTAGCATCTCAAAGAGATATCTGTACTGCCATGTTTATTGTGGCGTTATTTACAACAGCCGAGATGTGGGAGCGATCTAAGTGTCTGTCAACAGATGATTGGATGAAGAACATGTGCAATGGAATATTATACACGCATAAAAAGAAATCCTGCCATTTGCAACATGAATGAATTTGGAAGACATTATGTTAAATGAAGCCAGAGACAAAGATAACTATTGCATGGTATTGGTTATTTTTAGAATCTTAAAAAAAAAAGTTCATGGAAACAACGGAATGGTGGAAGTCAGGGCCTAGAGGAAGGGGGAAATGGTAGATGTATGTCAGTGGGTACAAACTTTCAGTTATAAGATAAATAAGTTCTGAGGATCTAATGCACATGGTGGTAGCTAGTTAATAATATGGTATTTATACTTGAAATTTGCTGAGTAGAACTTCAGCATTCTTACCACACATACACTTAACTATGTGAGGCGATGCATGTGTTATTATCTTGATCTTGGTAATCATTCCATAACGTATATGTATATCAAATCATCACATTGTGCACTTTAAAAATATATGATTATATTTGCCAATTATTTGTCAATATAGTTAGAAAAAATAAATAAAATACAATGTAACTAAAATATGACTATATTCACTGTTAACAATCATGCAGAGGCTATCGCTTCTATAAAGAATAAGGTTGAAACTCATCATTATATGTACACACACACACACACACACTAATTTCACACTCTAACACCAATCTCTTCTTCTGAATGCATCTCCCACAATATTCCATCTGATATTTGAACCGTAATAACATCTAAGTGTGTATATATCTCCACAAATTGCTTCATGACTCCCTTCTTTTGCTAATTCTATTCCTCTGCTTAAATTCTTCATTATATTTTTCACTTAACTGGATCCAAATTATACTTTGAGACTCGATTGATTGATTTGTCAGAGAGAGGGGGAGCTCGCACAAGCGAGGGGAGCAGCAGGCAGAGGGAGAAGCAGGCTCCTCATTGAGCAAGGAGCCTGATGCGGGACTTGATCCCAGGACCCTGGGATCATGACCCGAGCCCAAGACTGAGCCACCCAGGTGTCCCTTGAGACTCAATTTAAAAGAAATCTAAGAAAAAGTAAAGCTTGTCTTTGATAAAAATCAGGAAATATTTTCCTAGAGGGAAAGAACAGAATTGGAGAATGACTGGAATGAGGCACGAGCAGCCTTTCTGGGCTAGTAGAAGTTGTCAGTATCTTATTTTATATGGTGGTTACACACCAGTACACACATACCAAATATCATCAAACTGAATGCTCGAGAACCATTATCCTTTTTATGGGTTTTTAGGTGACTGCTAGTATGCAAAAGGTGCTATTAAAATCATAACACACATCTCCTTGTGGTCTTATGTATCTATTTCTCTCTCTCTTTTTTAAGATTTTATTTATTTATTTATTTATTTGAGGGAGAGAGAGAGTGAGAGAGAGGGAGAGCATGAGCAGAGAGGAGAGGGGCAGAGGGAGAGGAAGAAACAGACTCCCCGCAGAGCAGCGAGGCCGATTTGGGACTCAATCCCAGGACCCTGGAATCATGACCTGAGCTGAAGGCAGACGCTTCCCAGGTGCCCAGTATTTGTTTCTCTTGAATAAATACCAAATAGTGGAAATGCCTGGCCAAGAAGAAGGTGTTTTTCTTTGCAGGTAAGCTTTCAGTAGAGATAAAAAAGATGAAAATTAATCCTTATTAATGTGGTGTATGAAAAAGAATGAATGAATATAAACTATTATCTGACAAACTGAGTCATAAAATACAGTGGGCCAAGTCTCTTGAATATTTCTGGTTAAAAGAGAGGGTCCATTATTTTCATAATAATTTAACATTTGTACATGTATATAGGAGAAATGACAGGGGTTAAGTTATTGTACAAGAAGGAGTAGACGACTGATGAGACTTGATTCTGTGGAAATTGAGCTAGATTAATAAATCGATAAACAACCCATAGACAGATTCCTGAGGAAACCGAGAGGAAAATGGAAAAGAACGAAGATGACGACTGACCCTGCCTGAAAGTATTTTCTTCTCCAGTCAAATAGATTTTGCACAAATAGGTTGGATGAATGATTCTGAAGCTGGGGAGCGGCTCAGAGTTTAGCAACACTGAACGTAAAGCAACTAACGATGTTGCCACACGAAGCTGGAGGGCGTCAGGGAGATGAGCCACATACAGAGGAAAAAATATCTATGTCAGAATCATGCCCACGTTTTGGTCATTATGATCTAAAATTCTGTTATCGGGGAGTCTTCTAGAGAAAAATGGTTTGCCCACCTCATATTGCAATCCGTGAATTACTGGCTTTCTATGGCAAAGGACAGAACTACTGAAACTCTGAAGTTAGAAGGACAGCCTACATTTAGAGTATCCCCAGACTGCTGGAAGGGAAAACATATTACGGGCTAATATTCTATGCAACTTATTATCTGTGGATTTTGAGTAGATCACTAATGCCACTGCGTAAGCGTTGTCATTGTAATTAATCACAACTGCTACTGACAGATAGAGGTGATAATGGTGAATTATCTAATATGTCAATTAACAGAGGAAACTTGGAAAATTTTTTCCTGAAAAAACGTATTCAAAATACATTCAAATCTGAAAGTTAAAATTTTGGGAAACAGGGGTGACTGACATTCATTAAAATAGTAATAGTAATGGTGGTGGTGGTGATAGTGGTTGTGTAACTGTATTTGTAAGCACAGTACAATTGTATTGTATAATCCCTCATGAACTCAGAGTCAACTTCATCTAAATGTGATCCGAGACCAGATATTACCCAGTTCTCATTCCTGGGAGACTCCTTCCTCTAGAAACCAGAGCACTTTCTGAGCTGGTTTTCTAGGTTTGATACACCTGGCCAACTGGGATAGCCAACTGGGATGAGAAGAATAATCATACTCTAAGGGCATCAGAAGGGTAATGATGCTCTGTGACCAACCCAGGCTCTCAGGAATATCCTGCAACTCTTCTATTAATATGTACTGGAAATTTCGATGGAAACAAATTGATGCAACCATGCCATTCACATGCCAGGCCAACCTTTGGCTCATTCCAGGTAAGTTTTTGTCCCTACAAATTGGGAACTGGTAGCTGATAAGGGGTTGTAACGACAGTTTCTTTTAGTAAAAATTGATAGAATAAGGGTTTTGAATCTTGTTTTTTCCCCTCTGTCCACATTTTCTCTTTTTAAAATATTTTAATAAAAAAATTACTTTAATGTAATTTAGTGTTGAAAGATTTTCATAGGTAATGAAGTAATAGTTTGTATTTCTGAATCCCAAGCAATCAAAGGCATAAGCAAGGTGGTTTCCAAGCTTTCTGGGTTCTGATTAACTCGGTCCTTATTAATTCTAGTGTTTCTTGATTTATTGAAGATGAAAAAAAAGATAATTTTGAAGTAACCTGCCATTTGGTAGGTATTTGAATAATGTAAAAAGCAGAGGAAAGATAGGAGGGAGAATCATACGCATTGAAAATATTTAGTATCTGATCCCAGCAGCTCAGTCTTCCCTGAAGCAAAGGACAAAGGACACCCCAACCTCCTTTTTACCCTCTTGCCTCAGATACCAGAGAGGGTATCACCTTTTCTTCTTCTTCCACTCAGTAAATAGGAATGAGACAACTCCTTATATGATGGGAGTTAGATTACTTTTTAACAGCTAAGAGTAATCAAGCTTAGCCCTGTTGTCTTTTATAGAAATTGGATTTAATAAAATCTAGATGTGTTCATTTTTCCCACTTTTGTTCTATGTGCTCAAATCCAGTGAAGGAAGAGTAATTATTACAAATATTTTCTCCCTTAAATCATATGACTTTTTTTTTAATTGCAGAAAAAGTCTGTAACTAGTTAGGATATCATTTTATTATTTCAACTGTGACCATTTGATGACTACTTGAAGGAATGGCCAATATTATATATGAGATGGTGGAGGAAAGCTCTTAGGCTCTAGAAATTTCCTTTTTTCATGGAGTTTTCATTTTTTTGTTTTTTTTAAGATTTTATTTATTTATTTGTCAGAGAGAGAGAGCGAGCACAAGCAGGGGGAGCAGCAGGCAGAGGGAGAAGCAGGCTACCCCCTCAGCAAGGAACCCAATGTAGAACTTGATCTCAGGACCCTGGGATCATGACCTGCACTAAAGACAGACACTTAACCAACTGAGCCACCCAGCATCCCTGTAGTTTTCATCTCTATCATGAAAATATTTTCACTTCTCTGTGTTCTGTTTTGTCTCTCTTTAATATTCCACAGCCTGTTTCTGTTTTGACAAAAACACCAGGCTTTTTATAAGCTACCATATTTTGAATATTTGAATTGTTCCAGACAACACTGAGCTAAGCGAGGACAGTGTCCTTAATTTATAGATGAGTAAACTGGGAGTAATAGGTCTGGCTCTTCAGCAAGTGTCCATAAATGGTAAGGGATCCAGAATTAGTAGGCAGGGCATCTTTCTGATTCCCAGGCCCTTGATTTTAACTACTTGCTGAATACTAGGTGAAAGAAAAATATAGACATTGTTGTTCTCTCTGCATCACACCAGCACTTCTCACACTTGATGTGCATGTGTGCGATGGCAGTGGTAGGGGGTTCCACATAAGCAATTCTCCAATTTATTGCAGACACCAACTGTGTGTCCTATGTATTCAATTCAATTCTGACACTAGCTCCCTGAAATTAGCATTGGATTTCTCAGGTTAAGGGCTCAGTCCCATTAGACTGTCCTCCATCTCAGAGGCTAACCTCAGGTTACCCAAAAGTAGTGTATTCTACCTGGAACTTATGTCCAGTTTGGCTACAAAATCAGGGGTTCCCACAACCTCCCTCTCGAGTTCAAGAATTAGAATGAATGGCTACAGAACTCAGGAAAACAGTTTACCTACGTCTAGCCGGATCAAAGCACTGCATAGGGCAGGATACGGGAAGGGGTATGGAGCTTGCATAACTTCTGCAGGCATCAACTCTGCATGTTCAGCAAACCAGAAGCTCCCAGACCCCATACTTTAGGGACTTTCATGGAAACTTCGAAACATTGTGATTGATTAAATAATTGATCATTGGTGATTAAGTCAATCTCCAGCCTCACACTTTCTGCAGAAGTTGGGGTAGGATTTATTTTTTTATTTTATTTTTTTTATGATTTTTTTAAGATTTTATTTATTTATTTGATAGAAATAGAGACAGCCAGAGAGAGAGGGAACACAAGCAGGGAGAGTGGGAGAGGAAGAAGCAGGCTCACAGCAGAGGAGCCTGATGTGGGGCTCGATCCCAGAATGCCGGGATCACGCCCTGAGCAGAAGGCAGATGCTTAACTGCTGTGCCACCCAGGCGCCCCCCTTTTTTATGATTTTTTTATTATATTATGTTAGCCACCATACATTTAAAGTTCCAACACACTAATCCCAAGTTTCATTCCATGGACAACCAGCCCCATCCTGTGGTTATCTAGGGGCTTTCCAGAAACCTCCTCATTAACATAAACTCAGGTATGGTTAAAAGGTGCTTATTAGGAATAACAAAGGATACTCCTTTTACCTTTATTGGTCTGGGGCTATTTTAAGAACTGAGGACAAAAGACCAACTAGGACAAGAAAAGATGTTCCCATTGCCCTTATCACTTAGAAAATGACTAGAATCTTAGAAGCCCAGTGCCAGGAAAGGGAATGAGGACCAAATATGTATTTCTTATTATAAATCACAACATCACACTAGGCAAGTCATATAATAAAGGCATTATCATCAAGTAGGTGGAGTTAAGGATAAGATTTATATTTGCCTTCTGACTATCAATTACTGAATGATTTTTTTAAAGTTTTATTTAAATTCCAGTTAGTTGACATATGGTGTAATGTTCGCTTGAGTTGTACAATACAGTGATTCAACACTTCCATACGTCACCCAGTGCTTATCACAACCAGTGCCCTCCTTAGTCCCCATCACCTATCTAACCCATCCCCCCACCCACCTCCCCTCTGGTGACCATCAGTTTGTTCTCTGCTGTTAAGAGAACTTGGTTTGTCTGTTTTTTTCCCCTATGATCATTTGTTTTATTTCTTAAATTTCACACGAGTGAAATCATATGGTATTTTTCTCTATTTATTTCTCATAGCATAATGTTCTCTAGCTCCATCCATATTGTTGCAAATGGGAAAATTTGATTCCTTTTAATGGCTGAGTAATATTCCATTGTACATGTATACCACCTCTTCTTTATCCATTCTGAATGATTTTTAAGGAAATACTGATATTTCTGACTTATAAGCTCTCTTTCTATTTCAGTTTCTGTCATTTCTGGCAACTTGTATACGTAATTATTAGCCACAGTGTTCACACATTTCACTATCTCCACCACCATATACCCCCAGATACCACATAGAGGTATTATTTTTCACAACGTTTATTGCTTTAATCCCTATTTATGACTATTGCGACTATAGTCCACTCATTAGCATTGTTGCAGAATCACTGGCAAAGAGATCTCAGTGTCCTTCTGTCATTTTTTTTCTTTCAAATAAGAATTATTGCACCAAAAACTCCTTTTTATACCCCCATACAAGTATTCCACGTGGCCACGAAACAGCTACTTACCTGACATTTTTCACGAAATGGGCATTCAGAGAAACACAGAAATACAGACTTCGACTTCTTCATAAAGGATTTCTTTTTTCCAGCATGTATAGAGGCTCAGACCTGAGAAGATCTCTTTGTGGGAGCAACTGGGATCAGTGCTTAGGCACGGACAGATTAGAACAAAATGCAAAATGATTAAAATATTAGAGAGTGGTTAATAAAACTGAGACCAAAGGGAGAAAAAAAGATTTTGTCAGATTGATTTGAATTCCCCAGAAGGAAAACGAGCCAAAATCTGGAAAGACTGTAGAACTAGGGAGATATTAAGAGCTGGACATTGTATTCAAAGGTGCTTTGGGATCCAAACCACAGCTAATCACTCACAGTACAGCGTAAAGGTATTAAAAAGCAAAAGTAGGGGGTCGATCATGCAAAACAGAATATGCAATTTTACCCAGAGCCCAAGGAGTCTAGTGATCCCCTGATCTTTAACCACTGGGAAGAAAACACAATTAAGGTAACCTAGCTTCAGAGTTGGTCTAAAATAGCCAGATGATGCTTTCTTTTTTTTAAAATATAGTATCCTATTTTAAATTGTACATTCTTCTTGAATTCCACAAATCTACCCTAAATAAGTGAGCATTAGTTAATTAGAGAACTAATTTCATCTAGCTATATCTGAAAGATGACCACCCTCTTCAAATGTCCTCTAAGGGCCATTTTTAGTGCCCTGAAAAACAGTAGTTTGTTCAATATTTTGATAAAGGAGTAAGTTAATATAAGGAAGACAAACCCTTCTAACAAAGCCCTTGAGAACCAATGCCAACTCTGCGATAAATTACTCCCTTCCGGGCACCAGGAGTCATGTGCTTAATACTGAAGGCTCGCATAGGATTATAAACGAATGCACACAACAGTGACAGAAATAAGATTTCTTCTAGGACATCAGGACTAGGTGAATTTCCAACTGCAATGAAATTGGGTTGGTATCTAGGTAAAGAAAGAATACCTAATGGTGGGTTTTCAGGCAAACTAGGCTAGAACTCAAGAAAGATGGCAAAAATCAGTGTCATGCTCAATTTCATGCTTTCCATTTCCACAAGGGCTAAGGCAGAGATCCCCAAATTTTCTCATTTTTTAGCTCTGGTTAAGATCAGCAGGACTGTTTGCTTCTGCCAATCTAAAGTGTATTATAGAATTTCACCAGAACATTCTGGCCAAACTGCCACCCAAAGTTAACTGAACTTGTTCAGTTTTCAGTATGGTTGAATGATAACAGCTGTATGATAGTGAGGGATGAAGCCTTTTCACTTCTCATCCAAATTTTCTTCTGCAGGTGTCAGAATCCACAGTGAGAAGACAGAATACCAACCTCTATGGCATCCATCAATACTTCATATTTGAACCCCAGGACTGTAATCTTGATTGGGATTCCTGGACTAGAACATGTGCAGTTTTGGATTGGGTTTCCTTTCTTTGCTGTGTGCCTAGTGGCTCTTTTGGGAAATATCATTTTACTCATCATCATCCGCACAGAACGCAGCCTGCATCAGCCCATGTACATCTTCCTGGCTGTGCTGGCAGCCACTGATGTAGGACTCTGTGTAGCCATTGCTCCCAAGATGTTGGCCATCTTCTGGTTCAGATCTTGCTCTATGGCCTTTGACACCTGCCTAGCTCAGCTGTTCTTCATTCATGCCTTGCAGTGCATGGAGTCTGGCATTCTGTTGGCCATGGCTTTTGACCGCTACATTGCCATCTGTGATCCACTGAGACACACATCCATCCTCACACCTTCCATCTTGGGTCGCATGATAGTAATAGTGGCAATTCGAGCTATAGTGCTGGTTGGTCTGTTACCCATTCTAATCAAAAGATTGCATGCTTTTCATTCCATTCTTATTGCCCACTCTTACTGTGAGCACATGGCTGTGGTCAAGCTAGCTGCAGAAGACGTCCGAGTCAATAAAACATGTGGCCTTTTTGTGGGTTTTGCCATACTGGGATTTGACATGATTTTTATCCTCATTTCCTATATGCTTATTTTCCAGGCTGTTTTTCATCTACACCAAAAGGAGGCACGGCTCAAAGCATTTAATACATGCACAGCTCACATTTTTGTTTTTCTTTGAGTTTTATATTCTTGCCTTCTTCTCCTTCTTCAGCCACCGTTTTGGACATGTTGCTCCCCCTACCCACATTCTTCTGTCTACTGTCTACCTCCTTGTGCCACCTGCACTCAACCCTATTGTCTATGGTGTAAAAAACAAAGTAATCCATACACGTGTGGCAAGGATTTTTCTTCTGAGTCATATATCCCACCAGTGATCTATCAAATGTTTGTGGTCAAGTAGAAAATACTTTCATTTCTTAGAGATGGAGAAAGTTTGGACTCCGTGTGTTCATTGTTGGGGACTCACATGCTCTACCCTAAATCTTTTCTTTTCACAGTCAGGTTGACATAAAAGGTATCCAGATTAACAATGATACTTGTTCTCTATCTGTAATGCATTTGACTTCCAATCTGATCTTTATCATTTCCTTCCTTTTCCTTTCTTTGTGTTTAATTTGCAGTTATTTTTATTTCTTCATAAGGAAGCTTTGATTATTGGTTTTCAAACATTCCCTTTTGGAATATGGACATTTTCAAGTATGGATTTACTTTCTTTCTTTCTTTCTTTCTTTTTTTTTTTTTTTTTGTATACCACATATTTTGGTCTTCTGTGTTTTCATTTATTCAATTAAAAATAAGACTAGGGGCACCTGGATGGCTCAGTTGTTAGGCGTCTGCCTTCAGCTGGGGTCATGATCCTCAAATCCCAGGATCGAGTCCCACATTGGGCTCCCTGCTCAGCAGTAGGTCTGCTTCTCCTTCTGACCCTCACCCCACTTGTGCTCTCTCTCTCAAATAAATAAATAAAATCTTAAAAAAAAAGTAAAAATAAGACTAATATTCATCATGTTTCTGTGTTACCCATGAAATACTGAAATAAAGTGATACATATATGGTCAATTGATTTTTGAAGATGTCTAAGCAATGTAATGGGAATTAGAAAGTCTTCCTGAAATGGAGAGCTGGAACAACTAAATCATTGTATGAGAAAATGAACTTTGACTCTAACAACTACCTCATATTCCATAGCAAAATTAACTTAAGGTGAATCATAGACCTAAGCATTGAAGAAAACACTGTAAAGCTCAGGTCTGTAAACCAGACCTCATTAGAGAAGGAACAGCCTTGGATCACTGAAAAGTGGCTGTGATACTGCTCCAGCGGAAATCCACCTTCTAGGGTGCCAGGAAAAGCTGTTCATGGGTTTCTGAAGAAACTGCTGGCCACTGGGTGCTGCCGGCTTCCTTTACTGCAGCATGTGGGCCCTGGAAATTTGCAAAGCTGCAAGAACCCACCGTCAACTAGATGGAGTACAAACTGCATTGAGTCTGTGGGCTGACCCACTACATAGGAACCAGGAAGCAAACCCTCTCCTCTTGCAGTGCCTTACCAGTGCCCTCTACTGACAAAGTTCAGCATTGCACCAGCTGGAAAAGAAAAAGTACTCAATGGGCCAATGTACATTTTCACCAAGAAGGCAGAAAGTGTACTTGGAGCTGAGAGACAATCAATCGTTAACCAGCACAAACTGCATGGCAAATAATAAAGTTGTTGGTACATGTACTGGGAACACAATATGCAAGAACGGCCAGTCCGCCATTTCTCTTCAGTGAATGTTAGTGCTCTCAGCAGTCTTCACCTGTAGAGCTGACAATCAAATATTGCCTTTGACATCTGCTAAAGAAAAAAAAACAATACCATAGGACAGCAAGAGCAAACAGAAGTTCATCTTATTCTGATACTATTGCCAGCAGTAGGGTAAGAAAGCGCAGACCAAGTATAAATACTCAGCTCTCCTGAAATCAAAGCTGAAGGAATTTTAAGAGCTGGGGTGCAAGGGGCTATAGGCCAGCTATGTTCTCTAATTGGCTCTCCACTATGAAAATGAAACATGTGGGCTGATGTGAGTGATACTTCTATTTTGCTCACGACAGGATATTTTTTTAATGATGGTTGCATATAGAGCTTTTAAAAATTCTTTTTCTGCACATATCAATATGATTTTTTTTTTCTGGTGAAATCTCTTAATGTATTGGGTTCCTATTAAAATATCCAGAACAAGTCCTTCTTGCCACCTCATTTACTAACTACTTGCTACACACTATTCATTTTCTCTGGACATTTGCAGTCACAATGTAGTAGATTGTATTATCAGTTCCTAATATTTACTAAACTTTCCTAATAATGTCATCCGTATCAGTCCTCTCCCTATATGAGCCTTATTGTTTCATATTAATCACATCAGTATCCATCATGTGACTTCTAATTGCCAAGGAGATGTAAATGGAGAGACTTATGGCACTTGTGAACGAATGATTTAAAATTCATCATTTACTTTCTTAGTGTCTCTTTCTCCAGTGACACAACAATAGAAGTAGTTCACAAAGGGGGGTCCACCTTCAGTCTAAGCCCCAGATCAAAGTGGCAAAATGGACATATAGGTGAGAGATATACCTTTGTTCTGACGAGTTCCTGAGATTTAGGGAATTTATGTTACTAGAACATTACTGAGTCTGTGTTGATTGATACAGATTATAAATGGCTCCCTGTCTCAACATTTTCCATTTAGGCCAATTATCAAAGGCATAGCCAGGCATCTTAAATATAGTCCAGGACATTACCACACCTCTACTGGAAAACCAACCTAGAATACTAGATTCCACCCCCCCTTTTTTTAAATTTAATTAATTTTTTTAGTGAGAGCCTAGGTCTTACAATTGCTACGGGGCATGTGTTCTCTGTGCCACTCTTATCTCTCAGAAATTATCGTTCATAAGTGAATCCCCCTTGCTTATTCCTTACAGCTACTCAAACTCACATGGCATGTTCAACCTCAACGTCTTTGCATTTTCTCTTTTCCTTGACTGCAACACCACCCCCCCAATATCTATGAGACCCACACTTACCCTACACTGGAACCCACTATTGCAACCCACCTGCTCTCTAATCCCTGTGTATATTCTGATACACACATGTGTATACACACACATACACATTCGGAGAGAGATTGAGAGGAATTGTTCCTACAGTTTTAACCCTCATCACTAGGGGAACCTAACGTACATTTTTAAAATTAATCCATGAATGAAGGAATGGTGAGAGAATTAAAAAGTGAAGCATTTGACAATGTTGGCATAAAATAAAGATAGTAAATAATTTGAAAGTTAGGTGTTAGTCATGTAAAAAATTATGAACGTGTTAACTTCCATGGAGACAAGGAAGTACTTGCTCACGTTTCTTTTTTTTTTTTTTTTAAAGATTTTATTTATTTATTTGACAGAGATAGACAGCCAGCGAGAGAGGGAACACAAACAGGGGGAGTGGGAGAGGAAGAAGCAGGCTCATAGCAGAGGAGCCTGATGTGGGGCTCGAACCCATAACGCCGGGATCACGCCCTGAGCCGAAGGCAGACGCCCAACCGCTGTGCCACCCAGGCGCCCCTCACGTTTCTAATTATAAACATGGGTGCCCTCAACAAAGTGAGGTAGAATATTTAATAGAAAGAAAAGAAACCATATAATGCTGTGATGAAAACAAGAGCAACTGGGAAATGGAAACTTTGCTTCGGTAGAAAGTCTGAGAGATCGTTCTCTGGAGTTCCTTTAAGTTTCCAAAGAGGTTATTTTTTTATATAAGACTTGAACATGCTTGCTTATCTAGGGAAGGAACAAATAAAGAGGCAATATTTGAAGATATAGAAGAAAAGGCAGTTGATGGGGAACTGACCATGAAGTAATTCATAAAAAGAAAATGAAAGAAAATTAAAGAAGAAAAAAATCTCATGGGGACAAAATAAAGATGAGTTGAAGAAGAGATTTTATTTTAGTTTAGTTTAGTTTTTAAAAAGATTTTATTTATTTATTTGACAGAGAGAGAGAGAGAGTGAGAGAGCACAAGCAGGGGGAGTGGGAGGGAGAGGGAGAAGCAGGCTCCTGCTGAGAAGAGAGCACTATGTGAGGCTCAATGCCAGGACCTGAGTGGAAGGCAGACGCTTAACTGACTGAGCCACCCAGGCACCCCTGCAGAAGAGAGTTTTAAAGGTGAGTAGAAAAGAAAACAAATTCAATATACTTTAAAGCCAAATTTGTTGAGAAACTGATTGACCACAGGTCTGGTAGGGGGAAAAAAAATGAAAAACTAAGGAAGCAAAAGATACGGAAATATTTTATCCATCCTTTTTATGGATAGTAAATATTGAACATGTAGAATTAATATGTCTTTCTGAGACATACAGTCATAGTTTGCTTACATAAGCCCAGAAGTCTGATCATAGAACCAACAACTGAGACATCATCACCTGGCAGTTGGAGTTAGGGAGTTGGCTCATTCCTAGTCGAGCACCTTCCAAAATAATTTTTTTTTACATTTTTCCAGCTTTGTCGAGGTATAATTTGCAAATAAAATTGTAATATGATGTACAACATGATTTGATATATGTATACGTTGTGAAAGGATTTTGCCCATCAAATTAATGCATGCCCATCATCTCACATATTTTCCTTGTTGTTGCTGAGACAATGAAATTCTACTCGGCAAATTTCATTTGCACAATAAAGTGTTACATCAACTTAAGTGTAATAAAAACCACATTATCAAACATGCAGGCTGCATGGAAGGAAGGTAATTCTTATCTTAACAAGGAGGGACACTTCACATAGGAATTTTATTTCTTGCTTTCAAGAAAAAGAGGGAAGATCTTCCCTGACATAGCAACAATACACCACCCCACTTGCAGCCAATGAGAAACCATCACAACCTCGAACTCTTTTTCTTCTCCATGAACTTTTGTTCAAAACAACTCTCTCCAATTTCTCCTAAAAATTAATAATAGCTGACCTTCACTTTGCCTCTTTAAACTTGTCAATGGTTTGCCATAGTTTGCTTGTCCTGACTTGCAATTCCTCTGCTATTCCTGAATAAACTTATTTTGCTAGTAAAATAACTGTCTATTTTATGTCTAAGGTTGACAGAGTAAAGAAGAGGAAATAAGTTTTCCCACACAATTTTGCATGGTATGAGTTTCAGGAGTTTCAGCTGTAGTAACTTTGTATTCATAAAGATAAGCATCTTCTGTTCCCTTAAGCCTGTGGCCAGAAAGTGAACTAAATTGCTGTCTTCCCAGTCTACAAATTTTCCATTCTTAGATTTTTTTTTTTAAGGTTTTATTTATTTATTCAAGAGAATGAGAGAGAGAGTATGAGCAGGGCTGTGGGGAGGGGCAGAGGGACAAGCAAACTCTCCACTGAGCGCAGAGCCCCACGCAGGGCTGGATCCCAGGACCCCAAGATCATGACCTCTGAGAAGGCAGACACCCAACCAACTGAGCCACCCAGGTGCCCCCCATTTCTTCAGTGTTTTTCCCCTCACATTCCTAATGATCTCAGATTTACTATGATCTAAATGTGACCTATCATTTGAGATTCCCTGGTTCTCATTCTTTGAAAATAACTTTTTATGCAGTAACAGTGTTTTCTGGCTTTGTGCCTCAAGCAAGGGGTACCTTTCTGCTTCAAAACAGAACTGAGCTTCAGACATGTAATGAACCCTCTAGGGCCGGGTCTGAAAATTGCCCTGGGATCACCTCAGATTCAAAGGCCGAGAAAAGCAACAGCTTAAAGTCATGATAAAAGACAGCAAATCCAAAGTCTGGCAGAAAAAAACCTATTCCATCCATTGATCTTACCAGCTATCTGTTTCTCTGGGTGAGTTACTCCATGAATTGGGACCTGGGTATAGCTCAGTGTTTCTAATTGTAGCAAATTTTAAGAGGTAATGGAAAGGATAGTGAGTTAGATGATCTCAATCATGCGTCTTTCAGAAACAGACTTTCCTTTGGCACATCACGTTATTTTCTCCGACCCAAGTGTATTTATCAATAATATGAGGGAGGGACTAGACTCATGTCATTTAGAGATGGAAGAGGAATGCAAAGGTAATCTAGTGGCATCTTCTTAATCACATGTGAGGAAAAACTATGAACTGACATCCAGTTAATTAGTGGAAGGGCAAGAAAAATAAGGTTTTCAGGCTCCTCCTCTAATGTTGACTAGAAAGTAGTTCTAACATTGCTTGGTTTATCAAAACTGAGAAGACGGTCTCTGTTTTGGAAAGGGTGTTGTGTTGTGTGTGTATGTATGTGTGCATTTGCAATTTGAGCGGGGAAGCTTACAAGATGTGGAGAGAAGGGCAAAGATGGGAGCATGCTATTCATTGCCTGTAACAGTGTTGCTATCTGGGCTTCTTACCACTGTTCCTACAGCTCATCCCCCATGCCCTGAATATGCTCTCTTTATCCAGGGCATCAAAATCATGTATTTTTGTCTCTTCTGTCTTATACTTTACACTGTCTCCATTTAACATATCTTCCCATTCCTCTCTCCTTTTTTACTCAGGGAGCAGGAATGAACATTTTCTGATTTGATTATTATAGAAAGACAAATTGCATAAGATATATACCGTTGTGGTCTTAAAAGCTACTAGAAACTGGTTTTCCTATTCATGTGTTTTTTATCTATCTAGGAAGAATTTAAAGGAAGACGTGAGTATTTCTCAGATGAACTGACCAAATCAATTTAAATCACTGAAATGTATGGACTCCATCAAGGCCTGCACGTGATTAGGAAGTCACTTTTCTGTTGTGACAATGGTCATTTCACCTGGATAATATATTAAATATAAATAATACAAATACTATAAATATGTTAGTATTTACATATTTATAATTATATATTTTATTTATAATGTATATATTTATGTAATATATACTTGTATTTATATATTATATAATATATATTATAATTATTTATATACTGTATTCACATATAATATATATTTTATTTACAATATATTTTTATTTATAAATATAGTATAAATATATAAACAATACAAATATATATTTGTATCACATACAACCTAGTACAAATATGTATTACATATATATGTATTACAATATAATACAAATATATATTATTATAAATATATAAATACTAATATGTATTTACATATTATATATATGCTATACTATATGGAATTTTATCTTTACATTGTTAGGCATTTCTAAATATATCTAGGACGTATTGCCTTTTATAGTTTCTTTAGATTCTGCCTTTGTCTACTCATGCCACCTTGATAAGATATATTCATGTTTATCAGCAATGAGTTCTAGGGAGTCCATCACTTGCTTACCTAACCTCATTTATCTGGGCATCATAAGGTATTTGTTTTCACAAAATTTCTAATTGTTTTAATATATATCTCTTTATTGCCTTTGTCATAGTCAACTGATACATGTAGCTACAGAAGGTCATATAACGATCTCCTGCTCTCAATCAACTAGTAAAGTATTTTAGATTTTACTACATTAGGGACTTCCTAGTTATACCCACATGCATACATAGTCTTACTGACTGTGAACCAGTCTATTTTTTCCTATAATTTTACAACAGCAATCCTTCTAGTTTCTTTTCAAAGAAAAATATATAAAATCCCATTCAGAGTGGTATTCTCTATTCAATGATTTGCTATGACAAAATCATAAGGAAAACAGAATGAAACTTTTGGGATGACTTTAAGCTTGTAGAATGGTTAATGAAAAAATAAAAAAAAGAGTACATAAAGTTATCTTAAGGTTTACTGAATAAATTTCTAAAGAAAGAAAGCAGGCAAATTATAAAAATTTCAGAAGTTTGGGATTGGTGTGAAGTGGGACAATGTAATCCAAGTAGCAAATTATTTTCTTGGCCAATTAACACCAGTAAAATGAACGAAAGCACCTAGGTTTAGGTCGAGATCCATTATGGACAGTAGAGTAGCTCACAGCCAATCCTGCCTTTTTGCATCAGAAACACTTTAATATCAAAATATTTAGCTACACTGGTTTTCCAATAGATCTGGTTTTGTATGTTACCATCCTATCCTAATTTATGGTACTTCTTTATTCAATTGACTTCCTATCTTCTCAATTTTCTGTCTCCTCTAAGATCTGTGAAGACTTACACCACCATCTACCCCATTCTGCTTACACATCCACTCTGAAAGCTGATCATCCAGAATTATCCCAGTGAGTCAAATACACTCTGCTTCTACTGATAAAACAACAAGTCCTCCACATCACTTCCAAGCACTGGATAATGGGTCTGCACACAGTCAGCTCAACCAGCATTTGCTGAAAGAACAGAATCTCCTCACTCCCTCATCTGAGAATCAATTTCTAAGATTTGTAGGGAGGTATTTTACTCCCTAAACCAGAGAAAATGGGGCTGGGAAAGGCTGCCACTTTCCAGAGATTCTAAACTTTGAACAAAATGGACAGGGCTAAGGGATTGAGAATCTATTCCACAACTTCCAACGCTGCAAAGGGATTTCGCTTAATCTGAAATGTGTCTGGGGGTTGGAGAGGGATATAAACAAAAAAGTTAATGTTGCCATCTGCAGTACGTTCTGAGGACATTTCAGAACCTAGCAGGATCCATGCTCTTAGAATCACAAATTCCATTCCTACTACTTCCTCATACACAGATACCCACACTGGCTTTGGGAAAAGATATTCGAGAATCCTAATACAGACTTAAGTTGATTCCCAAAGATTCAAAGTCATGTGGCCACATTTCCATCCATGTTTTTCGTGTTATAGAAGAAATGAGAATTCCCTTGTTCCTTTTCATCCATAATTTTTCTCTGAAGAAGTATCAGAATCAATGGTGAAAAAGGGATCTATCGACCTGATGGGATCTACAAACGTGTCATATCTGAACCCACAAACAGTGACCTTGATTGGGATCCCTGGACTAGAGCATGTGCAGTTTTGGATTGGATTTCCCTTCCTTGGAGTGTGCCTGGTAGCTCTGCTGGGAAACACCTTCTTGTTAATCATCATCCCTACAGAACGCCGTCTTCACCAACCCATGTACATCTTCCTAGCAATTTTGGCAGGCACTGACCTAGGTCTCTGTGTAGCCATTGCTCCCAAGATGTTGGCTGTCTTCTGGTTTGGCTGCTGCTCCATGGCTTTCGATGCTTGCCTCACTCAGCTCTCTTCATCCATGCCTTGCAAGGCATAGAATCCGGTATCCTGTTGGCCATGGCCTTTGACCGCTACATTGCCATCTGTGATCCTTTGAGGCACACATCCATCCTTACACCTCCATTTCTAGTTCAAATGATATTGATGGTGGCCATCCGGGCAACAGTGCTTGTTGGAATTTTACCCTTTCTACTTAAACGCTTGCAACTTTTCCAATCTGTGGTTATTGTTCATTCCTACTGTGAGCACATGGCAGTGGTCAAACTGGCTGCAGAGGATGTCCATATTAACAGATCATATGGACTCTTTGTGGCCTTTGCAATTCTAGGTTTTGATATGATCTTTGTCTTCATCTCCTACATTCTGATTTTTCAGGCTGTTTTTCGTCTTCCCCAGAAGGAGGCAAGACTCAAAGCATTCAATACATGTACTGCCCATATGGCTGTCTTCCTGGAGTTTTACATCCTTGCCTTTTTTTCCTTCTTCAGCCACCGTTTTGGACATGTATCACCCTATGTTCATATCCTCTTGTCTACCATCTATCTGTTTGCTCCCCCTGCCCGTAACCCCATTATATATGGTGTGAAGACCAAGGAGATCCGTGTGCGGGTTGCTCAGATTTGTATTCTGAAGCCTGACACTGAGCAGTGATCCAAAAATACTATGACGCGGGAAAACTATATATTTACCCATTTAAGATGCAAACTCCTTGTACTACGTCTATGTTGGTGAAAACCTGATGAGGATCTCCTCTAAAGAATGTATATTCCTCAAACAAAAGACCTCAGAATGTGAGATAAACTTGAGTGAACAGTGTACATATATCTCCTAAGTTCCTATCATCTCCCCATCTCTCTCTCCCTTTCTTCTTTGATCTTTTCTTATTGTCTTCCTTCCTTCCATCTTCCTTGTTTTTTCACCCTTCCTTGTTTACACATCTATTGTATCTTTCTGCAATACCAAGAGGCAGTTTATCCTTGATGTGTAACAGTGACAAAGACATACTCCATGATTTCAAAGCTCACAGTATAGTGATGATAAAAAATACTGAGCAAATATAATTTAATGTTATTTAAGCCATGGCAAGAGAATAAGAAAATATTTTTTTTTCGCATGTAAGAAGCAACTAATTTAGATTTTAGAAGAAATCAGAGAAGACCTTATATAGGAAGTCATGGCATATGTGAGGTTTGAGTAATGCATTTTACTTAAGATGATGAAATGTTATTAACCGAGATTTCAGGTTTTTGAAACACTATCAGTATAACTCATGTAGATGTGGAGAAGTATATGCAGGTGTGTGTAAATCTAACCTCCTTGAGCACCTGATTCAGGAAAAAGCAAGCTCATCTGTGCTTTCATCAGTGATCAAAATATGCAAATCATTCTGAAGTAGGGAGTAATGTGTTAATATATCAGTATCTGATATGTGGTTTTATTTAATTGCACAAATATACTTCTTTTCTTGGGTAAATGAACAAATTCAACTTTTCAGAATTGCCGCTGACTAGCTAGCATTGCTTGTGATGGTCTTGGAAGGAGTTCATTCTCTGTATTGTGTGGCAACTCATTATGAACTTTTTTTTCCCCCAAAAGGTCATCAGGAGATACTTTGGAAAGTTTTGAGATGCAATCCATCGATTCGAGCAAATTCTTTGATTAGGGCCATAACAGCTTCTTTTCTCCCATTCTTCTTCTCCTTACTGCTTAAAAGGCATTATAAGCTAGTGAAGAAAATCCAAAGACTTTAAGTTTAGCCATATCACCATTAGTTCCCTTCTCATATCAGGCCTTCTTGTCCAGTATCTCTGTGGCTTGAGAGCATATATACCACCATCATTATCACCACATGGACACCAATAATTTTAACTCAGTTCACTTCTCTGTTTACCACAGTGATTTATCTCCCTCCTCTTGATGGTCAAGCTAATGACTTACACTATTACTTACAGTAGGAAGAGAAGATTAAAGTTTATTCTCTGATGGTCTCAATGTATAAATGGGTGAATATGACATAAAAGTGTTATCAAGGGTTCCCCCAAAAGCAAACCAAAGCAATAATTTTAGTGTATGTGGTATATCTTGGGATTGATTCAAGAAAATAATTTTGTAAGGGACTGAGCAAGTAAGACAGTGAAGGGAAGAAATCCAGTAATGTGTGTATGATCGAGCAGGTTACTGCTATGGATTACCAGAGCTCTTTCCTGTTGGAAGTACTTGGGAAAAGGTAAGGATCACACGTTGAAACTGTCCATTTGAGGGGCTTGAAACAGCATATTTATCTAGCTATCTCCATCTCTTATTAGATGGTAATTCCTGAAATATCGCCTTCCCAACACTTTTCACATGTACCACTCATAGACAGAGATTGCTCCCCAGGTCAGAGGAAGATCTCAAATAAAGAGTCATAGGAATCCATTGGAATGAACTATCTATAGGAAATTTATGGAGCAGGTTGAAGGTATATGGGCAGTGTTTTTAAGCATAGCTAAAAAAAAATATTTTATTGGGTAAGAATGCAAAAAATAAAGAAACCACAGAAGACATATTCTAAGTTCCTTCATGATCTCACAGAGGTAGACAAGGTAAGTAACACTGCCGGATGCTTAATAGACTGTACTCCAGAGAAAGAATCACCATGAAATAGACTTGTGGGAGATTTAATATGTTGGCATTAAGCACCAGGCAGTCTGACATTTATGGCAAGAGTTCTAAATTGAAGTATCAACTGTTTAGAAGAGCAACTGGAAACACCAGCTTTCCAATACATGGAGACTTTCCTCATTATCTGATCCAATGGAAAATTGAGTTTGGTTAATATAGCCTTTTCTACTGGGAGAGACGGGGCATCCTTAGTTTCCCAGGCAGACAACATAGTACTCACTGGATGATTTATATTTTTATTTATTTATTTTTTGTATAATCTTGCCTGTCCTCACCAGAAATACTGAGACATATTGGATTAAATTCTTATCCTAAAGTAATTTTTTATAATATGATTCTTCTATATATTTTGTGGGACTAGAACTTCTTCTAAAGCCTTTTAAAAGAAAGATTATACAAAAGATAGACCAAAAGGGTGAAGTTTCCGAACAAGATAAAGTAGCTGTCTTCAAACAAAAATATGGAATATAATAGTGAAGGAAACTTTAAATCCTCCTGCCACTATCTGATCAAGATCCAAAACAGGTATGAGAGCTATTCATCTATTTATCCACTTATTAATTCATTCATTTTCTTTTAACTAAGTATCTATATTGTGTGCATAACATGAAAGTCAGCCCCTGCCCTCATAAAATTCTGTCAAGGAAAACAGTATTTTAAAACTATTAAAAATATGGATGTTGTGATCAGCCAGATCTCAGCTTGACTTTTGATTCGACTATCTATTAGCTGTGTGTTATAAAAAAAAAACTAAAATATTTAAATTGTCTGAGCGTAGTTTTCCTCCTCTTTGTAATTGGGATAATAACAATTGCCTAAAAGGACTATTGTATGAACGTAACAATTTTAAGTGTGTTTTAAGCATAGCACATAATAATAGGGCGCTTAAAAGATAGTTACGATCATTATTAAAATTGTTAACAATAATAGTGAGGTCAGGAATTAAAAATCCAATATAAAATCCAACAGAGTAATTGCTATGATAGCTACCTGAAGTAAGAAAAATTAGAGGGAGTAGGGAAACACTGGCTGTGTATTTTTTGTTGCTTCCATTGCAAAATTTTAATGTTTTAAAGAAAATATTGCTTTATTAAAATTTATATTCTCTTTCTAGTCTTCTTGATATACAGCTTCTTGTTCTGAATTAAAATAAGAATATCTATTTTTAAGAATACCTATTTTTAAAAGTAATACCAATTTATGTTTGTTTGTTTGTTTATTTATTTATTTATTTATTTTCTAAGGAAACAATAAACAAAAGTAAAAGGCAGCCCATGAAGTGGAAGATATTTGCAAACAACATGTCTGATAAAGGGTTAGTATCCAAAATCTATAAAGAACTCACCAAACTCAATACCCAAAAAACAAATAACCCAGTTAAGAAATGGGCAGAAGACATGAATAGACACTTCCAAAGAAGACATACAGATGGCTAACAGATGCATGAAAAGATGTTCAACATCACTCATCATCAGGGAAATGCAAATCAAAACCACAATGAGATACCACCTCACACCTGTCAGAATGGCTAAAATTAACTACACAAGAAACAGCAGATGTTGGCGAGGGTGCAGAGAAAGGGACATCTTCTTGCATTGTTGGTAAAAATACAAACAGATTGGAAGTCCTGCAAAGAAGTTAAAAATGGAACTGCTCTACGATCCAGCAATTTTACTACTAGGTCTTTACCCAAAGGATATAAAAAGACAGATTCAAAGGTGTACATGCACCCTGATGTTTATAGCAGCATTATTTACAATAGCCAAACTATGGAGAGAGCCCAAATGTCTATTGACTTATGAATGGATAAAGAAAAGGTAGTGTACGTGCGCGCGCACACACACACACACACACATATATACACACTGGGATATTATTAAGCCATCAAAAAGAATGAAATCTTGCCATTTCCAACAACATGGATGGAGCTAGACTGTATTATGCTAACTGAAATAAGTTAGAAAAAACAACATATGATCTCACTTATGTAAAATTTAAGAAAAAATAGATGAACATATGGGAAGGGGGAAAAGAAAAAAAGGAGAGAGGGAAACAAATGGTAAGTGACTCTTAATGATAGAGAAAAAAACTGAGGGTTGATGGAGGGAAGCGGGTGGGGATGGGCTAATGGGTGATGGGTATTAAAGAGGGCACTTGTGATGAACAGTGGGTATTGTATAAAAATGATGAATTACTGAATTCTACCCCAGAAACCAATATTGCACTGTATGTTAACTAACAAAATAAAAATAAAATAAAATAAAAAGAAATTAAACAATTATAAATTTAAATAAAAGAAAAAAGGTAACACAAATTTTAAGAATCGTAAAATATTTGATACATGGGCAATTTATTACTTCTTTTTTTAAAAAAAGATTTTATTCATTTATTTGAGAGAGAGAGGAATGAGAGAGCAAAAGTCAGGGACAGAGGGAGAGGGAGAAGCAGAATCCTCGCTCAGCAGGGAGCCCGATGCCAGGCTCAATCCCAGGATCCTGAGAACAGGACCTGAGCTGAAGGCAGACGGTTAATTGACTGAGCCACCCAGGTGCCCCTACTGTATTACTTCTAATTGCAAGTAACTTTAGGGAAAACCTGAAGTTAAATTCCATAAAAATTCCAATCAATGTCCATGCCTTTACAATCATAGGGTACTATGTGTTAATAGATGTTCACACACCAATGCCCAAGTGAGATCAATTAGAGAGAGAATTCCTATGTGTATTGTGACTCAAACACCTACTTCAGTTAGAAGTATAATTTATTTCTACATTGCATTTATTTATTTATTTAATTCTACATTATATTTATTTATTTTCCAGCTTTGTGGAGAAATAATTGACCTATAACACTGTTTAAGTTTAAAATGTACAGTGTATTGATTCAACTCTTAAGAACTTTGAAGTGTGTAATATAGTATTGCTAACAATAATCACTATATATACATTAGACCCCAGAACTTATTCATCTTATAACTAGAAGTTTATACTGTGTGAACAACATCTCCCCCTTTTCTCTATCCTCTAGCCCCTGATAACCACCATTCTCCTCCTGTTTCTATGAGTTTGGCTTTTTAAGATGCCACATATAGGTGATATCACACAGTATTGGTTTTTGTGGGATTTATATCACTTAACATAATATCCCCAACATCTATCCATGTTGTGGCAAATGACAGGATGTCTCTCTTTCTCACAGGTGGGTAATCTTCCATTGTATGTGCGTGTGAGTCCGTTCATCCACTAACGGACGCTTAGACTGTTTCCATATCATGGCTATTATGAATAATGCTGTAATAAATATGGGAGTAGAGAAATCTCTTTGATATTCTATTTTATTTTATTTTTTAATAATAATTTTTTATTCTGTTATGTTAGTCACCATACAGTACATTATTAGTTTTTGATGTAGTGTTCCATGATTCATTGTGTATAACACCCAGTGCTCCATGCACTATGTGCCCTCCTTAATACCCATCACTGGCCTATCCCACCCCCCACCCCCCTCCCCTCTGAAGCCCTCAGTTTGTTTCCCAGAGTCCACAGTCTCTCATGGTTCATTCCCCCTTCTGTTTACCCCCCCTTCATTCTTCCCTTCCTTCTCCTACCAATCTTCCTATTTCTTATATTCCATAAATGAGCGAAACCATATGATAATTGCATTTCTCCGCTTGACTTATTTCACTTAGCATAATCTCCTCCAGTCCCGTCCATGTTGCTGCAAATGTTGTGTAATCGTTCTTTCTGATATTCTATTTTAATTTCCTTTGACTAGGTACCCTAAAGTGTGATTACTTATTATATGGTAGTTCTATTTTTAATTTTTTGAGGAACCTCCATACAGTTTTCTATAGTGGCTATACCAATTTACATTTCCACCAACAGTCCATGTTTTCATTTTTTAAAAATGTATTTATTTATATTAGAGAGAGAGAGAGAAAGAGAAAGAGTGGGAGGGACTGGCACAGGAAGAGAGAGAGAGAATCTCAAGCAGACTCCCTGCTGAGTGTGGCGCCCAATACAGGGCTCAAACTCACAACCCTGAGACCATGACCTGAGTCAAAGTCAAGAGTCAGAGGCTTAACTGACTGAGCCACCCAGGTGCCCCCCATGTTTTCATTTTTTAAAACAACAAAAAATAACATCAAATTATACATATTTTGGGAAAAAGTGTTTTTTCTCTTTACCTGATTTCAAACTGTTTTAGAATAAAACTTTGTGTCCCAGATATTTGAAGATTAATGCAGTATTGTTCTCAGTTGATGACATTAGTCAGATCAAGGTACTTTACATGCTCGCTGTAGGTGGTACAAGGGAAATCGCAGCTAAATGATAATGCATATCGGAAGGTCAGCTGGTATAGCCCACAGATCAAAGGCTTTGAAGTATTGCATATCTGAGATGCATTCAGAACTTACTAGATGTGACCTTGAACATGTTGCTTTAAGCTTTATGCTTTAATTTCCTCATCTGATTAAAAAAAATAATACACATCTTGCAATCATGATAGGACAGCTACATGGAATAACTTAGTTTTGTACCTAAATGGTACTAAAAAGCACAAATGTTCTTTCTTCCCTATAGGGTGGAAAACTTTGAGTCATCTGCAAACTAAACAAACTTTACAAACCAGAATTGAAAGCAACTTATGTTATTAAACATCTTAGAATTCTTACCATTATGAAAGCAGAATTTCAAGGCTCTGGCAACTGTCCCTTCAATTATAAGAAGAATATGCTAGACAAAATCTAGTTCTTTTGTGGCCACCAGAGTTTATGTATTTCAGGAGTGGATGATAAAAAGAAGGTAAATTTTAGCTCACTATTGCTATGAACTCTATGGAAACACACCACCGTAGTGTGAATTATGTAAATTATGCTACATAGTGCCATTGTGTGTGGGGGGAAGCTCTCTATCAATGAAGATTTTCAAATGGCAAGTGAATAACCCTCTAGAAGGATGGACATTCTTCATGTGGCAGATGGAATTAGAAGAAAATCACGGCAGCTCTAAGTACTACTGGTTGGGTTGAGTCAGAACTATGAGGAATGATAATTATTTTCACTCAGTATGAGTATGAAATGATGAATGAATGGTAGTTGGAGTTATATATCTTACTAATTTTTAATTAGTAAGAATACCTGAGTACTTCTTTCTTCTAAATGACTTTACATTCCACATCTGTACACAATACAACTTTTTTTTTTCCTGGAATAGAACCTAGAGTTGATTGAGAGTCTTTTCACGGTGGAGCAGGGACCAGAAGAGAAGTTAACCTCTTGAGTTATGGGAGGAAGACTGCTGTGGTGCAGAATAAGGCATGCTGTGTCAGCTAGGAAGGGATGTGTGCTGCTGTTTCCTGGCTTTCCTGAATCCCTATAAATTTCTGTATAGACAAGCCAAGGCATTTTGGCTACCTTGGGATCTCAGGAAAGTCATGAAATCAACAACAACAAAAAATTGGATAAATATTTTTGCCCCTAGGTCTTAAGAATATGTTTAAATTCATTTTCTATCATTTGAAAAATTGTGCTTACAATTTATGTTACTTGATGGGATTAAATAATACAATTGATAATAAAATATTCTCCTATTTTATCACTTGCATAATAAACATTTGGAGAAGGCTCTGGACATGAGGGTTTCATAATAACAACTACATTCTGATGGAGAGGACATGCCCCAGTTACATTCTCACACCGAGTCCTTCTCTTGCCTTGGCTATTCCTATTCCCATGAATCCTCAAATCTGACAGATATTATCTCTGCCTCCAACGTAACAAGATTTCCAGCTCTGTATCACAGGTATCCTGTCCACCTCAGATATCACCCTCAGTTTCTGTGACAGTGGAAGATCCGTAGCATCCGCTCCCGCATTTGCTTAGTCCGGGCCCCATAAATCAAGGGGTTGACCATGGGAGGCACTAGGAAGTAGAGATTGTCAATGATAATCTGTAGATGGGGAGCCATATGGTAGCCTAAAATCTGGGCCAGGACAGAGAAGACAACAGGAGAATAAAAGAGAGCTATAACACAAAGATGGGAGCTGCATGTACTGAGAGCTTTGCCGCGTGCCTCCCAAGAAGGAATCTGAAAGACAGCACGAAGGATCAGCCCATATGACAGAATGATAAAAAACAGATCAAATCCCACAGATGCTACAATAACCATGAGGCCATAGACAATGTGGTTGGAGACGTCTCCACAGGCTATCTGCACCACAGCCATGTAGGCGCAGTAGGAGTAAGCGATGATGTTGGTTTGGAAGCTTTCCAGTCTTTTTGCCAGGATGGGTGCCGGAGTCAGCACTGCCACTGCCCTTGCCAGAATGGCCAGTGCCATCTTCACAAGTATGTTGTTAGCAAGGATGGTTGTATATCTCAGAGGGAACCAGATAGCCACAAATCTGTCAAAAGCCATGGCTAGGAGGATCCCAGACTCCATGACATAAAAGGAAGGAATGAAAAACATCTGTGTGAGGCAGGCATTGAAGCTGATTTCTTTGACATTCATCCAGAAGATACCCAGCATGCGGGGCACAGTGACACTGACCAGAGACAGGTCAACAACAGATAGCATGGCCAGGAGGAGGAACATGGGCTCATGAAGACTCTTCTCCACTCGGATGATGCATAAGATGGTGGCATTCCCAATAATTGTAATGACAAACACCAAGAAGAAAGGCACAGAGAACCAGCCACGGGAAGATTCCAGGCCAGGAATTCCAGCCAGGATGAATATTAAGGGTTGAGGAATAGAGTTGTTGCAAGAGGTCATCCCTAACCTGAGCTCCTCAAAGTCTGATTCCTAGGGAGAAAGAAACAGGGGACACTTTAAAATCACTGCATCATTTGCACCTAAAATGCTGGGTATTCTAATAGTTTATGGTGATGATCATAATTATAGTATATAAACCAATGATCAAATGAATGCTTCAGCTGCTGAGGGTGTGGAGGGAGATAATCCTAGGCTACTCTCTCTGCAGAAGCAGTCCTAGGGATAAATGCTCAATAAAGACATATCAACTCCATACTTAAGATTCTTCTGTGGCTCTGATCCTATTTAATAACCAATGTGTGCAACTCTGTAGGATTTTTTCCCAGATATAGGATCTGATGGGAGACCCAACATTTCCAACATTATAGGCAGGAGGTGGGCGTAACAACAAGCTACAAAGCATGGTTTTCACTCAAAATTGAGGAATTTGAATTTCATCATTCTTCAGTTCTTGAGACCGGCCGTGGTGCTTTGAGATTCTTCTCTGGACTGTTGATTTTGACAGAGAACCTAGGAATTCGGCTGATTTTATACCTGAAAAGCATGATGTTATTTTGGAGCAATAACTGATATTTTGGTTGACAAATGTCGAGTCCCGAATCCCTCAATCAATAATAATTTAGTATTAAAGTTCCAGATTGTTCAACAGAGCACGATTAGGGAGTGGGCAAAAGTAAAGGTGAATTAAGAATCTACTCTGTATATGTGTATTTATGTGGAGAATATAGTTAAGATTAGTGGTAATACATATTTCTATAGAAATTATGACTATTGCATTTGCTAAATCTTTTAACCTCTACTATTTTGAATCAAAATACGTATTTACAGATTTATAAATTATTTGATGAAAGTTATATAGTATACTTAATGAATACATTAGATGTAAAAACTTAACAAGGGTATAATAAATACAAAAATAACAAAGGAATAAGACTTTTTCTTTTTTTTAAAGATTTTATTTATTTATTTGACAGATATAGAGACAGCCAGCAAGAGAGGGAACACAAACAGGGGGAGTGGGAGAGGAAGAATCAGGCTCATAGCAGAGGAGCCTGATGTGGGGCTCGATCCCACAACTCCAGGATCACGCCCTGAGCTGAAGGCAGACACTTAACTGCTGTGCCACCCAGGCGCCCCAAGACTTTTTCTTATTACTGTGATTGAAATAAATTCCACTCTTAAGGTTTAGACTCCATATTTTGTTAGAAACATTCCAACTATATATTTATAAAAGGTAATCACGAAGAATACTTTCTATAAAAGCTTAAAATAAAGAGATTAAAAAAATAAAACACAAAGTTGCTCTAAAAATAAAATTATAGTTATATTAATACCGTGTCCTTTTTTTGTTTTGGTTGTCAATGAACTTGAATTATTTGTATTTTTTTTTGCCAATTAATTAATTCCAAATATTTAAGAGCCCAAAACAGAGTGGCATATCTGACGAAATACTACTGTAACATTTATACATCATAAAATGAGTCGTTCAGATCTAAGTATTTCATATAGGAACTGCATTTGTCAAAAAAGCATACCATAGCCAAATGATAGTCAGACCTCCTGGAACGTAACTTGGTACAGTGAAAATAGCCAAGTCTTTGAGATAACGCATGCCTGGGATACGATCTCAGTCCTGCCACTTAAGTGATTTGACCAAGCTGTTTAAGACTGTAAGCCTCATTCCTCATCTCAAGATTGGGATGAGGTTTACCTTTGAAAGCTTGCAGTGAGGATGAAATCCAACATTAAATTCCAACGTTGTATAAAACATGCAACATGCTTTGGTGTTTTATAACTGCAAATTTTCTTCTTTTTCTATGAAGTATAAATTTTGAGGTATTTGAAAAGTAATGTTCTTTTTGGTTGTTTCTTGCAAAGAACTCTAACTAGGATAATGAATAGTCTTGAATTGACACCACAGAAAGGAATTTTTGATGGCCCTAGTAATTTTATTCTCAAATATTTTTAGATTCATTCTTTATTAGAGAGCGAGCAAAAAAAAAAAAAAATTAGTGTCACCAGAAATAGGTACCTGGCCAAGTAAGGATGCTAAAAAAATTTTAAAAGGTACATTTTAGTTCAATAGGGGAAATGATCCTATCACAAATTCAAACGGAAAAGACAGCCCTGTGAAACCAGAAGCTCACTACCAGTGGGAGTTTCCAGGTAGAAACTGAATGACGATCAATGAGGAATAATGTAGATGAAAATTCTCCATCTGATGGGGACATCGGGACATTAGAGTATTAAGCGACATGGTAAAGTTTTGTCTGAGTGATCAGGAACAGTTGCCAGGAATAACTGTATCAACATTAATTATAAGACACAATCAAGTTAGACATAAAATTTAGAAATGTACTTATTATTTTCTAGAGAATGTTAACTGGGACCCCAACCATGGGCTTACAAGGGTTGATGATAGTAGTATGTGGATTGAAAGATTTGAGAATCTTTTTCCTTACATGACTTTGCATCCCAGGATTTTCTACACTTTCCCCCACCCCCTTCTCCTTTTCCCTAGAGTAATACCTGTAATGGTTGTGAGTCTGGTCACAGTGCAACTGGAACCAGCAAAGCATCCATCTGCTTGAGGTATGAGGAAGATCTGTTGATGACCAGAATAAGATGGAGTGTCTAGGATGGAGGCTGATTTATGCTGGTTTGTTCTGGTCCTTCTGGGTCCCTAGTGGCCTCTCTGTTGGGCAAAGTCCCTTACCTAGCCTGGATATTCTGGGAAACAAATCCTACAGCCAATCACTGAGGACACCACGGGAGGATAAGAGCAAGTATTAAGGAGCACCGTAAATATAACTGTTGGTACGGTTTGGGAACTCTAGGGAGAGAGAGTAAGGATAATGGGAAGATCATTTAGGATGGAAATTAAAGAACACCTGCAGCCACAGAGGGCAGAGCTGCTTGCAGCTATAATTATACAAAAATTGCTTTAGCTTGCTTCAAAACCAGTAGTTTAAACCATTTTCATTTCCAGTGGCTTGGGGCCTCCATAAGCAAAACTTAAACTAAAATTAAGAATCTCGATTTACTGGAAGGAATTAAAATCCACAAGAAGCTGGAAAAAAGGGGGGATTAAGAGCATACTTACCTTGATGAGCCCTGAGAAACGTATAATTACTGAGTCACTATATTGTACGCCTGAAACTAATATAACACCGTACATTACACTTCAAAAACGTATGCACTGAGAAAATTCTTAATTGACTAAATTAAGACCATAGTTTGGTAAGTAAGACATATTAAAAGAAACATAAAGGGGTAAGATTCAAGTAGGGAGAAAAAGGAGCTCTAGAAAAAAATATTGCAAAATACTAAGTTTAGGAGAGACTAGGTTTCAGAAAGACTCGTGGCAGAATCACAAGCTCGATTTGAGAGTGAATAGTAGAGAAAGGGAGAAACTGTTAACTCTTTTGCAGCTGGTCAAATGTAAACATCCCAATGACACTGACTGGGCCTTGTTTGTTCACGATCATTTCCCCGGTGCCTGGCAAGTTATAGGCCTTCAAATATTTTCATATGAATAAATGCACACACTCTGCCCCCACCCCCACATCCACTCTAGACTCTAGCCCAGTAATAATACTGCAAGTGTAAGAAACAGTCCATACAACCTGTGAGCTTGTCCAAGTCTTCATTAAGCCATGTTCCCCCAGCCTTAAGTATATTCAGGGTGCTCAAATCAATTTAATTCTTTCTATCATGATTGCTACCAACTTGGATCAAATTATTATCATATTGTCCTAGAAAACTTTTATAACATCCCAAAAGGTCTTTTGCATTCATTTCTTCCATTCTTTGTCTCAGCCCACTTTCCTCACTGCAGCCACAATGCTCTTTTTACTTTTCTTTTCTTTTTTTTTTTTTAAGAATTTATTTATTTGAGAGAAAGAGCAAGCATAATGGGGGAGGCAGAGGGAGAGGGAGAAGCAGACTCCCCACTGAGCAGGGAGCCCAATGTGGGGCTTGATCCTAGGACCCTGAGATCATGACCTGAGCCGAAGGCAGCCACTTAACTGGCTGAGCCACCCAGGCGCCCCCACAATGACCTTTTTTTTTTTTTCAAGATTTTATGTATTTATTTGACATAAAGAGAGACAGGCAGTGAGAGAGAGAACACAAGCAGGGGGACTGGGAGAGGAAGAAGCAGGCTCCCAGCGGAGGAGCCTGATGTGGGGCTCGATCCCAGAACACCGGGATCACGCCCTGAGCTGAAGGCAGATGCTTAACCACTGCGCCAGCCAGGCGCCCCCCACAATGACCTTTTTAAAACACAAACCTGGTATGTCACTCCTGTGTATAAAACATTTACAGTCTTATTCTCATTTTTAGGGTTAAGTTGAGACTCCTCAGTATGGCCTACGCACCCCTGCATGCTATCATCCCAGCTTCACACATCTGCTTTTCACCTCATTCTCTCTCTTCCAACTCACAAAATGGACTCTCTTCTGTTCTTCAAATGTATGACACTATTTTCAATCTTAAGATCCACACATGTTCATGCATCCTGTTCTCTCTCTCTGTAACATCACCAGTCCCATTTCATGACCCCTTTTTCGTTTCTCAGCTGCTTGACTCCCATTCGGCACTCAAGTAAATTTCATTTTTAAGGAAGCTTTCCTTGATTGCTCTAGACTAGATCAAAACTCCATGTTATGTGCACTTATAGAAATCTTTGTTTCTACTTGATAACACTTAATATCCAGGGTAGTCATGCATTTGACACTAGAATGTAAAGTCCCTGAGACATGGACTTTGTTTTGCTCACCTCTTCTCAGAATGTAGCACAATTTGGCCCATTTTAGCCACTCCATAAATAAATTTTTGCTGCATGAATTCATGAATAAGCTACATATCTTCTTTCTCTTGATTAAAATTTAATGCAGAATCTTTGAAGATTTAGTTTTGTGTTTGTTATTTTTGGACATTTCCTATTTGCCATCCATTGATACATAACCTGTAAGTGTTAACTCCTTAGTTCTTATTTCCAAACCTAACATATAAACAACCCTGATGCTTGTCAGGGAGTATATCATAACTAAATTCCATGATTTATGGTGCAACAAACAAACAAACAAAATACAGCAAGAAGGTCCAGACTTATCAATTTGTCTCCAGGAAACATCCAACATAATGGCAATAGTCTCAAAGTTTACATTTCCCTAGTCGTTCTCTCCTCCTTAGATCTCTCCTAGAGAGAGAAAGAGAGAGAGAGAGGGGTGGGAGGAACAAAGGGAGAGGAAGGGAGAGAGAGAAGCAGAATCCCTGTTGAATGCAGAACCCAACAAAGGGCTTGATCTCACATCCTGAGACCATGACCTGAGCTGAAATCAAGAGCCAGGCGCTTAACTGACTGAGCCACCCAAGTGCCCCAGAGACCTATTATTTGAGTGAAGGTGGGGTCTTCATGAACAGGACAATGAGTTCAAGGATATATAAGAGTGAGAAGAGAAACAGCAGAAAAGAATTTCATTAAGCTTTGCTTTGCTATTCTGGTGCTTATATGGGTCTGACATATCAATTCTGTGTGTTTTTTGACTTTTAGGAGGGTAACTACAATCTCAATGTAGAGGATGTGCTGGCCGTAGTAATTAAAAGCTAATGCCTTGAAAATATCAGGGGCAACTGTTGAAAGAGCCCAATTGGGAAATGATAAAACCTTGAACAATGATATTTTAATAAAGTCTAAGGAAGAGCCATAGAGAGAAGAGACCCTGATATTTACCTCTAAGAAGCTCCTATACTAAATAGAAGGAAATTAGAGAGAAAAGAAAGCACAAATAATACCTTACAAGTAGCAAATCACAAAAAGAGAACATCAATTCAATGAAAATCAACATGTAGTTATTGATGACTCCAGGGTAATTTCCATTTTGTACAAGCCAAAAGTCGTATTTTTTTAAGAGAAAATACTCAGATTTTTTTCCAGTAAAATATTTATATCCTTTTTAATAATTTTATTTTTAATTATCACCAGGAACATAATCACTAAAAATTTATTAAATTGGGTTATTTTAGTAATAGACTCCCTCCTTTAGCAAGGACATGTAATATCTGAAACGCAGCATAGCTGAATCTAGCTCAGTGGGCTTGTGCCTAAGCTCTGGGCAGATTCCCTCATATGTAACATCAAGCATGAAGTTGTTTCTGTTTTCAGGACAGTCTATGATGAAGGTGAAGAGAATATTTTTAAAAAGACCCAGTGTTAGTTCAGGTAACAAAACAATAGCAGACACAAGCCATTCTTTGTGGAGACACAATATTTTATTAGTGATACAATGTTTAAACTTCTGTGTGCCCCATCATTACAATATTGAACTTTTCCACATTTCTGTTTGACAGCTTGTCCTGTGTGTCCATTCTTGTGGAAAAAAAAAAAACACACAATTATTTGCTGTATTAAAAGGACATTCATCTGGGAAACAAACTGAGGGCTTGGGGTGGGGTGGGGGACTGGGATAGGCCCGTGATGGGTATTAAGGAGGGCACATATTGCATGGTGCACTGGGTGTGATATGCAAATGATGAATCATGGAACATTGCATCAAAATCTAAGGTTATACTGTATGGTGACTAACATAACATAGTAAAAATTATTATAAAAAAATAAAAAATAAAAAAATGAAAGGACATTCAACCCTGTTATATTATATTATTATATTGTCTCTTCTGTTAAACATTGACAGTGTTCATTAAATTTTCAATTGCGGATGCTTTGTATGGAATTTTCTGAGGTTCCCATGGGTTTCTCCATGTTGTTAATCATTCCCTATTTTAAAATAAACTACCAGCCTCAGTTATAACACAGAAGCTCAGGAGCAGCAAGAAACAGAAGGGGATTTCTTTCCAATTCAACAAGTTTTGAGTAAGCTCCCTTAAATCCAGGTGTGCACAAAATATCTCATGCCCTCTAGTTTCATTACATTTTGGGAAATTCTTTAATGTGTGGCGACTCTTTCCCACGAACATGTCTGATTTCAGGGGGCTAAATTTTCATGTTAGTTACAAAAATGGGGTCGATTAATTCCATACTTCCCTTCCTATCATGATACCATTTTTACAAACAAGTTCAGGATAATCAAGTAACTTTTACCTTTAGAGAACTAAGGACATGGTCTCGAATTTTTTTGGTCCTAATACCATAAACAATGGGGTTAAGGAAAGGTGGTACCAGAAGGTACATATTGGCAATAAAGATATGAATTTGGGGGGC
Source organism: Ailuropoda melanoleuca (assembly GCF_002007445.2). NCBI lineage: Eukaryota > Metazoa > Chordata > Mammalia > Carnivora > Ursidae > Ailuropoda > Ailuropoda melanoleuca. The sequence goes on from NC_048225.1 coordinate 57,312,679, forward strand.
CACATTGTGGCCAAAGCGGTGAGTGAGGAAGGTAAATACAGCTGTGGAGTAAAAAACAAGGATGACACAGACATGGGAGCCACAGGTGCCTAGAGCTTTAAAACTTGCTTCCCGTGATGGAAGGCGAAAGACAGCACGGAGGATTAGGACATAAGAGACGGCAATGAAAAAGCCATCACAAGAACCAATGACAGAGGCCACACTGAGGCTGTAACGTTTGGTGGCTCCTGTGTCCACACACGCCAGCTTCACCACGGCCATGAACTCACAGTAGGTGTGGGCGATGATTCGAGTCTTGCAGTAGGGCAGCTGTCTGAGCAGGATGGGATGTGGCGAAAAGAAGACCACTCCCCGGAGTACCACAGAAGCTCCCATTTTGGCAATGCGAGCATGGGTGAGAATGGTGGTGTGGCGCAGTGGGTCACAAATGGCCACATAACGGTCAATGGCCATGGCCAGGAAAAAGCCTGATTCCATAGCAGTAAAGCTATGGATGAAGAACATTTGGGTCAGGCAGGCATCAAAGGCAATGTCATGGGCTCCAAGCCAGAAGAGACAGAGCATGTGGGGCAGCGTGGACGTGGAGAGGACCAGGTCGGTGATGGAGAGCATGCAGAGGAAGAGGAACATAGGCTCGTGGAGACTTCGCTCGGCCCTCACCACCACCAGGATGGTCACATTCCCCACCACGGCCACCACGTACATGGAGCAGAAGGGAATCCCAATCCAGACATGCAGGTGCTCTAGTCCTGGGATGCCCATCAGCAAGAAGGTGTCTGGAAATGTGTGAGATTTATTGGCTGGTCCCATTGTGCTGCTGCTCTCCATCTTTTATGGAAGGGATCCTCCTTTTTAGGACAAAAGTTTTCCGGCAGGATCATCACAAGCAAATCTGGCAACAAATGAAAAACAAATCTAAAAGACCCCAAAACATCACATTAGAAAACACCAAGGTTGTAATTTAGAGTGAAAGAAACTTAGTGACCCTAGGCAAAGCTATTCAACCCAACACAAAACACTTATTCTCAATCAAGTCATGAATTTCACAAATTTGTTCCAAACAAAACAAAACAAAAAAAACCCCAACTTTGTAACATCCATGTATAAAAAAATTCAATACCACTTTCTGAATTCACCGTCTGACCCACTCATAAGGCTGGATTGGCTTTTGCTAGAAATATCAGGTACTATAAGCAAAATGGATCTTAGAATTCATCTACGCCAACTTCCTTCTTAATGTCATCCTGAAATAGGATTTTCTAGCTGAAGTGTGAGTTTCTCAATACACCTACTCATTTCTCAGATAGTCCATATCTTTTTTTTTTTTTTTTTGTCCTGTCAGAGAGTAAGCCCCAGAAACTTCAGGACAGTGCCAGCCTTTCCGATGGAGTGCACAGACTCACCTGTCTTCTGCGTGGTTTCAGGAAGTTTAAGGTTTAACTTTCATGCCTCCACTAGGTTCTCTCTGTTCCACACATTCTGTGTCCTGTTCTGACCTTCTATCACTTGTATTTGAACATACTAGTCACTACAGAGATCCATGCACTTGGCCTTGCTTTTGATTTATACGCTATTAGTGTGATTTGGGTTCGTATCATTTTTTATATGAAGGAAGGAAGAAAAGTAATACTTAGTTGATCCTAGCATGAAAAAGACATTGTCCTGGAATCCTTAAATAGGTTCCTTTTAGCTGGGAGATCAATGCAAACGAAATACTGTTTTGCCAATTTTACAAATTAGGAAATAGAAGCCCAGAGTGTTACAGATAATGCCATGGCATCGTGGAACGAGTGGCGAGACACCAGAGGTCTAAAACAACTCTGCATGACTGCCAAGTTCACGCTATTTTCATTATCTTACACTCAATATCTCTTGTCATGGATGTTAGTTATCAACTATAACCTGCTAATATTTTTCATCATTTTTAACTCAGATTTCTCAAGATGGTTTTAAACAAATGATTAAAAAATTAACCTTTTCATTTAAACCTGATAATCTGTATTATTACAGATTAACACTTTATAAGATAATCATTATCCTGTGTTTCTTTTATTATTATTAAGCATTTATCTACATACACACATCTACATAGAAACAACTGAAATATAATTTTGATGTAAGTGGAGTCCAATAATAGGATTCTTTTTATCATCCTAGAAAATTGTGTTTCTCTCTCTAACATTGTGTGTATACTGTTTATTAATCAGAAAGGGGTCTGTTAACCAGAATAATAATGAGATTACAAATACAGAACCCTATTTACTACATAATTTATGAAGACTGGTCAAATGTCTTACTAAATTGGAATATGACTTACGTTATCCAATATTTGGGGAAGAATGTAAAGCACATCAAACTGATAATACATTTGATTATAAATATTTTCAGCGTTATTTAGAATTTTTCTCAGTTTGGTCTGGGTCTTATAAAATGATAATTTACATAATACTTTCAATTATGACAATGTTTGGCTCAGGAGAATAAAGTTCAATAAACCTTGAAATTTATCAGTTATCCTCTGTGATGCTATCTTCTTTCCCCTTCCATCGGATTCTTTTTTTTTTTTTTAAGATTTTAGTTATTTATTTGACAGAGAGAGAGAGCACAAGCAGGGGGAGTGGTGGGTGAAAGAAGAGGAAGAAGCAGACTCCCCACCAAGCAGAGAGCCGGACATGGGGCTTGATCCCAGGACCCCGAGATCATGACTTGAGCCGAGGGCAGACGTTTAACAGATTGAACCACCCAGGCGCCCTCCCCCGCCTTTGGATTATTTTCATTCCCGTCATAGACTCTTTTTATGTTCTTTTATTAAATGCAGGTATCTCCATAAGATGATTTAAGTTATCTCATGCTTACTGATGATATCTTTCCCCCAGTGTTCTCTTCTGTAAAGCGGGTTGGACAGAAGGCTGTTGGGAGGATTAAGTTAATACATCCACAACTTAGAACAATATTTTACACAGAGCAAGAATTTACGAAATTAATCATTCAAGGAGAATTTGGTAATCGTTCCATAGGTAACGTAGCTCCAGTAAAGTTTCTAAGCATACATAATCAGGTTTGCATTTTAGATAACAAAATAAACCATTCTTTTCAACCTTTTCACCGGGTACTCTTTCTACACCGTCCCTGGGATAACCCCAACCTTTTAAGTATTTCCAAATATGCAGGTTTCTTTGTAAAAATGTGACTTTTTTTCACATACTTTTCTAATTGCGTTTTTCCTCGCCCTCCCTCTTATTCATTTCCTTTTGCAAACCACTGCTCTTCTTACAGTGTCTAGGTCAGAAGTCTTCTCCTCTATGACTGTTTGCTGAATTACCTCAGACAGAAATTTGCAGATTATTTTTCTCTGCTTCCATTGCCTCTCTACATGCTTTTTAAATTTATTTTTGATAGACCTTATTAAATTGTGGAATATCAGATTCATAAATATATTATTATTATGACCTTCATAAAATTAAATTCTCTTCGATACAGAAATTATAGCGTATCTAGGCATTTCCATGACTCGGCCCAAAGACTGGCATTGAATGATACCTATTAACACAATAATACAAGTAGCTTCAGGTCTGTGTGACCCCACACCCCTATTCTCAACAACAGAGCTATGCTGCCTCCCAACACTTCCTTAAATGCAGCAGCATCGTCCTATATTTATGGAGATTTCCACAAGATACCCAGATATTAGAGTTCAGACAGAGAACAGTCCCTTCCACTCTGCCCATAGTGAAATAAAAGTGTTCCTGTTCTTTGTAAGATCTTTTTACTGCTTTGGTCTTCCCTGATTCTGAGATGGGACTCCAGGCATAGACAGAGCAACTAATAAAAAATGGATTTTGACCACTCTCTCACACCATACACAAAAATAAACTCCAAATGGATGAAAGAACTCAATGTGAGACAGGAATATCAAAATTCTAGAGGAGAACATAGGCAACAACTTCTATGACATCGGCCAGAGCAACCTTTTTCACGACACATCTCCAAAGGCAAGAGAAATAAAAGATAAAATGAACTTATGGGACTTTATCAGGATAAAGAGCTTCTGCACAGCCAAGGAAACAGTCAAAAAAACTAAGAGACAGCCCACGGAATGGGAGAATATATTTGCAAAGGACACCACAGATAAAGGACTGGTATCCAAGATCTACAAAGAACTTCTCAAACTCAATACACGAGAAACAAATAAACAAATCATAAAATGGGCAGAAGATATGAACAGACACTTTTCCAATGAAGACATACAAATGGCTAACAGACACATGAAAAAATGTTCAAAATCATTAGCCATCAGGGAAATTCAAATCAAAACCACACTGAGATACCACCTTACGCCAGTTAGAATGGCAAAGATAGACAAGGCAAGAAACAACAATTGTTGGAGAGGATGTGGAGAAAGGGGATCCCTCCTACATTGTTGGTGGGAATGCAAGTTGGTACAGCCACTCTGGAAAACAGTGTGGAGGTCCCTTAAAAAGTTAAAAATTGAACTACCCTATGACCCAGCCATTGCACTACTGGGTGTTTACCCCAAAGATACAGACGTAGTAAAGAGAAGGGCCATATGCACCCCAATGTTCATAGCTGCATTGTCCACAATAGCCAAATCATGGAAGGAGCCGAGATGCCCTTCAACAGATGACTGGATTAAGANTAAGGAGGGCACGTATTGCATGGTGCACTGGGTGTTTTATGAAACTAATGAAGCATCGAACTTTACATCGCAATCCGGGGACGTACTGTATGGTGATTAACATAATATATTTAAAAAAATCATTTAAAAATGGATTTAAATTTAGTTACTGCTTTATCTGAGGTCTTGAAGATCTTGATTCCTTACCTCTCCACTTCCAGAGAAATATAAAGCTATGCACATTTCTCTGTTGGCCCCCAACACTTTTTAAACTAACAAATTCATTGAGAGAAGATCTAGATACCAGTACTCACATATGACTAAAGAGGCAAACAAGCAGATTTCTGTACATCTGAAGTTTTCTCTTGTGTTGTCATAAATTATGGTGTACTACATCCAGAGATCCAAGTACAAAGGGACTCTTCAATTTTTTGAATACAACATAAAACCTCCTTCAAGCACACCACATTAATGCTCAAATAAGTGCATTCAAATATGCACGGATATATTTAAGTAAGCTTATATTTTAAAGCACAAACAAAGTACTCTGTTATACCTACTAAAACACACTGCATTTTTTTCTTAGAATCATTAGGCTGGAAATCAAAATCTAAGTGTGGAAGTGGTACACAGAGATGTCAACTGTTTTATTTATTTTTTTAAAGATTTTATTTATTTATTTGAGAGACAGAGAGAGAACCCAAGCAGGAGGAGCAGCAGAGGGAGAGGGAGAGGGAGAGGGAGAAGCCGATTCCCCACTGACCAGGGAGCCCAACATGGGGCTCGACCCCTGGACTCTGGTATCACGACATGAGCTGAAGGCAGATGCTTAACCGACTGAGCCACCCAGGTGCCCCTCAACTCTCTTTTAGAAAATCCATTAGGAGGAATTTTTATGTCCCACGAAGTTTTACTATGGAAGTCTTTCTATACTTTGTACTCTCTCATCTGTGCAGAGTAATTAGTGTGAAGATTACATCAAATATTACAATAGTTAATGTGACAAAGAGGATGTAGAGGTCTGGAGTGTTTTGAAAATAAAGGATGTAGACAGAAAAGGTTCACTATAGCTTGTTTTCGCCCAATTGATCCCCTCAATAAACAGACACTTTTTTTTTTAACCTTACTCCAAAATATTCTTGCTCCCACAAGAATTGCCATGACTGATCAATGTCTAATGTTGAGTGGGAGGAAACTGGCTGTTCTTTGTTCAGAATTGCCACTGACCTCAAAGCCTGTCCCGGTTAAGCCGCCGTAATGCTACTTTAATTCTAATTTGGAGTATCTATGACCTTATGCTCCTTGTACTTCAGAGCTAATCAACAGGAACTGTATTTATATCGGTTGTGGGAAAAAAAGTTCATTCCTCCTTCTAAGTATATTACATGTCTGTGATCTTTATTCTGAACTTTATTAAATGTATTTGAAGAGGTCAACATCACTTTTTTGAGGATCTCATATTTCTATAAATGCAAATGTTTGAATGCAGCCCTCTCCTCTCTTTCTCTGTCCTGTATCTCTATCTTAACTCACCCAAATTAAAAGCCGAGAGTCATCCATAGTCGGCTTCTATAGGGAGGAGATGCTAAGAAGTGTGCTCAGTGAACATGAGCTGGAATTACATCCAACTCTAAATCTCACTGGATTAAAGGGCGTAGATTGCAGGGAAGTCAGTGGTCCTCTGGGATACAAGGCATCTACCCAAACTACAGGACTTAAATTACTTTTAGGTATAGCAATTATTATTTACTATCCCTTAAGATAATAATTATTTATTATTTCCCAAAGGTCTCCTGAGTGCTCTGACATGGAATACATTTGCAGAATTTATCAGGAATGGGCATGGAGCAAAAATATCAGCATTTTTCAGATTGTCTGTTTTCTTCATCATGCAACTGCTGCCTGAGTGAATTTGCTCATAATAGACCAGACCAGCATCACCACTTGTATGTTGAAGATACGTGAATATTTACCTTAACCAAGACCTTCTCCCTGAGGTCATATACAATTCAATATTCTACGTGAATCTCAAATCGTGTCCAAATTAAATTTTAGTAGAGCTCTCAAATTGCTCCCAATCCTGAACCCCTTATTTCAAGGGAATCACACCAAAACAGAAATTGTGCACTCTACTCATAGTTACATCATGTACTGAGAATTGGTGAATGCAGAGATGTCAGTCTTTGGGTGTAGCTATGTATTTAAGTTCCTAGGATAAATAAGCAAGGAGTGAGGAAAAGTTTCACAATGAAAATATCAGACATCCTTTTTCAGATGGCTGCCGGGAAAAGAAATATCCCATAGTTCTTAGATAATATTTGTAAATGATAAGAAACACATAGCAGGGAAACTAGTGAATGCTGAGGAAAATGAACAAAAAAGGAAGCTAGTCATAGGTATTGGGGCAATAAAAAGGGGAAATATTTTACTTTGTTAATAAGAGATTTCATATTTTGTGTCTCGTTATTGGGTTCAAGGTCAAGTAATCAATGAGGAAGATTAATGCACATGGTAACCTGGTAGTCTGGTAATTTGAACTACTAACAATTTGAAAGACATGAACTACACCGTAGGAGTCAGCAGAATCCAGGATATTGCTTTATTTTATGAAGTACCTCTTGCTTCTATCAAGATTGCTCTAGAAACCATACAAGCTCTAATACCAATGTTGGCACCTTCACACAAATACGTTTATGGATTTAATTTTTATTTTTATCTTTTTGTTTTCCTAGACTGGGTAATCATTTCTTCTTAACTACATTTTAAATCTGTGTGTGTTATTAGTCTATTCATGTCCCTTGAGACTTTCATTTGATTCTAATTGATTAGAGATACAACATTTCTTACCTATTTTTAAAAATCACAGCCATATACATATGGCTCAATATTCTTTCAAACTGACTACTCTATAAAATTCAGCATATAGATGTCAGAGAACACTTCCTTCCCCCCCCCCAAGTTTCTACATAGGGTTTTTTTTCTCCTTCTACATACAGTTCGTTCCCTATTGCAACTCCCTCTGAAAGATACATATTCAAAATGAGATGAACAAATTCATCACAAATATTTACTGAATGAAAAAGGTAAAATAGTTTGTTGAGTTAGTATGCTTAGAAATTCTAGACATTAGGTAAATAACTTTTAGGTGGTAAATCTAATTCAGCTTGTGGGAGCGAGAATGGTTAATTATTTTCCCTACAACATGTCTTGTATTTCTGTATACCTTGAACCATTTCTTTTACTGATCCAACTAAAATCAGGCAACTTTGATCCTTAGTGCTCTAAGAACGTGCTCCCTTATTTTCTTGGTCCTTACTCCATACACAATGGGGTTGAGGAAAGGGGGCACCAAAAGGTACATATTTGCAATAAAAATATGGATATGTGCAGGCACACTCTTCCCAAATCGGTGAGTGAAAATGGAAAAACCAGCTGTGGAATAGAACACAAGGATGACACAGACATGTGATCCACACGTGCCCAAAGCCTTAAAGCCAGCTTCTCGGGATGGCAGGTGGAATACAGAGCGGAGGATGAAGGCATAGGATACAGCAGTGAGAATGGCATCGCATGAGCCAATGAGAGAGGCCACACTGAGGCTGTATTGTGTGGTGGCTCCTGTGTCCACACACGCCAGCTTCACCACGGCCATGAACTCACAGTAAGTGTGGGCAATGATTCGTGTTCTGCAGTAGGGCAGCTGTTTGAGCAGGATGGGATGTGGAGAAAAGAAGGCTACACCCCGAATCACCACAATAATACCCATTATGGTGATGCGAGCATGGGTGAGAATGGTGGTATGGCGCAGTGGGTCACAAATGGCCACATAACGGTCAAAGGCCATGGCCAGGAAAATGCCTGATTCCATGGTAGTAAAGCTATGGATGAAGAACATTTGGGTCAGGCAGGCATCAAAGGCAATGTCATGGGCTCCAAGCCAGAAGAGACAGAGCATGCGGGGCAGTGTGGACGTGGAGAGGACCAGGTCGGTGATGGAGAGCATGCAGAGGAAGAGGAACATAGGCTCGTGGAGACTTCGCTCAGCCCTCACCACCACCAGGATGGTCACATTCCCCACCACGGCCACCACATACATGGAGCAGAAGGGAATCCCAATCCAGACATGCAGGTGCTCTAGTCCTGGGATGCCCATCAGCAAGAAGGTGACAGGAGAGGGACGAGAAGTGTTGAGAGGAGGCATGGTGCTTTTCCCTTTGCTTTTTGTCACTACTTCTGAAGAGGAAGCAGCACAACCGGATGCTGAAAACATGGAGATTCAGGTCGAGAAGATCCTTAATGATCTGTTGCTAAAAACAATTCAAATTCATAATCAGGTGTATTTAAATTACTAACACCAGAGTAATCAAATTTGCAATATCATATAAAATTCTGTGCTTGAAAATACAGAAAGATAATTCATGTATCATTTCATTTTATCACAGGGACATATAAGTCACCTGACTATTCATTTCCATAAAAATATTCTCTGTCTATTCAATTGCACTTAATTCAACAACTGTTCAGCAAGCAGTTACTGGGTGACAAACCATGCTCCAGGCACTGGTAGTAAAGAAACACACAGAACAGATCCTCTCATGGCGGTTACACTCCACAAGGAAAACATCAGACTATGATAAATAATGAGTGGTATGTGTGGGTGATGAGAGTACCATTGAAGTTGATATCTGAATGATTGAGCTCAAGCCCTCAGAGCCTGACATACTATTATACATTCTGGGAATGAAAACAGCAAGAAAAACTGCCATGAAACAGGAACAAACAGAAGCAGACAAAAATGCCCGTGTTTGAGGAACTTGTAAGTCAAAGGAGAAAGTAGTAGGAGGTGAGGCACAATGTCTCTATGTGAATAGCTTCTTCATGTCTTCCCTTTTCCTCTGCCCATTAAAAAAAAAATTAACTGCATAAACAACTGTCTTGAGAATATTCTAAAATTCTCTGCTTCATTTTCTTCTTTCAGAACTTTCTGCAAAAGATCTAATTTTGCCTCAATTATATGTTGTGGATAACCTGACTTGGAATATTTTCATCTATCGTTCACTGTAGTTCTTATCATTTATTGCATAGTATTGTGTTTATTTTTCCTTTCTCCTCCTTCCTATTAGTAGCTGTTTGAAAATTACATCTCTCACACATTCATTATTTTACAAGTGTCAAATCCAGTGCCAAATATGGTAAGTGCAGTTAATATTTCAGCTGTGTATTTATGACTACTGATAAGTTAGAGTCTAAGAAAGAGTATTCTTCAGATTCTCCAAGGTGAATAATGCAGTATATTACTCCTCAGAATGCAGAAGTACATTCCAAAGCCATTTTGGATTTTAACTTCTATGGGTTGCTTCCATAACAGTGATAATCAGAAACTGTATTGGGGGTTGCAAGACTTTGAAATTTTACTCTTTAATTTCTCAGCTAGTATTTCTCTCCAGTGAGTATAAATGAGCAAGCAGAAACCTTGTGAAACTTTCAGAGGTTATTGAAGGGATTCTTGTTTTAGGCAGAAGATTGTACAGCCCTCACTCTATGTGATGTAGGGGTTAGAAATAAATGATCTCTTATCTCCTGATTTAAGAGGAAGAAAGTTATAATCCAGGCAATCAAGCTTTCAGAGTTAGTTAAAATTTGGACAACTAAAAACTGGTAGAATTGCATGTGGGAAGAGTGCAACAAAACTTGGAATATTTCTAAATGGTAACATGATATGTACATCGTTGGGATTGCTTCTTAAATGAGAATAATGTATCCCACGCCTTTCAGATCTCATTTGCCACACTCCATATGGGACTAACATGAAGCATAGTATATTATGATGTCATGTTTTCCTATTGTTTTTTCTATCATGTACCCTTTAAATAGAGACATTATACGTTCTCCTGAAAAAATATATCAATAAGGATCATACACACACACACAGACGGACAACATATTTCTTAACCTTAATGTCATTCACTACCTTCCCATACTTAGTGTTGCAGCCTTATGCTCATTCACTGTAGAGATGGACCCTTCTTGAGCTACCTCATTCATTCATCTAGAAAACTGCCTTCTGATACATGCAGAACCATGGTCCTTTGTACTTCTCACAGTTCCAGGGGAGAAATGAGCCTCCATGGCAAAGAAGCCATGGGGCTATCCCCAGGTAAAGGGATGAGTGTGGAGGCAGGGGTTGAGAGGGTTAAAGAAGAGAATGACTCTTAGAGAGCTGCAAATTATTTGTCTCTATAGAAACCCTCCTTTACTAGTTTTCTGTTCTCCCCCATCTCCCACTGAGGCGCAGACAGTGAGTAGTATGGCCGTCAGCTCTTGAAGAGGAATCTGGTTTTCCTATGTAAATACAATATGCACTCAAAAAAAACATGCATGGTTATCCCTTCATACGCTTGCCAGAACCATGAAAACACATTTAAACTCTCCGAATATCACTAACTGAACGATTGTTTTCTAGGCTTCTACATTTACTAACCCTGGGCTTTCCTCTAGTGAAAAACTCTCGAACAGTGCAGATATGGATTTTAGAATGATTTATGTGATAAAGAGACTGTAAAGAAATAATTTATAAAGCAGTGGATTATCATGAGTGGACATGAGTTCTACAGAAATGATAGCAATAGACTAAATTAAGTTTTGTAACTCAGGGTAAGTTTCATTTCTTGTGGAATCTAAACAACATGTGACATCTGGCCTTGGAAATATATACATATATATGAGATAGATAAATAAATAGAGATGAATATATGTAGATATGTATATATCCAAAGGAAAAAGCACAAAGTTCCATTAAGAAAGGCAATCATGTCATAATGAATTAAAATCTTATGTAGTCCAGGCTCAGAGAGTACAAAATAGGTAAGATTCTATGGATACAAAATATATACATATATACATTGTATAACCTACAGGGAATTTTATAACCCAGTGTTTAGACCACTGGCTTTGACTTATTAGGTGTTCTATAATACATGTAGGATGCATAAATACAATATAGAACATTGGAACAGAAGAAAGCTGCACAGAAGGATACACACACTGGTTTCAAAAAATACTTTTTTTCCCCCAGAAGCACACATGATATGATCACTATGATAACATCCTCTTGAAAATACCAACCTGTACATGAGTCCAGATATCACAAGGTAGCCTTATTTTTGATACTCATATTGTATTCCTTCAAGTAAGCCATGCAATATAAAAATAATTTCAAAAGGAGAGATAATCCTCACTTCTATGATATCCTTAAAAAAGATCTCTGCCTCCTAAAATCTGGCTCTTTCATCATTTCATCCATTAAGAATAAAAAATGTTTATTTCCTCTGCTTAAAGATTTATTTCTCCTCCATTCAATCTATGGTTCAGAAAATAAAAGGGTGGTATTTGGAGGAGTCTTCATGTTCTAAAAATTTTACTGAGGTCACTTGGGCTAGCTCCTTTTCTCCACCCTTCTCTACTCTGGTAACAACACTAATTAGCTCAAACAGGAAACTGATTCAGAGCCAGCAAGCAACCCATAGCTGTAGCTTCTATATGTAGTAGCTTCAACATGATATTCTCAGTGGAGAGGCAAGGACAGGTCCCTACAGAATCTTTGCCAGATTTAATTCCAATCAGAATCAAGTGACAGTGGTTTCATTTCCTTTGGATGTATAACCAAAGGTGGGATTGCTGGATCATATTGTAGTTTGGTTTTGTGTTTTTCATTTTTGAGGACATCATAATGTTTTCCGTCATGTCTGTATTAGCTCACACTCCCACCAACAGCATATAAAGTTTCCCTGTTCTCCACAGGCTCTCCAACACTTATCTCTTGTCTTTTTGATACCAGTCATCCTAAGGGTGTGAGGTGATATCTCACTGTGTTTTGTTTTGTTTTAAGATTTTATTTATTTTTTGAGAGAGAGAGGAAGAGAGAAAGAGCACAAGGGGGATGGGGAGGGGCAGGACTCGATCCCAGGGCCCTGAAATCATTATCTGAGCCTAAGCAGAGTCTTAATGGACTGAGCCACCCAGGCGCCCCCTTGCTGTGGTTTAGGTTTACATTTTCCTGAGGATGAATGAAATTGAGCACGTTTTCATATGTTGGACATCTGCATGCCTCCTTTTGGGAAATGTCTCTTCAAGTCCTTTGCCCATCTTGTGATGGGTTTTTTGTTGTTGTTGTTGTTATTGAGTAGTATGGATTCCTCAAATATTTTGGTTATTAACCCCTAATGAACTATCTGGCTTGCAAAAACTTTCTCCTATTCCTTGGACTGCTTTTTCACTCTACTGAGTGTTTTGTTTTGTTTCTGTTTTTGTTTTTTTGCCGTGCAGAAGCTTTTTAGTTTGATGCACTTCCACATTCTACTTTGTTTTTGTCGCCTCTGCTATGATGTCATATCTAAAAAATCATGGCTGAGGCCAATGGCAAGAAGATTTTACCCTATGTTTTCTTCAAGGATTTTTATGTTTTCAGGTCTTGCCTTTGAGTCTTTAATTCATTTTGAGTTTGTTTTTGTGAAGGATGTAAGATAAGAATTTAATTTCATTTTTCTGTATGTGGATACCCAGCTTTCCCAACACCACTTATTGGAGAGACTATTGTTTTCCATTGTTTTGCACCCTTGTAGAAGACTAGTTAATTGTAGATGTATGGATTTATTTCTGGGTTGTGGATTCTGGTTCCATGGATCTATTTTTCTGCTTCCATTCCAGTACCATACTGTTTTGATTACTATAGCTTTGTAATATATTTTAAAACCAGAAAGTGTGATGCCTTCAGCTTTGTTCTTCTTGATCAAGATCACTTCCACTATTAGGGAACTTTTGTGGTTCCATATGAGTTTTAGTGTTTTGTTTCGTTTTTCCATTTCTGCAATAATGCCTTTGAGATTTTGATAAGGATCATATTGAATCTGTCGGTCATTTGGGATAGTATAGAAATTTTAATGATATTAATTCTTCCACTCAATGAATATGACTTCCTTCCAATTAT